>NC_057403.1:5972048-6316746 GCF_019320065.1 Cervus canadensis | reverse complement strand
ATATATACAGTAGAAACAAATCACAGCATGTAGTAATTTGAGAGTTGAAATACATTCCTTTTCGTTCCTTAATAATCTCAAATAACATTAACATAAACAAGGATACATTAATAATAATTATACCTCTGCAAATATCCACCCCTTCATCTTGTGATCCATACTAACATATCAATTTTGTATGTGTTTTACTTATGGAATACTTGCTACAGTGTTTCTGCTTTGAGTAATTCAACAAAAGTGGTACTAATGAAATGCTTTCTAGTATAAATTGTCTGGTACTGAGTTACGTTTGATTAAGCAGTTTTCTACATTTTTCTATTTCATTCATGTACCTTTCCAAAGAAAACTCTGGTTTTTTTCAAAATTGTATATTTAGGACCAAATTTTTTTTTTTATCACTGATTCATTTCTAGGGTTTCTCTGCAGTATGTATTCTCTGATTGTGAGTGAGGTGATGGCTGTGATGAAATTCTCGGCCACATTCCTTACATTTCTAACATTTCTCTGCAGTATGAACTCTCTGATGTCGAGAAAGACCTGAATTGTGGGAAAAGGATTTGCCACAGTCTGTACATTTATAAGGCCTTTCCCCGGTATGGATTCGCTGATGTTGAGTTAAATTTGAAGTGTGCTTAAAAGCCTTGCCACATGCTGTACATTTATAAGGTCTTTCCCCGGTATGGATTCGCTGATGTTGAGTTAAATTTGAACTGTGCTTAAAAGCCTTGCCACATGCTGTACATTTATAAGGTCTCTCCCCAGTATGGATTCGTTGATGTCGAGTAAGAAGTGAATAACGGATAAAGGCTTTGCCACATGCTGTACATTTATAAGGTCTCTCCCCAGTATGGATTCGGTGATGTTGAGTTAAACTTGAACTGTGCTTAAAAGCCTTGCCACATGCTGTACATTTATAAGGTCTCTCCCCAGTATGGATTCGTTGATGTCGAGTAAGAAGTGAATAACGGATAAAGGCTTTGCCACATGCTGTACATTTATAAGGTCTCTCCCCAGAATGTATTCGTTGATGTCGAGTAAGAAGTGAAAAATGGATAAAGGCTTTGCCACAGTCTGTGCATTTATAAGGTATCTCCCTAGTGTGAATTTGCTGATGTTGAGTAACACATGAACAGCAGATAAAGACTTTCTCACATTCTGTACATTTGTATAGTTTCTTCCCAGCATGGATTCCCAGATGTTCAGTTAAATAGGAACTCTGATTAAAGGTTTGGCCACATGCTATACATTTGAAATATTTTCTTCCTGTATGAATTTTCCTATGTCTACTTCGATTTGGTGAGTTACTAAAGACTTTTCCACATGTATTACACTTGCAATGTTTCTGCTTAGTCTGAATATTCTGCTGTTGAATAAGTTTTGGAGACTGGTTAAAAACTTTACCATAATCATAACAATTATAAGTCTTCTCTCCAACATCCATATTCTTATAAGTATTAATAGTAAGATTTGAGCTTTGATAAAATATATTCCTACACTTATGATGTTTAGAATTGTTGTCTGAAAATTGATGTCCCTGTTGTTTCATGAGATATGAGTCTTGGTCAACATTATGCCCAGTTTCATTGCATGAAGAGCTTCTCATTCTATCAGGTATACTCTTGTATTTGTTGGGGGTAGAGCTCCTGCTTAAGGCATTCCTCATTTTGTTACACTTGGAAAGTTGTTCCGCACTAATTATACCTCCATATGTATTGACCAATGATGGTTGAATAAGGTCTCTCCCATTATTTTCAACATTACAGATTTTGCAACAAGGAGAAAATAGTTGCTGGTTGAAGAACAAGAAACCCTTGTTAAAGGATCCCTCAAATTGATTGTATTGGGGATTTTCCCCCTCATTTTTAACTTTCTCGTTTCCAGACATGTTTGAATGTATATTTAATAGACACCTATGCTCAGAGTATAGGTTTGAATGAGTATTTGCAGTAGAGACTAGATGACTTTCCAAATTTTCCTCATTTCCCTTCAGAGAACATGTATGTTTCAAGAGATGATGTGGATTTTTCCTGACAAATATCCACTTATCTGCAGATGTTGATGACTGAAAGTGGTCACCTGAAATTGGTTTTTCCTTATTTGATTCACATCCTTGATTTCTTTTGATGGGAATGTTTACTTTATGGGAAACAGAACCAACTTGGTTCTGTCCATCATAACATGCTCTCCGCTCTTTATATGCCCTCATAGATTCCCAGTCGTTGGTTAAATGTAAATTTGCAAGGTGAAATCTTTCATATATTCCTAGCTTTGCTGTTGGGAGTAAATCTTCTAAGCCTGGCTTTTGGGTCCTCAAACCCTGGGTGTCGTGAGAAGACACAGCTGAAAGATACCAAATGATAAGTTATTTTACTTACTATTCTTGGGGAATATAGTTTACAATTTACATAAAATTGGCATACACTTGGCTAGATTAAGCCTAAAACCGAGATAGAAGGAGTCAAGATGGTAGAGGATTCGGAAGACGTGGAGTTCATCTCTCTCCACCAAAGCATCAAGAATACATCTTGAAGTGGAAATATTGTCACAGAGCCCTGCGGAACACGGGCAGAGGAACTTGGACATCTGAAAGGACAAGAAAGAGTCCTGCTGAGCCAGGTAGGACAAGAGAGTGATGGAGGAAAGGGAAGAGGAACAGAAGCAGGATGGGACCCACACGAACCTGGGGGAATCTGAAGAGAGGAGAGGTCTCCACATCCAGGGAAGACCCTCACTGGGGGGAGCTCAGTTGGGACAGACGGGGAGCCTCGTCCTCTGTGGGAAGAGAACACGGCAACCAGCGTGCAGGACAGAGTGAGACCTGTAAGCAGGGTACTGACCCTTGCCCTGCCCACCCAGCCTGAGAGGGTGTCCTCCGATGCAGACAAGGCCTGGGTGCTGGAACGTGGGTTTCGGAGAGCAGACCCAGGTAGAGGACTACAGTTGGCCATAAGGAGATATCCTGAGTGGACGGGAGGGAGGGAGGAGCTCTGCAAATGGGATGCTTGTGGAGGAAGCCTGAACCACCAGAGAAGCAAAGCGGGGCTGCTGAGTGATGCCCGAAGGGAAGAACCTCCTTGCAACCTCTCTGCCCCTGTGCCTGTCCCTGCCTCTCCAGACATGAGGAATGGCTCGCAGCTAGGTGGGTGATCTCATGACCCCCACAGCTGCTACCTCCTCCCCATCCTCCTCCCCACCATGGTAGTCTCATGGGCTCCAGGGGAATGTTCAGAGCACACGCCTGTGGGTGGTCCCAATGTACAGGTGGTACTGAAACCACAGCTGAGCCCCAAGGCCCTGCCACTAAGCAAGAAAAGCTGAGACCTCTCCTTGCATCTATACAAACCATGGTGTTACACCCCACAACTGGCTTGGTAAACTCAGCCCCAACAGAACATCTGGATGGAAATGAGGCTCTGGCAATCAAGACCAGTCTGGCTTTAGCAACTGTAGACTTTGTAGGCACACACATGAGGCATTTGGGCCAGGTCACAGTCTACATTGCCCCCATAGCACCGCAGTGGGTCCAGCTCCACAATGAATGTACACCTGGGATATGACTACAGTGGATCTCTGCTGGTGACCTGGTGAAAATAACATCTAAGAGACACCAGGGTCAAGTGCCAGCATACCTATGGTTGAGGTGCGGCCAAGATCAATGCCTACATAGGGTCACACGAGAGCTCGCACAGCACATGAAAGATGACATGCAGAGCACTCTCTGAGGAGCACATCCCCAGAGGAGCAACACTCAGTGGCTTCCCTCCCAGGGGGTGTGCACCAGTTCCACTAGATCAGCAGCACCACAGATCAGAGCAGAGCTCATTTCAGATCTGGGGTCTCTGCTCCACAAATCAGGAAGCAGACCCCTCCACAGACAGTGACAGCCACAGAGGAAAGGCGAAGGGGCCCTCAGGATCCGGGCAGGCTCTGGTCACAATAGTAACAATCAACCCCCTCTCAAAGGCATAAGGGCACAAGTCTCAGGACCACCTCACCCACCAGGGAGCAAACACCATAGCAAGAGGAACTAGGATCTGCAGCCTGCAGAACAGAGACCACAAACACAGAACATTGGACAAGATGAGATGATAGAGGAGTATGGTGCAGAGGAGAAGTCAAGATAGAAACCTGCAGGAACAAGGAAGCGAGGAGAAGTTGAGCAGTGTAATGGTTAATTTTTGCTTTAAGTAATCAAATTTACAAACAAAATGTTTTCACAAATGCTAATGCCTACTAATTATTTAACCCACTTACCACTCATGTTATCTGAGCATGTTCTAATAGAGTCTAAAATACTAAATGATTTTGACCTAGAACTAATCAGAAATAGATGGAAGAAACGATAAAGTCCTGGGATGTTTCACAACAAACAAGATAGATTTAATAAGGTAAAAGTTCTTAACAAATCACATGAGAAGTGAGACTTGAAAAATATGGTGATAACACAGGGAACTCTACTCAATGCTCTGTGGTGACCTAGATGGGAAGGAAATCTCCTCAAGAAGGGAAATGTGTATATGTATCACTTATTCTTTCTGTATAGCAAACCTCACATAACATTGTAAAATAGCATTTTTGGAACAGAAAAATTTCTTCTTAAAGATTTCTCTATATAATCTATAAGCTTAATAGTGGAGAACAATCAGAAAAAACCACTGTGGGGAATGTTCTAAACTCCCATGTCAATAATCTCTTTAAAAACTCTGTGAGTTAAATAAATATATTAAAGCATTTTAGCATTAATGAATTGGGACAAATATACTTAACACATTTAATGTTAGTTCACATAAAAAAAGAGAAACTTTAACATAAAATTCAGATTTGCATTTTCTCATTTCAGTGAGGTGTCTTATGCAGTGAAGAAAGAAATTGAGTATGATATTTCTAAGGTCATATGTGTAGTTTCCAGTGCACTGGAAATTATATGGTAGAAAACAAAAAACCTCTGTCCCCAGTATTCCTACAAGTTTGGCAGTTTTTTCATAGCTCCACCCACACACTTCTGACTAGGGACAGAATCAGCACTTTTAAAAGGGCTTAATATAGTTACTCAGAAACATGCAGATTTTCTACAACCTCCCCAAAATGGACGAGTTATCAGGTCATGCAGGTTGTTCCAGGCCAAGACAAGAATTTTGGTTCTAAGTGCAAGTATGAAAATTAATCACTAGAGAAAAATACACAAATGATGAAAAGAATCAGGAATGGGTCAGGAGATGACGCTCTATGACAGTGACAGAAATAAACCTAGGCTAATCCAAAATCATCTCCACTGAAGCAGATTTTCTCAAACCACACGACAAAGTATGACTTCCTCCACAATGCTTGTCCCTCTCACCTGACTTATCTGCTTCATCCATAGACACATACCTGGGTGTATGGCTGTCTCCATTCTCCTTACATCCCAGGGATCCTTCATTTGCTCCAGAAACGTGACCAGGTCCGGCTTAGAGACCACAAGACCTGTTCATCAGAAAAAGGAATGTGTGTTTTCTGAGATATTCATCAATTTCCAATCCAATATGTATTCAGGTGAGAGAGAAGACAAGGTAGAAAGTTAAAATAGAATAAAAAAAATGATTTCACCAAATAGTTTATTGGAAGCATCTTTAAAAGACAAATGCATCAAAATCAGATTCTGATATTATGCTCAAGTACTACGAAGGCAAAAGCAGGTAGTGGAGTTCTGGTTTTAAGAGGAGAGTGGCACTATTTGATACCACAGAACTTACAGAATTACCACCAACCTAGAATGAAGAATATGCAGGTCAAGAAGCAACAGTTAGAATTGTACATGGAACAGTTGACTAGTTGCAGATTGGGAAAGGAGTACATCAAGGCTGTACATGGCCACCCTGCTTATTTAATTTCTATGCAGAGTACATCATGCGAAATGCTGGGCTGGATGAATCACAACCTGGAATCAAGATTACCAGGAGAGATATCAACAACGTCAGATAGACAGATGATATCACTCTAGTGGCACAAATTGAAGAGGAACTAAAAAGGCTCTTGATGGGGGTGAAAGAGGAGAGTGAAAAAGCTGGCTTAAAACTCAACATTCAGAAAACTAAGATCATGGCATCCAGTCTCATCACTTCATGGCAAATAGATAGGGGAAAAGTGGAAACAGTGACAAATTTAATTTTGGGAGAGGGGTGGGCTCCAAGATTACTGCAGATGGTGACTGCAGCCATAAAATTAAAACATGCTTGCCCTTTGGAAGAAAAGCTATGACAAAGACAGCATATTAAAAGCAGAGACATCACTTTGCCAACAAAGGTCAAAGGTATGGTTTTTTCAATAGTCATGTATGGATGTGATATTTGGAACATAAAGAAGGCTGAGCATCAAAGAATTAATGCCTTCGAACTGTGGTGCTGGAGAAGACTCTTGAGAGTCCCTTGGACAGCAAGGTGATCATACCAGTCCATCCTAAAGAAATCAACCCTGAATATTCATTGGAAGGACTGATGCTGAAGCTCCAATACTTCGGCCACCTGATGCGAAGAGCCAATTCATTGGAAAAGACCCTGATGCTGGGAAAGATTGAGTACAGGGGAAGGGAGTGGCAGAAGATGAGATGGTTGAATAGCATTATTGACT
Organism: Cervus canadensis; assembly: GCF_019320065.1. Taxonomy (NCBI): domain Eukaryota; kingdom Metazoa; phylum Chordata; class Mammalia; order Artiodactyla; family Cervidae; genus Cervus; species Cervus canadensis. The sequence goes on along the minus strand of NC_057403.1, from coordinate 6,310,140 downwards.
CAGTGGATATGAATGTGAGCAAACTCTGGGAGTTAAAGAAGGCTAGGGAAGCCTGGCTTGCTGCATTCCACGGGATCGCAAAGAGTTGAACATGACTTAGCGACTGAACAACAAGGAGGCAGATTACATCAAGAAAGAAGGTTACTTTCCCCTAGAAAGTAGGAATCTTAACCTCTACTGGACAAAGCAGAAAATTCCAGGAAACATTGTAGAATGAAGGAACCAAAACCCTGAGGATACATAAGAGATTCTGGAAGCAAGTGATCCTCACCCAAGCAGGCCAGATTCCCGTAGTTCTCTAACATCACGTCCCTGTACAATTCCCGCTGACCGGGGTCCAGGCATTCCCACTCCTCTTGAGTGAAATCTATGGTCACATCCTGGAATGTCAGCAGCCCCTGAAATATAAAGGACATGAGCCACGTGGACCTGGGAAGACTTCCTAATGTGACCCAAGATGAAACCAGCAAGAGAAATGGTTTTGATTTAGGAGAATGTCTGGTGTTACACAGGAATATAATTTTTATACTGCTGTATGTTCCACAGTATTTATAACCCCAGGAAAAGAGAATGAGACATGATCCACAGACCACTATAAAAACTATTCTGATCTGGAAGAAAAATTATAAAAGAATCACATCAACACTCACTTATCTATTTTTGAGAGTTGTACTCCTGTGACCCAGGATAAACTGTCTATCAAGGAAAGCATGTTAGTCACTCAGTCATGTCTGATTCTTTCCGACCCCATGGACTGTAGCATGCCAGGCTTCTCTGTCCATGGGATTTTTCAGGCAAGAATACTGCAGTGAGTTGCCATTTCCTTCTCCAGGGGAATCTTCCCCACCAGGGATTGGACCCGGGGCTCCCACACTGCAGGCAGATTCTTCACCATCTGAGCCACCAGGGAAGCCCCTTATCAAGGAAACAGGAAATATTTTTTAAAAGCATGATGCTCTGATCTAAGAATTCTGGAGTGGGGCCAATGTGCCACATTTTTAACAAGCTTATTTTAACTAGTAATATTGAAAATTCTGATACATGAATGACCGTTCTGAATAGCAAAGACATAGACCGCTAAGGTAAGAATTGATACTTAACATTGAATTTTAAGTGTTTCACAAAACTGACAGGTCTGATACAATAGTACCCATAGCAGCAATAATCCTTTCAACTATTTAGTATATACTATATGTCTTTCTAAAAGTTTTTACAGGGTCTTGAATGCATCACATAAATAATATAAAATCAACAACATTGTTGTTCCACCGTTTTGCAAATATTTTGTCAAACATTCATTAAATGACAGATCTTGAATTTTGCTTCAGTTTATGTGAACTAAAATTTAACTGGTAAAACACAAATACACAGAGACAACACTAAAGAAAGTGTATAGGAGTTTTTCTAGGGTCTTCCCTGGTAGTCTTAGCTCCCAAGTCAGGGGTCTGGGTTCAGTCCCTTGTTAGAGAACAAGATGCCACACACCACAGCTAAAGTTTGCCTGCTGCAACAAAGTCTCCCACATGGCTTCAAGATTCTGCAGGCTACAACCAAGACACAACTCAGTCAAACATAAATACGTGTATTTTTTAAGAAGAACTTTATATAACTGGGGAGAATACCAAAACAAGGGAAAAAAATAATTTTAACATTTTCCTGCATACAGACATATATTAAAATGAGACTACATACTGTCTAAGAGTATTAAGGAAAAGCTAACATTAGAAAACTAAGATGACGGCATCTGGTCCCATCACTTCATAGCAAATAGATGGGGAAAGAGTGGAAACACTGGCTGACTTTATTTTTGGTGGCTTCAAAATCACTGTAGATGGTGACTGCAGCCACGAAATTAAAAGACGCTTACTCCTTGCAAGGAAAGTTATGACCAACCTAGACAGCATATTAAAAAGAAGAAACATTATTCTGTCCACAAAAGTCCGTCTAGTCAAGGCTATGGTTTTTCCAATAGTCATGTATGGATGTGAGAGTTGGGCTATAAAGAAGGCTGAGCACAGAAGAATTGATGCTTTTGAACTGTGGTGTTGGAGAAGACTCTTGAGAGTCCCTTGGACTGCAAGGAGATGCAATCAGTCCATCCTAAAGGAAATCAGTCTGGAAGTTCATTGGAAGGACAGATGTTCAAGCTGAAACTCCAATATTTTGGCCATCCGATGCGAAAAACTGACTCATTTGAAAAGACCCTGATGTTGGGAAAGATTGAAGGCAGGAGAAGGGGACGACAAAGGATGAGATGGTTAGATGGCATCACTGACTCAATGGACATGAGTTTGGGTAAACTCCAGGAGTTGGTGATGTACAGGGAGACCTGGAGTGCTGCGGTTCATGGGGTCGCAAAGAGTCAGACACGAATGAGCGACTGGACTGAACTGAACTGATTCATGTTCAGTTCAGTTCAGTTCAGCAGAGTTCATTCATATTCATGTCAATAAAATCGATATTCATGTCAATAAAATAAGTTCAGTTCAGTTCAGCTCAGTCATTCATATTCATGTCAATAAAATTAAGATTCTTTTTAATGGGTTAAAATATATACATCTACTTGTGGATGATATTCTTTGTATATTTTAAATACACTAGGGTGCAAACATATACAATGGTATATGATAAATTAGAGCTCTTGGTTCTGAAACTTTAATTTCTTGAAAAACTGTATCATTTTATAGAGCTGTATCTTAGACATTCAACACAGGTAAAAACACATTAGCACCAATAAGATTGTTGCAAATATTTTGATAAAAAAATTCAAAGATGTGAGTAAGACTCTGTCTGTGATATGAGCGTGGAGTGTACTGGAAACATCACACTTGGGCTTGAGTGATGAAAACTCCCACTCCCATAACCCAGTATCTATCCTTAACACAGTGAGTGAGTGTTCATTTTCCGAAGCAAAGAGAAACCAAGAAGATGTGGAGTGTCTCCATTAACTGAGGGTTTTCACATGTTCCTCATTCCATTTGTCCACAGCCTTGTCTAAAGACAGAGGGGGAAAAAAATGAACTCTATAGCCTGATAATCTCAGAGAAATCACCAGAGCCAGTGGACATCATCTGTCATGGTGTAAATGGATCACAGGGAAGATGCACTATCAGAACCTGGGCATTTCGGAAAAAATAAGGAATTTATAGCTTGAACCTGACATAAAAAATATCAGTGTTATGCAAAATTCATTTCATATAAACTTCCTCTGTTTTGTATCCTTACAATGTTGTCACACAAGTGTATGTTCCTCGGTTCTTTGTCTCGCCACAACAAAATTTGGAGTTACGGACATTAAAGCCCCTTGGTGGGTCACGGCTCTCGGAGGACAGACCGTGTTATAGCTCTTAAATAAATCAGTGTTACAGCTCTATTTATTTAGATAATACCCGGAAAATCCATCTTTGACTTGTGAGGACACGTCGATCCCAAGACACAAAAAGAAGATCGCCCCATCAAGTGGGAGAGAGAGAGAAGGAAGAGGGCTTTGGCTCCTGTTTTTATCTGTTTCTCTGCCCCTGGGCCTGTCTTATGTAAATCGGGCCTAGGCAGGCGCGTTTTTTCTTTTACCTGAGGTTCTCACTCCAGTCCTAGGACCTTCCTTTGTTCTATTTTCGCGGGCTTCCCCTTCCAGGTCTTTTAGCCACCGCCATTTTGGACTCTTTTTCCCTATTCTAACTACCTAACAATGTGTTTCACTACTAAGTCTTAGCATTACAGAGGACAGTATCGCCTACTTTTCTTTTTATTTTTGAGCATTTTGTGAAAAATTCTGGATCACTGAGTTTATTCAATATATAAGGGCATTCTCTAACTCCTAAAGAGCTGAAATGGCATCCATATGTAAATTCATCATGGCATTTCCCCTAGTTCCCTAAGATCCCAACACCGAACCACATCCCAGTGCAAATCTTGGATACCAGTGCCTCTCGCAAAGGGAATATATTCAGCAGTTGAAAGTCGCTAATTCATGCTGAGAATTCATCATGCTCCGTAGAAAGCCAGGATACACACAAGAGAGACAAGATTCTGGGACTCAAGGAAGAAGTGGTCTAAAGAGCCAGGCTTCACTATGATAAGAAGAAAAGGAAAAAATAAAGAAGTTGATAACAGACACGCAGGCAGAAAAGTTAGAAGCAGAGAACTAAAGGTGTGCAGGTTCTCAGTCCAGGCATTTCAGGAAGAAAAGCAGACACAGCCCCAGACCCAGGACAGGACATGTACCTGAGAAGCTGCCATTTCCTCCTCTTCTTCCTCCTGCTCTGCGTCTTCTCTGGGGATGTTACGTCGCAAACTCACATCTGCATCTTGAGAAAATACCTTCAAAGGCATCCATGCAGCTGTTTAACCTGCAACTGCTGCAGGGAAAGAGAAGAAGATTTCCTGTTTCCCTCACCCTTTTCTGAGCTCCTTTTCGACTTTCTGTGTTCCCAATCTGTAGTGGGGAATCAAGACTAACCTGATAATGCTACTCACATCCTGGTGCTCTACACTATTTTCAGATCGTCCGGGCTAGTTCTCCGTTTTCGAGTCACAGAGAACACTTCACGAGAGACAGTAGACCCTACTTCTGGATTACCTGACCCACCCTAGGAGGGTTGTGAAAGAAATGTAAGAGGAAGACCCGCATTCAGAGCCCTGAATGGAAACCTCACACCTGAGACCTCAGGAAGGGAGGGTTTAGGGAGGGAACTTCTAGAAACAAAGAAGGTCAACCTGATTCCCTGGGGAGGGTCTCTTTCTAGGATGGGTGTGGTGGTCCAGAGCCTGCCTGTACCCTTGGGGGCTGGGAGGGGAGAGGTGAGTGTTTGGTCAGAATCACCTGGGGGTCTTGGGTTCCTGCCAGGCTCTACTTGCAGAATTCTTCCCAAAGATCTCCCCTGTCCTTAGTTTTTTTTCACCCGCCTCTGCAGCCTGGGGACACAGGTTTTCACAAAATGATTTGCTTTTTGTGACCACCTCTCTGCAGGCGTGGCAGCTCCAACTTCAGAGACCAGGAGCCTGGAAGCATTTCCATCCCCGCTTTCTTGGAAAAGAAACCAGGGGCAGCAGGAGGCCTGGCAGGTTGCAGTCCAGGGCGACTGAGTGACTGAACTGAACTGAACTGAGCAGGACACGCTAGGTTCACAGTGCGTATGGGCTGAGCCAAATGCCTCTGAAAACGATGCCCTAAATGCTATCTGATGACCAACCAAGGAAGTAATGATCGGTGTTGTCATAAGTTACATCACACATGAATTAACACCTGAGAATGTTGTTGCTCTACTTCCTGTGTGTGTTTTTCTAGGTTTTATGAATCAACTGCTACAGTTCATTCTGTGCTCCATTTAAAGAGCTCTATTTTCCCACATCTTTAAAGTACAATTGAAGAAGGAATTCATAGGGCCTGGAGTCCATCTCAGGCCTGTCTGTGCTGATCGTGCGTGGCCACCTCTCCAGTGGACTCTGAACTCTGTGCTTAGCGCCTGTGGGAATGACAATGGAAGGATAAGACCCCCCTCTGGGCAGGGGAATCTTGAAGAAGAGAAAACAGACACTAATCACCCCTGCCTCTGGACACTATCTATCACAATGTAAGCACAGGCTTATCGGTTATTAACTATTTGGAATGTAACTGCGGGCTTATTGATTATTGACTGTTTGAACACATAACACGTGAATGATGGGGTTACTGTAGTTGTATTTACCCCTGCTACTGTAGTTGATTACCCCTGCTACTATTTGCTGGGAACAAAAAGAACAGAAAGTTGGATTTGGAGACCACCCCCTAGACCCAAAAGAATTAAAATATATGGGTTATTTGCCCCCTGAACAATGTAAACAAGTCTTGGAAGTTACCTATCACCCCAATCAGTCTGTTCAGTGGCCCGGTTCCGACTGGAAATATAATCCTGGAATCCGCTGGGTAGCCCCCAATGGGACCCAGTGGCTCTGTGGGCTTAACTTATGGCCATGGTTACCAGTTGGCTGGGTGGGGCGTTGCACATTAGGATTTGCTTTCGCCCATGGCAGTATTAAGCCTGGCCTACACCAGCCTCCAGTAAACCTGCCTTATCTGCATGCAAGATGGACACGATCTGTGTTCCAATGGTATGACTATCTTGCTGCCTTGTTTGTACCCTCTGTAGGGACAACGGATATCATGGTTAAGGTAGAGGCCTTAACTAATTTCACTAAACAGGCCCTCTTAGACAGTACAAAAGCCATTCAAGCTTTGAACGAAGAACAAATTCAGATGAGGAAGGCAGTAATTCAAAATAGGATGGCATTAGACATACTCACAGCAGCCCAAGGAAGGACTTGCGCCGTAATTAAAATCGAATGTTGTGTGTATATCCCTGACCTGTCTGGAAATGTATCTACTGCCTTGAAGGATATGCAAAATCAAGAGAAAGCCATGTCTAATGAAAATATTCCCTTTTGGACTTCAGTTCTCTCCTGGGCAAAGGGAGACTGGTGGAAAACCATTGTGACTGTTGTTATAGTACTCTTAATCATACTGCTCTGTGGGCCCTGCTTCCTACACTGCCTTGTGAATTTTGTAACCCAGAGGTTGATAGTATTCTCTCATGTGGGTGACAGGAGGGCTAAGGTACAATATATCTCAATAAATGATGCTCGTTATGGAAACTAAGAGCATCAAGAGGGGGGAATGAAGGAATTCATAGGGCCTGGACTCCATCTCAGGCCTGTCTGTGCTGATCGTGCGTGGCCACCTCTCCAGTGGACTCTGAACTCTCTGCTTAGAGCCTGTGGGAATGATAATTGAAGGATAAGACCCCCTCTGGGCAGGGGAATCTTGAAGAAGAGAAAACAGACGCTAATCACCCCTGCCTCCGGACACTATCTATCAGAATGTAAGCACAGGCTTATCGGTTATTAACTATTTGGAATGTAACTGCGGGCTTATTGATTATTGACTGTTTGAACACATAACACGTGAATGATGGGGTTATTGTAGTTGTATTTACCCTTCCTTTGTTTATGTAAGTCTCAAGGGAATTGGGGTAGTGGGTTTGGACACGTACACATGGGGTATAAAAGATTTTCACAAATGCTGGACGGGGTCCTTGGCTAAGAGGAGACTCTGCCTTGGGCCCGCCGGTGTAATAAACTGCACTCCACTATCTGCATTGTCCTTCTGAGTGAGTCTGTTTCCCAGAAAACGTGGCTATAACACAATGAGCAAGGAAAAATTAAAGATAGAAGCATATTCATCTTTCTCATATTATGTATTCTAAAAAATATTCAGTCTGCATTCACCAGTACCAACTTTGTAGAAGATTTAGTTTCACAGCAGAAATGAGAATAAAGTTTAGACATTTCCCATATACCTCCCATATATGTCGACATGTGGACAATCTCCCTACTTAGCTTTCCCCACCAGAGTGAGCATTTGTTACCACTGATGAATCCACATGGGCAGTAAATAGATAAACTCTCTAGTTTACCCCTGTGTTCCTCTTTTAGGAATGTGCACTCCATACCTCTAGATAAATGTTTAATAACATGTGTCCAGCATGACAGTTTAACACAAATTATTTCATGGTCCTGAAAGTTCTCTAGACGTAGGATATTCATTTGAATATCCACCTTTGAATATCCTCCTTTGAAACCCACAGTAATCATGGACCTTTTAAATCTCTTCTATATTTCTTACTAGATTCCCAGGTGACTGAGTGGTAAGGAATCTGCCTGCAGATGCAGGACATCCAGGTGATGCGGGTTCAGTCCTTGGGTCAGGAAGATCCCCTGGAAGAAAAGATGGCAACCCACTCCAGTATCCTTTCCTGAGAAATCTATGGACAGAGGTGAGCCTGGCAAGCTACAGCCCCTGGGATCACAAATACTCAGACACAACTGAGCACACATAAGAACATTTACCTACACCAAAAGTCATATTGTAGAAATCCTACCTTTTGTAGCATTTTCAAATGGGCTTCTTTCACTTGGTAATGAAGGAGGAAACAGACAGAGCTGGACTCCGTCTTAGGCCAGGCTGTGAGCATTAGGCTACACGCACGGTCACCCTCCCAGTGGACTCTGAACTTTGCGCCCCGGTGTATATGGAAATGGCATACCAATGTAAAATCAGATTCCACCCCGGCCCCCGATAAAAGAGCCTCAAGACTTCTACTTGGACTCTGTTGCCTAAAAGAATATGTTAATTATCTCTGTAACAGAACAAAGTGGTGAATTCCATTCTGTTTATTGGGATATGACCACAGGCCTGTTGATAAATATGCACTGTTTATTTAGTCCTGTGGCACAAGAATCATGGGTTAACTTTGATCGTATCTCTCTTTTACCTTGTCCAGACTAGTTTCAAGGAATTTGGGGAGGTGGGTTTGAGCAAGTACACTTAGGGTATATAAAGTTTTCACAAAAACTGTTTGGGGTCCCTGGCTAAGAGGAGACTCTGCCTTGGCCCCGCCGGTGTAATAAACTACACTCCACTATCTGCATTGTCCTTCTGAGTCAGTTTGTTTCCCAGAACACATGGCTACAACAATCAAATGCATGGAATGATTGTCAATGTATTTTATGTCTTGAATGCTTAACATGCAAAAGCTTGAGAACTACCTCTGCGCCTGTATTCCTGCTCAGTAAATAAGTTCATCAATACCATTTTTTAAGTTCCATACATATCTGTTAAGACAATATTTGTACAAATATAGAGATCAGACGTGGACACAGCAGGAGAAGAAGAGGGGGACCAATTGAAAGGGTACCATTGACATATGTACACCACCATTGGTAAATCATTGGAGAAGACTCTTGAGAGTCCCTTGGACTGCAAGGAGATCCAACCGGTCCATCCTAAAGGAAATCAGTCCTGAATATCTATTGGAAGGAATGATGTTGAAGCTGAAACTTCTATATTTTGGCCACCTGATGTGAAGAACTGACTCATTTGAAGAGATGTTGACACTGGGAAGGATTGAAGGGAGGAGGAGAAGGGGACGACAGAGGATGAGGTAGTTGGATGGCATCACTGACTCAATGGACATGAGTTTGAGCAAGGTCCAGGATTTGTTGATGGACAGGGAGACCTGGCATGAAGCAGTCCATGGGGTCACAAAGAGTCAGGCACGACTGAGCAACTGAACTGAACTGATGGTGAAAATAGGTAGATGGTCGGAAGCTGCTGTTTACCACAGGGAGCTCAGCTTGGCGCTCTGTGCTGACCAGAGGGGTGAAATGGAGACCACGGGAAGAAGGTCGAAGAGGGAGTAGATTTATGTATAGTTATGGCTGAATGATGATTTCATACAGCACAAATCAGCACAACATTGTAAAGCAATTATATTCAAATGCGTATATATGCGTATATATGCGTAAATATGCGTATATATATATATATATATATATATATATATGTCTCAAAAGGGGAAAAAAGCTAAACAGACTGGTCACCGGTGGTGGAGAATCCATCTGACACTGTGGGGGGGAAATGGCCTCATCCCTGGTCCAGGAATACTCCACATGCTGTGGGGAGACTAAGCCTGTGCCCCACAGCTGCTGAGGCTGGGCGGGGCAGCTTGCTCTTTTCCATGGGCAGGAGGCAAAAGAAAGATGCTCACCACCGCTAAACAATAAGAAATGCAGAACAAAGCTACAGGGATGTATCACCGCATGCCAGTCAGAACAATGAGCAAAACGCCCATTAATAATATCACAAACGCTGAAGGGGCTTGGAGATCAGTGAACCTCCTACATGGCTGGAGAGAATGTAAGCTGGTGCAGTCACGTGGGAGGACCGTGTGGAAGTTCCTTAAAAAACATAACCTCCTGATATTTAAGGAAATGAATTCCATGAAAAGTAGACAAAACAGATTAATCGACAAATTGACAAGCTTTACAGTTTTTAGTAAATCATCTGCAATTCTGAAATGACCAGTTTTGATCTAAGATTTCTAAATTCTCTAAGTTAAATGTGTAGGAATACACATACACTCACATATTCCTTCTTGGTCTTCTCACTAACTTGTTTACCTTCAGATATTAATATCTTGTATTCAATGTGTGTTATATAAATCATATTGTGTATATATCTTCAGATATTTATATATTGCATTCAAAGTATGCCAAAGCCATGAGAAAACAGTCCTGAATATCTATTGGAAGGAATGATGTTGAAGCTGAAACTTCTATATTTTGGCCACCTGATGTGAAGAACTGACTCATTTGAAGAGATGTTGACACTGGGAAGGATTGAAGGGAGGAGGAGAAGGGGACGACAGAGGATGAGGTGGTTGGATGGCATCACTGACTCAATGGACATGAGTTTGAGCAAGGTCCAGGATTTGTTGATGGACAGGGAGACCTGGCATGAAGCAGTCCATGGGGTCACAAAGAGTCAGGCACGACTGAGCAACTGAACTGAACTGATGGTGAAAATAGGTAGATGGTCGGAAGCTGCTGTTTACCACAGGGAGCTCAGCTTGGCGCTCTGTGCTGACCAGAGGGGTGAAATGGAGACCACGGGAAGAAGGTCGAAGAGGGAGTAGATTTATGTATAGTTATGGCTGAATGATGATTTCATACAGCACAAATCAGCACAACATTGTAAAGCAATTATATTCAAATGCGTATATATGCGTATATATGCGTAAATATGCGTATATATATATATATATATGTCTCAAAAGGGGAAAAAAGCTAAACAGACTGGTCACCGGTGGTGGAGAATCCATCTGACACTGTGGGGGGGAAATGGCCTCATCCCTGGTCCAGGAATACTCTACATGCTGTGGGGAGACTAAGCCTGTGCCCCACAGCTGCTGAGGCTGGGCGGGGCAGCTTGCTCTTTTCCATGGGCAGGAGGCAAAAGAAAGATGCTCACCACCGCTAAACAATAAGAAATGCAGAACAAAGCTACAGGGATGTATCACCGCATGCCAGTCAGAACAATGAGCAAAACGCCCATTAATAATATCACAAACGCTGAAGGGGCTTGGAGATCAGTGAACCTCCTACATGGCTGGAGAGAATGTAAGCTGGTGCAGTCACGTGGGAGGACCGTGTGGAAGTTCCTTAAAAAACATAACCTCCTGATATTTAAGGAAATGAATTCCATGAAAAGTAGACAAAACAGATTAATCGACAAATTGACAAGCTTTACAGTTTTTAGTAAATCATCTGCAATTCTGAAATGACCAGTTTTGATCTAAGATTTCTAAATTCTCTAAGTTAAATGTGTAGGAATACACATACACTCACATATTCCTTCTTGGTCTTCTCACTAACTTGTTTACCTTCAGATATTAATATCTTGTATTCAATGTGTGTTATATAAATCATATTGTGTATATATCTTCAGATATTTATATATTGCATTCAAAGTATGCCAAAGCCATGAGAAAACAGTTCCTTTAAGCCTTACAACACACATGTGGCTAAGAATTATACAGTGTAAGATTTTAGAAATCTTGGCTCCGAATTTTCCCATCATAGCTTTTGCCTATTCTTTTTGTGACTTTGTTAAACTTACATTTGCTTAAATGAGCCCCTGAAAAGTTTTAGCTAACAGAAGAACAAAGGACAATTGCACCAGGTGAGTTTATGACTCTAAGTCCTCAGAGAATTCACAGCAAGCCTTGAGGGCCCCTGAGGAAGGTCAAGGCTAGAACCAGGCAGAGAAAATTCCAGTACTTGGGGTTCAGACCTGACCCTGGGTGAAGTGCTGTGAGTGCCACAGGCTGAGTGTGGAGTGGTCCATTCAAACAAAGACGAGCAGGATGCTGGTGAGCTCAGAGGGGATCACTGAAGGCGGGGGGGTGGGGGGGGGCTGTGCAGTAGACCCTGGGGTTCAGCAAGACTGCTGGTCCCGAGGAAGGGGTCATCTAGTGCAGGTGCTCACAGGACTGGCTGCTGTGAGTTCACGGACCTGCAGGCTGCCTGCTCCCCAGACAGACGCTGAGGCAGCAACAGCATGGAGCAGTTCAGGGGAGCTCTCAACAGTACTCTGTATGATCCTTCTTATTAGAACCACCATGATGTCCAAGTCAATAAAAATCGGAGAGGAGATACAACATAGAAATGGTGGGAAATATATGAAGTTATGAGAGGTTTAATGGCAGTAAGGAACTAATTTCTACAGATGCCATCCCCCTGTGCTTCAAATAGTTTATCATTACGTTACCTTTCCTGCAACCTTAAATAGGTGGGAGAGGTTAATGCTGGAGGTGCGTTAACCCTTCATTCATTCCACATCATATGTAACATTGAAAAACCATTGACTTTTATTAATTAAGATACATTAATTTTACACAGATGGAATAAAACCTTTTTCAATTGTTGTTTGATCCTTGATTAAAATACACATTACAAGCTTCTAAAAACTGTCCTGTTTCTCTGATGAAATGATCTGAGAATGTGATTTATATGGTTTACAAAATGGAGGCTAATTTACTAAACATGGATGGACATTCATTATATTAATATGACTTTTCCAGAAAGAGTTTTCTATACTTACATCAGATAGAAGAGGTGTCCTTACTTCAAGCCTGCCAGATAATATGCATGATTTCTCTATGTTGATGTTATAAAAATACCTTAGATTTTCATGAACTATCCTTCTTTTATGCTTAAAAAGTAAGTGACATAATTATTGAAAACTTAGAACAAACTTCTGTCTTACTTTGAATTATTCCCTGAACACTTACATAATGGTGACCATTGAGGTGTTTGACATCAGTGACAAATACCTCCATTCAGAGGTTTAGTGTGTATATAACACGACTGTGTTCTTAATCTTATAAATTGGAGAATAAATGTAAATGATTCCCACTTAATATTGAAGGGCTTCTCTTACCATTGGGCAACAACCATCAAAAACAGAAGTTCATATATAGAGTAGAAACAAATCACAGCATGTAGTAATTTGAGAGTTGAATTACATTCGTTTTGGGTCCTTAATAATCTGAAATAACTTAACATAGACAAGGATACATTAATAATAATTATACCTCTGCAAATGTCCACCCCTTCATCTTGTGATCCATACTAACATATCATATTTGTATGTGTTTTACTTATGGAATATTTGCTACAGTGTTTCTGCTGAGACTAATTCAAGAAAAGTGGTACTAATGACATGCTTTCTAGGATGAATTTTCTGGTATTTAGTTACTTTTGATGTTTGATTAAGCAGTTTTTTACATTTTTTTTATTTCACTCATGTATCTTTCCAAAGAAAACACTCGTTTTTTCAAAATTGTATATTTGGGACCAACTTTTTTTTTTTTTATCAGTGATTCATTTCTAGGGTTTCTCTGCACTATGTATTCTTTGATTGTGAGTGAGGTGATGACTGTGATGAAATTCTTTGCCACATTCCTTACATTTCTAACATTTCTCTGCAGTATGATCTCTCTGATGTCGAGAAAGACCTGAACTCTGGGAAAAGGATTTGCCAGAGTCTGTACATTTATAAGGTCTTTCCCCGATATGGATTCGCTGATGTTGACTTAAATTGGAACTCTGCTTAAAAGCCTTGCCACATGCTGTACATTTATAAGGTCTCTCCCCAGTATGGATTCGCTGATGTCGCGTAAGAAGTGAACAATTGATAAAGGCTTTGCCACATGCTGTACATTTATAAGGTCACTCCCCAGTATGGATTCTCTGATGTTGAGTTAAAGTTGAACTCCGCTTAAAAGCCTTGCCACATGCTTTACATTTATAAGGTCTCTCCCCAGTATGGATTCGCTGATGTTGAGTTAAGGTTGAAATCTCCTTAAAAGCGTTGCCACATGCTGTACATTTATAAGGTCTCTTCCCAGTATGGATTCGTTCATGTCGATTAAGATGTGAATAATACATAAAGGCTTTGCCACATTCTGTACATTTATAAGGTCTCTCCCCAGTATGGATTCGTTGATGTCGCGTAAGAAGTGAACAATTGATAAAGGCTTTGCCACATGCTGTACATTTATATGGTCTCTCCCCACTATGGATTTGGTGATGTTCAGTTAAACCTGAATGCTGCTTAAAAGTCTTGCCACATGCTGTACATTTATAAGGTCTCTCCCCAGTATGGATTCGCTGATGTTGAGTTAAAGTTGAAATCTCCTTAAAAGCCTTGCCACATGCTGTACATTTATAAGGTCTCTTCCCAGTATGGATTCGTTCATGTCGAGTAAGATGTGAATAATTCATAAAGGCTTTGCCACATTCAGTACATTTATAAGGTCTCTCCCCAGTATGGATTCGTTGATGTCGCATAAGAAGTGAACAACTGATAAAGGCTTTGCCACATTCTGTACATTTATAAGGTCTGTCCCCAGTATGGATTTGGTAATGTTCTGTTAAACCTGAACGCTGCTTAAAACCCTTGCCACATGCTTTACATTTATAAGGTCTCTCCCCAGTATGGATTCACTGATGTTGAGTTAAAGTTGAAATCTCCTTAAAAGCCTTGCCACATGTTGTACATTTATACGGTCTCTCCCCAGTATGGATTCGTTGATGTTGAGTCAAAGTTGAACTCTGCTTAAAAGCCTTGCCACATGCTGTACATTTATAAGGTCTCTCCCCAGTATGGACTCGTTGATGTTGAGTAAGTAGTGAATAATGGATAAAGGCTTTGCCACATTCTGTACATTTGTATGGTTTCTCCCCAGTAAGGATTCGCTGATGTTCAGTTAAATATGAACTCTGATTAAAGGCTTTGCCACATGCTGTACATCTCAAATCTTTCCTTCTTGAATGAATTTTCGTATGTCTGCTTCGATTTGGTGAGTTACTACAGACTTTTCCACAGGTATTACACTTGCAATGTTTCTGCTCAGTCTGAATATTCTGCTGTTGAATAAGTTTTGAAGACTGGTTAACAACTTTACTATAATCATAACAATCATAAGTCTTCTCTCCAATATCCATACTCTTATAAGTATTAATAGTAAGATTTGAGTTTTGATGAAATATATTCCTACACTTATTATGTTCAGAATTGTTGTCTGAAAATTGATGTCCCTGTTGGCTGCTACCAGGAAGCCTGGAGATGTTCTGGGAACCTGATTTCCTTGAGCTTTTCCCAGGCTGGAGGCTCCAGGGGGTCCAGACTGAGGCCATGGGAAGGCATTAAACTGTGTGACTCGGGCATAAAGAACACGCATTTCTAGTTCTGACCCCACAGCTGGCTTCCAAATGCTGATCAGGAGTCCCTCCTTCCAGGGCTGTTGACTAGGACGTGTCCAGATCTGTCTGCTATGTGCCCTCCTCATGAGACTTCAGTGGTCTTCCCTGCTAGTATAGGCCTGGCTCCTGGAGGCTGACTATGACCAGAAATGGTGACAGAAAGGCAGTTGAGACCAGCACAGATCTTGCATCTTTAGAAAATGAAGCAGGAAGGTATAGTGGGCAGCCGCTGGGCAATACAAAGCAGAATCAAAAATAAAACCCAGGCTTAGGGGTGAGACAGTTGTGTACTTGAATCCCAGCTGTGCCATCGACCAGCTGGTTGGTTTTGGGGAAAAAAATACCGATGTCTCTGAGTCTGTTGTTTATTTCCCTGTGAACTGGGGAAAATAAATGGTATCTGGTAGCTGTGCGAATCCAGGTAGGTAATGGATATAATCAAGTGCTCAGCGCTGGGCTTAGCACATAGTAGCCGTAACTAAGTGATTGTCTTGGCTTACCAAGATTGAGTTTGAGTCATTACGCCTGAGTTTGAGACCAGATTTCTGTCATTTCATAGCTACGCTGCCTTGGGCTACTAAGACAGAATCTTTTAAAAAACTTCATTGTCCTTACTTACAGGACAAAGAAAGGGATGTCCAACTCAACAAATTGTTAAGCACCTCTGAGCAGCTCTTCCCGATCCACTGCCAGGCCGAGTACTGCTCTCAGACTTTAATGTGGGCTTTTGCTAAGGCACGGGTCATGATCATGATGTCTGTGATGGGGTCTGAGAGTCTGAATTTGTAACTCACATCCAGGTTATGCTGATGCTGCTGGGCCATGGGCCACACTTTGAATAGCAAGGATATAAAGTTAATCACTCTTAGAGAGTGTGTGTGTGTGCACGCGCGTGCCTTTATACATGTGAATGTGAATGTATACGTGTGTGTGTGTGCCTTTGTTCCCTATGTACAGGGCCGGGACCAGGTTGGACAGTCTTTTCTCCATTCCTCACAAATGGGTCCACCACTGTCCAGGGCTCAAGACAACTTTCACAGGCAGAAGACTCCAGCTCAGTCTTGTGAGACTTTGAACGAAGTCCCCCCCAGTGGCCTGGAGTGGAAAAGCCCAGCTCCGTCTGGTGGGCAGCCCCATAACTCCATCTTGGATCTCCTCCATGCCCCTTCACCCTCAGAGTCCAGTGTCCCTAGGCTACCTTGCCCATACACATAACTTTCTATTCACCACCCTTCAATGGACATGAGTTTGCACAAACTCTGGGAGATGGTGAAGGACAGGGGAGCCCGACATGCTGCAGTCCATGGGGTCACAGAGAGTTGGACATGACTCAGCTACTAAACAACAACAATCCCACCCCTTGTTGGCTTCTAGAACTCTCTCCTCGTCTTTGTGCCCAGGATCCAGCGTCCGTCCATCTGATGCTGCTATCCTCTGCTCATGGACCATAGGCTGCCCTCCTGGGTGGGAAACATACACTGAGTCCATACGTCTGTGGACATAACTAACCCTAATCGATCTGCCAGCTCAGGTCTGACCCTTCCTGTCAGAGACCTCAGAGCCAGAAAGTCAGTTTAGCCCTTGTTGCCTGTGGAAGCTGAGTCTGACCCTGTGATAGACTCTAACACCCTCCCCTCTGACCACTTTCAGGCCTGAAGGATTCCCCTCCAGAGTGACCCCCCGCCCCTGCCACGTCCTAGGGTATGAAGCAATAAACCATAGAGTCATCCAGCTGCTGACAAAATGACTGGAAGAGCTGGTTCCTTTCAAGGAGGAGAGGAAGAATGAAAGGAAAAGGTCTTTTGGACACTTACAGAGGTGTCTGAGGTAGTTAGGAGTGGGTGAGGCAGAGGGCATCTTGTAAGTCAGAGAGAGCTTTCAAATCCTGTGCCTGTCTGAGGCTCCTTCCACACACACACACACACACACACACACATCCATCACATGTGCACACACATATTCTTACACACCTGCATCATCCAACATACACCCTCATACACACGCCTTCACACCTACCCTCACTCCCGGCTGTCAGCCTCAGGCTCAGTCTGTTTAGACTCGTCTCTTCTCAGAGCCCCCAGCACTCCTGTTGGTTTCTACTTTCTGTCTCACTCTGGGTCTCTCTCTTTCAGTCCTCCTTGCTTGTCTTTTATTTTCACGGCCTTTCCCTCTGTGCCCTTCACTCTGTCTCTGTCTTCCTCCTCTCTCCCTGCCCCCCTTCCTGTTACCACTCTTTCTCTCCTACCCTGCCTTTTTCTGAGCTCTGTCTGCTCTCCGGGGCTCTCTCTCTTGTCCTATCTCCCAGCATCTCTGAACTTCTCCATCTGTGTCTCTCCCTCTTTCCCCAGTGTCTGGGTATATTTTCTCTCCTCACATACCTCAACCAGGCTGGACAATGACAGCAGGGAATGGCCAGCTGTCTTCCTCATCAGAACTTGACAATCTGGACTTAAGCCCTTTGAGTCAACCCAGCAGGCCCCTCTGCTTCCTGGCAGGAGAAGAGCTGGGAGGTCCTGCCTGAGTCCTCCCATCCCCGCATCATCCAGTGGGCATGGGCCAGACACTGCCCATCAGTGATGCAGATGGCTAAGAGGGATGGACACACACACGTATGAGCTTCCAAATCTCATTGTAAACGCACCCTCCCGCCCTTCTCTACTGTCGGTTCTGAGAATCATTTCCTCTGCCTTTACTGTCTGCCCTGAGGGAATTCTCTGAAGGGTGGGCTCGTTTCTGCTTTCTTCACCCTTTTCAAATACTTTACAATGACTGTGAATGATATTTGTTAGAAGAGAAAAAAAGTCATGAAATAAATAATTAGTGTGTTAAGCTTAGTCATCTTTGGACCCACTTTTCATGATTCCGTGATAGCTCCTGACTTTGCCAACTCAAAAACAAAAGAGTGTTATGTGTCGATTATAGCTCAATAAGGGGCTTCCCTGGTGGCTCAGATGGTAAAGAATCCACCTGCAATGCAGGAGACCTGGGTTCGATCCCTGGGTTGGGAAGATCCCCTGGAGAAGGGAAAGGCTACTCACTCCAGTATTCTGGCCTGGAGAATTCCATGGACTGCGTAGTCCATGGGGTTGCAAAGAGTTGGACGCGACTGAGCGACTTTCATACACACACGTAGCTCAATAAAAAAAGAGAGAGAACTTAGCATGCATGGGCGAGTATAGGCTTCTATGCTGAGGAAAGTCATTCTACACAGAAAGGGCCTCTGCTTCTCTTCTGAGTTCAGAAGGAGGAATTTCAGAGGTGATTGATATTTTTAAAGTACTTCACAACAAGAAGGATAGATTAGGTGTATATCACCTGCCCAAGCCATCATTTGGCTCCCCCCAGTATCTCAAGAACTCACTTCATCTGGTTAGGTGGAGCATTTAAGTGGTCCAAAGATGCCCAGTGAAACACCAAAACCCTTGAATTTTGCAGGTGACACCAAGAATATCAAAGATGCCCCATGTACAAGAAGACTCGAGTCATTTTACAAAAGGGGAACAATGCCTATAGCATTTGCTGACACTTTCTCTTATATCCTCCTTCATAGAATCACAAAAAACAAAATGCCCCATCTAATTCCATCCGCGGGCCTCGGCTGTCTATTACATTATCCCACAATTAGCACAACAACGGGTGATCTGGGCGGGTGGAGTGATATTGCTGCGAATGACCTATTATTATCTGCAGATTACATTTTCCATGGAAATTAAATGAATTCTGTCAGAGCTCTGGGGCCGGGGAGAGAGGAAAATGCCTCATTGTTCAGTTCCGCGAGCTGGAGGGACTGCACGTGGCGATAAAGAGACCTGTGTTTGTGCAAACAAGGCGTGGGCCTCCAGTTTGAAAGATGCATTTGTTACACCAAAGCTCGAAATAGGAAATGTGTGTGGGCAGAAACAACGGAGATGAAAGGGGGAGAAAACTAATTATTACTACCGCTGCATATGCGTATTGGGGTATTTATATAATGTGTTAAACTTCTTCTGTTGGGAAAATGTTTGTCACATCAGTGAGAATGAAACTTTACCCTGAGAAGGGGTGTTCATGCTTTTAGCTCAGTGTTTTTTTTTTTTTTTTCCTTAAAAATTATCATCTGTACTTTTCTCTTCTCTCCACTTGTCTTTCAGTGAACACTCTCCTTTTTGTCCATAAGTGTGCCTCTTGTTTTTCTTTCTCAGGCATATGGCAGTTATTAGTATCAAGTAAAGAGTGAGAGGAAAAATAGCCTTGGCCTGAAGCCACAGTGATCTGGGGAAACAATATTAAAGCTGAGAAATCTATAAAAGGTCAGAGACTCATAGAGACCTTAACTTGGATGGGGAAACATACCTTCAGCCAAGTGTTCTGAAATGTGGAGGAAGAAATGGGGTGACCTCCTCCTTTTGGAAAAGGAGTTGAGTTCTGACTGATGAAGATGTTTTCTCATCTGTAAAAGGAGAAGGACAGGTCTGAATCAAGTCTCTCAAACTTCTACTTCTGATAGTCACACAAGGCTGATTAGTATCTTGACTCATCCATCCAGCATATATCAACTGACTTACCATTAGCAAGCATTGTGCTGGGCATTGGTGAAGACTGAATCTGGAAACAATACATACAACTAATGAGCTGACTCCTAAACAAGCCCTTTTTACCAAGCACCCAATCAAACTTTACCCCTTCCCCCGCTTGTGTGTGTGTGTGTGTGTGTGTGTGTGTGTGTGTGCACATCTCCTTTTAATTTTATTTTTTCAGTTAATGTTTAGGGACTTCCTGGCAGGCCAGTGATTAAGACTTCGGCTTCCATTGCAGGGGGTGTGGGTTCGACCCCTAGTCTGGGAGCTAAGGTCTCACATGCCACACAGCCAAAAAAAACAAAAAATTAAAATGTAAAACAGAAGCAGTATTGTAACAAATTCAATAAAGACTAAAAATGGACCACACCAAAAAAAAAATCTTTATAAAAAGTAATGCTTAATTGAGGTGATGTTGATTTATAACATTATGTTTTATGTTAATTTAGAACATAAGTTCTATGATGTACATTAACATATGTGTATATATGTTAATTTCTGTATATACAACATGCTTACCACCAAAAATTTAGTTTCTAGCTGTCAGTACCACAGGGAAAAGAATGAAACTAGACCACTATCTCACATCGTACACAAAAATCATCTCAAAATGGATTAAAGCCTTGAATGTTAAGACTGAAACCATAAAACCAGAAGACAACATAGGCTGTATGCTTTTTTGACATCAGTCTTAGCAACATATTCCTGGATATGTCTCCTCAGGGATGGGTAACAAAAGCAAAAATAAACAAATAGGTCTTCATCAAGCTAAAATCTTCTGCATAGCAAAGGAAACCATCAACAAAAGGAAACCTACTGAATTGGAGGAGATACTTGAAAATCATATATCCTATAAGGTGTTAATATCCAAAATATAAAAGAACCTGTACAGATCAACAGTGATAAAACCACCCCTTCCCCTTTTTGAGGCACCTTTTTCTCAAGAGTAGGAAGACTATTGCCATCTCTCCATGGATAGGCATCTTTGTGTCTCAAATAGGAACAGAAGGACCAGGATTGGATACCCAATTCAATTCATCAGCAGAAGGGTTTAGCGGATCTGGAACAAGGTTGCAGCTAAGCCATTTGAGTTGTTGGGGAGTGAGGATTCTCTATGTATGTTTTAATAATGACTAGTAAAGACCAGATTTTTGTGCTCATTCTCTTAGTCAAGAGGTGCTGCCAACACACTGGGTCCCCACTGAGGACCTTGTGTTTTGTTTTGTTTTCCTTTTTGGATTTTTTGGGAACATAATGTATCATCAACAATATAACAAATATGGATTGGGAAGAGACATATAAGAACATCTTTCCCCATTCACAGTGGAACTGATGCTGGTAATGTGCATTCTGGCCATTAGGGGATTTGAATCTTTTCAGGAAATTGCTGAGATGCTGTATTAAATGCTCAAGGAAGAATAATGCAGTGGTGTTTACACTTATGTGAATCAGAATCACTTGTGACGTATTAAGATTCTGGGTGCTTGTGTGCTAAGTGGCTTCAGTTGTGTCTGACTCTGCGACTCTATGGACTGTAGACTGCCAGACTCCTCTGTCCATATGATTCTCCAGGCAAAAATACTGGAGTGGGTTGCTACACCATCCTTCAGGGGCTCTTCCCAATCCAGGGATGGAACCTGCATCTCCTGCATTGCAGGTGGATTCTTTACCCCTGAGGCAGGGAAGCCCAAGATTCTGAGAATCACCCTCTCATTCACTGGTCTCATTCGGTTGGTCTGGGCTAGGGCCAGAGTATCTGTGTGTGTAATCTTACAGGTGTTCTTTGTCCAGCCCTGATACAGGTCCCAGTGAAGTCCTTGAATGCTGCCCTATTAGTCAAGTAATTGTATACAAGGCCCTACAACATTTAGAGTATGTCCGCTGAAATCCCAAGGAAGAGAATGGCCATGAAGATTGAAAGTTAATCTATATCAGGGCTTCCCTGATGGTCCAGTGGTTAAGAATCTGTCTTGCAACATAGGGGACACCAGTTAGACCCCTGGTCTGGGAAGATCCCACATGCC
The DNA here is from genome assembly GCF_019320065.1 of Cervus canadensis. Lineage (NCBI taxonomy): Eukaryota > Metazoa > Chordata > Mammalia > Artiodactyla > Cervidae > Cervus > Cervus canadensis. The sequence continues at coordinate 6,288,416 of NC_057403.1, read as the reverse complement.
ACAGAGCAGCTAAGCCTGCGAGCCATAACTACTGAGCCCACAATCCTCAAATACTGAAGCTCATGTGTCCTAGAACCCATGCTCTGCAACAAGAGAAGTCACCACAATGAGAAACCCATGTGCCATGACTAGCTAAGCCCCTACTAGGAGCAACTAGAGAAAAATCTGCACACATCAATGAAGACTCAGCACAGCCAAAAATCAATAAAAATAAATACATAAATTGGCATATAAAAATTAAAAGATAAATAAAAATAAAATTAATCTATATAAAGCAATTATGCCAGTCTCAGTTGACATTTTGTGCTTAATAATACCAACTCATTACCTCTATCCTGTGAGAAGGGTAAGAGGTTCTGGGGTGTAAATGTCACCCATTGACAGTTCCCAGGTATATCACAGAATGGTAGAAATGTATGGAAGGAGTCCAAAGTCTCAAATCGAGTAAGGCCATGAGGCTAAGGCATGGAATTGGAAGAGAGGCATTTAGCTTAGAAAAGCTGAGGAAGAGGATCATGCTGATAGGAGATGGTGCAGAGAAATTCCAAAAGCAAGACACTGTAGTGGCCTTTATGACATCCCAGTGTGATCTGGAGCTGGCCTGTCGGGCTCATTTAAAAAGGTCAGAAGAGGGTAACCACAAGTTTTATGATAACTGCAAAGACTCCAGGTGACTATACACAGACTATCATGCACTCCAGAAGGATCTTACCTGTGAATCAACACAAATGCATGTTTTTTTTTTTAAATTTATTTTCTGGTATGAATCATACTTGATTATTAGTTAACTTCCTAGAACAGTTCTAGAAAAGGTCTACATGCCGTAAGTTTGAGTCAACAGTTTGTTCCCAAATGATTCCTAATGAAAAAAATGTCACATTCAAGCTCTATGAAAGAAGTCATTGAGTTAACATTCACTTTTGTAGCTAGCACATTCTAAGATAAAAGTTTGCAGTTTGCTATATAAAGAAACTAATTAATACTGAATATGTAGAGTGAATATATATATATATACACACACACACACACATACATACATACACACACACACAGACACATATATAGTTTTAAAACTATTTTATTGATCCAGTCCTGTAAAATCACTTTACAGATAATTTTCCCATTCTGGCATCAAGGTTGTTGATGTTATAAATACATCTTTCCATTATCTTAATTATTTCTAACATTTCAAAACATGCTTTTCATCTGTTTCCAGCTATTTGTTTAGGGATAGACAACCATTTATAATGACATAGTTTCCTATATTTTAGAGCAGAATGGCGATTTACATGTAATACAAATTTCCATGGAAGAATAAAAGGGTTGTTCTTACTTCACTGAAAAATGAGTATTGAAACAGGAAAATAATCTGGAGTCTCACAGGTGTAAAGAACCATTTTCATAATACCAGCCCCATCGCCCAAGTGTGGACCAGTCTTATTCATCTTCGAATTTTTCAATTCATTGTCGCTTTTCTTAAAAAATTAAAAATGTTTAGATATAATTTACTTATCATATAGTTCACCCATTTAAAGTACACAACTCAAGAGTTTTTAGTATGAAATTGTGTAACCATCACCAGTCTGAATTACAAAAACCATTTATCACCCCAAAAAGGAAACCCCCTACCTCTTTAGCAGTCTCTGTTATCTCCCAGTTTTAGGATAACCATTGACCTATTTCCTGTCTCTATGGATTCACCTATTCTGGACATTTCATATAATGAAATCATGTAATACATGTTTTTTCTTTTTTTTTTTTTCCTGACCTTACACTTAGCATATGTCTTCAAGGCTTATCCAGATTATAGCATGTATCAAAACTTCATTCCTTTTCATTGCTTTTTATCACAAGAGTATATCACCTTTTATTCATCCATTCATTTTCTATTGAACACTTGGCTGTTTCCACTTTTGGGCTTTGAGAATAATGTTGCTATAAGCATTCACGTATAAATTTTTGTCTGGATATATGTACTTATGTATCTTCCTAATAGTGGAATTGTTGGGCCATATGAAAACTCTATGTTTAACTGTTTAAGGGAATATCCAACTATTTTCTAAAGTGACTGCATCATTTCACATTCCCACTGGCACTGTATAAGAGTTCCCATTTCCTTATAGCTTTGCCAACACTTGCTAATGTCTGTTCTATTATAACCATCCAACTGAGTATGAAGTGATATCTTATTGTGGTTTTGATTTGTATTCCCTAATGACTAATGACATGAACATTTTTCATGCGATTATTGACATTTCTGTATCTTCTTTGGAGAAATACACATTCAGATAATTTGGCCACTTTTTAAAATTGCATTTTTATAACCCTATATGCAAAACAGAAAAAGAGACACAGAAATACAGAACAGACTTTTGAACTCTGTGGGAGAATGTGAGGGTGGGATATTTCAAAAGAACAGCATGTATACTATCTACAGTGAAACAGATCACCAGCCCAGGTGGGATGCATGAGACAAGTGCTCGGGCCTGGTGCACTGGGAAGACCCAGAGGAATCGGGTGGAGAGGGAGGTGGGAGGGGGGATCGGGATGGGGAATACGTGTAAGTCTATGGCTGATTCATATCAATGTATGACAAAAAAAAAATTGCATTTTTTATTATTGAGTTCTTAATTTCATTTTCAGATATTTCATTGTGTACAGAAATACAATTAATTTTTAGCATATTGCTCTTGTATCCTGGAACTTTGTTAAATTAATTTACTACTTCTAATGGGTTTTAATATTAAGTAAATTCCTCAAGATTTTCTATGTATAAGATCCTATTACCTTCAAATGTACTTTGACTTTTCCTGTCTAATCTGAATGCTTTTGATTTCTTTTTCTTATCCTCATGCCCCACCTAGAATCTCTGGTATGATGTTGAACAGAAATGATGAAAGCAGTCATCCTTGTCTTCTTTCTCATTTTAGGGTAGAAAGTATCCTGTTTTTCTCCATTAAGTTTTAGCTGTGGGTTTTTCACAGATATCCTTTATCAGATTCAGGAAATTATTTTCTATTCCTAGTTTATTGACTTTTTTAAAAAAATCATGAAAAAGTGTTGATTTTTTCAGATCCTTTTCCTGCATCTATTGAGATGATCATATTGTTTTTATCCTTTATTCTCTTAATATAATGTATTGCATTAACTAAATTTTGGATGTTAAAATTTGCCTTTTTTGTATAAATCCCACTTGGCTTTAGCGTGTAAGTTTTTATAATGTTTCTAAGTTTGGTGTGTTAGTATTTTGTTGAGAATTTCTGCACCTGTATTCACAAGAAGTATTAGTGGGTAATTCTCTCATGGTGATTTTGTCTGATTTTGGTATCAGCCTATTAGGGCCTCATAACCATATGGTATCACTTACATGTGGAATCTAAAATATTCATGACACAAATGAACATGTCCTTGAAACAGAAATAGACTCATAGATACAGAGAACAGACTTGTGGTTGCCAGTGGGGAGAGCTGGTGGGGAAGGTAAGGATTGAGAATTTGAGATTAGCAGATGCAAACCATTGTATATAGGATGGTTAAAAAACAAGGTCCTGCTATATAGCACACAGAACTATATTCAATATCCTGGGATGAACCATAATGAAAAAGAATATGAAAACACCCACATACATACATATGTAACTGAATCACTTAGCTATATAGCAGAAATTAACACAACATTGTAAATAAATTATACTTCAATAAAATCTTTAAAAGACCCAGAATTGCCAGAGTAATCCTGAGGAAAAATAACAAAACAGGAGGTATAACCTCTCAGACTTCAGACCATACTACAAAGCTACAATAATTAAAACAGTGTGGTACTGGCACAAAAATGGATATATATGGAACAGAATAGAGAGCCAGAAATAAACCCACACACCTATGGTCAATTAATTTTGAACAAAGGAGGCATGGGTATACAATGGAAAAAGACAATCTCTTTAGCAAGTGGTGCTGGAAAAGTTGGACAGCCACATGCAAATGAATGAAGCTAGAACACACCCTCACACCATATACAAAAATAAACTCAAAATGGCTTGAAGACAAGACAGGTCACGATAAAACTCCTAGAAGAGAACATTTTCTGACATAAACCAATGTTTTCTTAGGTCAGTTTCCCAAGGCAACAGAAATAAAAGCAAATATAAACAAATAGAACCTTATCAAACTTACAAGCTTTTACACAGCAAAGGAAACCATAAACAAAATGAAAAGACAACCTACAATATGGGAGGAAATATTTGCAAATGATGCGACTGACAGGGCTTAATTTCCAAAATATACAAATGGCTCATACAACAACACCAACAACAAACAATCACAATAAAAAAATGGGCAGATGATCTAAGTAGACATTTCTCCAAGGAAGACATACAGCTGGCCAACAAGCACATGAAAAGATGCTCAATATCACTATTAGAAAACTGCACATCAAACCTACAATGAGGTGCCTTGTCACACTGGTCAGAATGGCTATCATTAAAAAGTTTTCAAATAACAAATGCTGGAGAAGTTGTGGAGAAAAGGGAGCCCTCCTACACTAGGTTTGGAATGTGGTACATCCACTATTGACCCAACCACCCTGGAAAACAGTACAGAGGTTCCTCAAAAAACTATAGTGTTTCCATATGATCAAGCAATCCCACTCCTGAGCATATATTTAGACAAAACTATAATTCAAAAAAATACATGCACCCCTATGTTCATAGCAGCATTATTCACAGACATGGAAACAACCTAGATGTCCTTTTACAGGTGAATGTATAAAGAAAATATGGTCCATATATATGTGTGTGTGTGTGTGTGTGTGTGTGTGTATGGAACATAACTCAACATAATAAAAGCCATTTACTGTATGACAAACCAACAGCAAACATTATCCTCAATGGTGAAAAACTGAAAGCATTTCCTCTAAAATCAGGAATAAGACAAGGTGCCCACTCTCACCACTACTATTCACATAGTTTTGGAAGTCCTAGCCACAGCAATCAGAGAAGACAAAGAAATAAAAGGAATCCAGATTGGAAAAGAAGAAGTACAACTCACTGTTTGCAGATGACATGATCATCTACATAGAAAACCCCAAAGATACCACCAGAAAATTACTAGAGCTAATCAATGAATATAGTAAAGTTTCAGAATATAAAATTGATACATAGAAATCTCTTGCATTCCTATACATAACAATAAAAAAAAGCAGAAAGAGAAATTAAGGAAACAGTACCATTCACCACTGCAATGGAAAGAATAAAATATTTAGGAATAAATTTACCTAAAGAAACAAAAGACCTATATATAGAAAACTATAAAACACTGAAGAAAGAAATCAAAGATGACACAAATAAATGGGGAAAAATATCATGTCCGTGGATTGGAAGAATTAATATAGTGAAAATGAGTTTACTACCCAAAGCAATCTATAGATTCAACACAATCCCTATAAAGCTACCAATGGTATTTTTCACAGAACTAGCACAAACAATTTCACAATTTGTATGGAAACACAAAAAAACTCAAATAGCCAAAGCAGTCTTGAGAAAGAAGAATGGAACTGGAGGGATCAACTTTCCTGACTTCAGATTATACTACTAAATTACAGTCCTCAAGATAGTATGGTACTGGCACAAAGACATAAATATAGATCAATGGAACAAAACAGAAAGCCCAGAGATAAATCCATGTACCTGTTGACACCTCATTTTTGACAAAGGAGGCAAAACTATACAATGGAGAAAAGACAATGTCTTTAACAAGTGGTGCTGGGAAAACTGGTCAACCATGTGTAAAAGAATGAAACTAGAACACTTTCTAACACTATATACAAAAACAAACTCAAAATGGATTAAAGATATAAATGTAAGACCAGAAACTATAAAAGTCTTAGAGGAAAACATAGGCAGAACACTTCTGTTGCATAAATCACAGCAAGATCCTCCATAACCTACCTCCCAGAGTAATGGAAATAAAAACAAAAACAAATGAGACCTAATTAAAATTAAAAGATTTGCACAATGAAGGAAACTATCAGGAAAGTGAAAAGGCAGCCTTCAGAATGGGAGAAAATAAAAGCAAACAAAACAACTGACAAAGAATTAATCTCCACAATATACAAGGAGCCCATGCAACTCAATACCAGACAAACAAACAATCCAATCAAAAAGTGGGCCAAGAACTAAACATATATTTCTCCAAAGAAGACTTACAGATGGCTAATAAATACATGAAAAGATGCTCAACATCACTCATTATTAGAGAAATGCAAATCTAAACCACAACAAGGTATCATCTCACACCAGTCAGAATGGCTGCCATCAAAAAGTCTCAGTTCAGTTCAGTTCAGTTGCTCAGTCATGTCCGACTCTTTGCAACCCCATGGACTGCAGCACGCCAGGCCTCCCTGTCCATCACCAACCTCCAGAGTTTACTCAAACTCATGTCCATTGAGCCAGTGATGCCATAAAACCATCTCATCCTCTGTTGTCCTGTTCTCATCCCACCTTCAATCTTTCAAAGCATCAGGGTCTTTTCCAACAAGTCAGTTCTTTGCATCAGGTGGCCAAAGTTTTGGAGTCTCAGCTTCAACATCAGTCCTTCCAATGAATATTCAGGACTGGTTTCCTTTAGGATGGACTGGTTGGATCTCCTTGCAGTCCAAGGGACTCTCAAGAGTCTTCTCCAACACCACAGTTCAAAAGCATCAATTCTTTGGTGCTCAGCTTTCTTTATAGTCCAACTCTCACATCCATACATGACTATTGGAGAAACCATAGTCTTGACTAGATGGACCTTTGCTGGCAAAGTACTGTCTCTGCTTTATAATATGCTGTCTAGGTTGGTCATAACTTTGCTTCCAAGGAGTAAGCGTCTTTTAATTTCATGGCTGCAGTCACCATCTGCAGTGATTTTGGATCCCCAAAGAATAAAGTCTGTCACTGTTTCTACTGTTTCCCCAACTATTTGCCATGAAGTGATGGGACCAGATGCCATGATCTTAATTTTCTGAATGTTGAGTTTGAAGCCAACTTTTTCACTCTCCTCTTTCACTTTCATCAAGAGGGTCTTTATTTCTTCACTTTCTGCCATAAGGGTAGTGTCATCTGAATATCTGAGGTTATTGATATTTCTCCCAGCAATCTTGATTCCAGTTTGTGCTTCCTCCAGCCCAGCGTTTCTCATGATGTACTCTGCATAGAAGTTAAATAAGCACAGTGACAATATACAGCCTCGACTTACTCCTTTCCATATTGGGAACCAGTCTGTGGTTCCACATCCAGTTCTAACTGTTGCTTCCTGATCTTCATACAGATTTCTCAAGAGACAAGTCAGGTGGTCTGGTATTCCCATCTCTTTCAGAATTTTCCACAGTTTATTGTGATCCACACAAAGGCTTTGGCATAGTCAATAAAGCAGAAACAGATGTTTTTCTGGAACTCTCTTGCTTTTTTGATGATCCAGTGGATGTTGGCAATTTGATCTCTGGTTCCTCTGCCTTCTCTAAAACCACCTTGAATATCTGGAAGTTCATGGTTCACGTACTGTTGAAGCCTGGCTTGGAAAATTTTAAGCATTACTTTACTAGCATATTGAGATGAGTGCAATTGTGTGATATTTTGAGCATTCTTTGGCACTGCCCTTCTTTGGGATTGGAATGAAAACTGACCTTTTCCAGTCCTGTGGCCACTGCTGAGTTTTCCAAATTTGCTGGCATACTGAGTGCAGCACTTTCACAGCATCATCTTTTAGGATATGAAATAGCTCAACTGGAATTTCTTCACCTCCACTAGCTTTGTTCATAGTGATGCTTTCTAAGGCCCACTTAACTTCACATTCCAGGATGTCTGGCTCTAGGTGAGTGATCACAGCATCATGATTATCTGGGTCGTGAAGATCTTTTTTGTACAGTTCTTCTGTGTATTCTTGCCACCTTTTCTTAATATCTTCTGCTCCTGTGAGGTCCATATCTGTCCTTTATCGAGCCCATCTTTGCATAAAATGTTCCCTTGGTATCTCTAATTTTCTTGAAGAGATCTCTAGTCTTTCCCATTCTATTGTTTTCCTCTATTTCTTTGCATTGATCACTGAGGAAGGCTTTCTTATCTCTCCTTGCTATTCTTTGGAACTCTGCATTCAAATGGGTATATCTTCCCTTTTCTCCTTAGCTTTTCACTTCTCTTCTACTCACAACTGTTTGTAAGGCCTCCTCAGACAGCCATTTTGCTTTTGCAAAATGTGCACAAACAATAAATGCTGGAGAGAGTGTGGCAAAAAGGGAACCCTCTTACGCTGTTGGTGGGAATGCAAACTGGTACAGCCACTATGGAGAACAGTGTGGAGATTCCTTAAAACACTGGAAATAGAACTGCCATATGTCCCAACAATCTTACTACTGGGCATACACAGTGAGGAAATCAGAATTGAAAGAGACACATGTACCTCAATGTTCACTGCAGCAGTGTTTACAATAGCTAGGACATGAAAGCAACCTAGATGTTCATCAGATGAATGTATTAGGAAGTTGTGCTACATATACAAAATGGAATATTACTCAGCTATAAAAGAGAACACATTTGAGTCAGTTCTAATGTGGTGGATGAAACTGGAGCCTGTTATACAGAGTGAAGTTAGAAAGAGAAACACCAATATAGTATATTAGCATATATATATATATATATGGAATTTAGAAAGATGGTAACAATGATCCTACATGCAAGGCAGCAAAAGAGACACAGATAGATATAAAGAACAGACTTTTGGACTATGTGGGAGAAGACAAGGTTGGGATGATTTGAGAGAATAGCATTGAAACATGTATATTGCCATTTGTAAAACAGATGACCAGTGCAAATTTGAAGCATGAAGCAGGGCATTCAAAACTGGTACTCTGGGAGAACCCAGAGAGATGGTGTGGGGAGGGAAGAGGGGTTCAGGATAGGGGGACACATGTGCACCTGTGGCTGATTCATGTCAGTGTATGGCAAAACCCACAATATTGTAAAGTAATTACCCTCCAATTACAATAAATAAATTAAAAAAGCTAAAAACAGAAAGAATAAAATAGTACTCAGCCAGAAAAAAAGAATGAAATAATATCATTTGCAGCAACATGGACAGACCTAGGGATTATTATACAAAGTGGAGTAAGTCAAAAAGAAAAATGCCATGTGATATCACTTATGTGTGGAATCTAAAATATGACAGATGAATTTATCTATGAAACAGAAAGAGACTCACAGAGAACAGACTTGTGGTTGTCAAGGTGGGGGGATAGATTGGGAGTTTGGGATTAGCAGATGCAAACTGTTATATATGGGATGTATAAACAACAAGGTCCTACTGCATAGCACAGGGAGCTATAGTCAATATCCTGTGATAAACCATAGTGGAAAAGAAATACAAAGAATGTATGTGTGTGTGTGTGTGTATATATACACACACACACACATATATATAAAATACATATATACACCTGAATGTGTGTATATACACATATATATACACACATACACACACATACATACCTGAATCACTTGGCTGTACAGCAGAAATTAACATTGTAAGTCAACTATACTTCAACAACTTAAAAAACATTACCAGTTATATGTGTGCATCCAAGCTGAGTCACTTCAGTCATGTCCAACTCTTTGCGACCCTATGGACTGCAGCCCACCAGGCTCTTCTGTCCATTGGATTCTCCAAGCAAGAATACTGGAGTGGGTTGCCATTTCCTACTCCAGGGGATCTTCTCTATCCAGTGATTGAACTCACATCTCTTACGTCTCCTGCATTGGCAGGCAGGTTCTTTACCACTAGTGCCACCTAGGAAGCCCCTTACCAGTCACAGGTGCAAACTATTATTTGACTGTTGGCTTAATTTAAATCTAAATCTGAGTTTGGACATATTTAAATGTTTGCAATCCACTTTGATTTGCTTTTGTGTGTGTTTATTCATAATCTTGTCTATTTTTCCTGTGAAGTTTCTTTTCTTTGTCAATATGTAAAGTTACTTTAAATATTATAAGACTCATGTTGTATGCAATGCAAAGACATTTAGGGAATATTATTTTCATATTAAATTTGTGTATACTATATTGTGTTATAAAATTTCCTTTCAATTCTGACTTGAGCTAATGTGCCCATATTTTCTGTTAAAAATTTTAGGTTCTCAGATCTTATCGACAATGTCCCCATCCCCTATATATCCTATGCATGTTTCTTGGGTTTTATGTAGTATTTTATTTTTACATTTAAGACTTTAATGAATATAGAATATTCATGTATATGGACTTAGACATTTTTTTTAGATGGATAGAGAGTTGTACCATTACCATTTCGAAATAATCCACTCTTTTCCTGTGGATTAAAATAAACCTTTGCCACTTTTGCTGCTTCTCACAGTCATTAGTCTTTGGTATACAATAAGTTTAACTTTTTAACATTTAGTACTTGTACTGACATATTCATAAGTGAACACTCCAGATTTTTATACTATCTTCATCAGATTTCAGTGTTTTGCTAACTGCCTGTTAAATTGGTGAGTTTTCTGTTTTTTTCTATATCTGAGCTTACATAACATTTGATTGTTTATTATAAATGATGGGTGAAAGTCAACTTTGAATTTGTCTTGTTGCCTTTTTAGTGATAAATTTTAAATTATGTTTCCAGCATTATCTAGGGTAATATTGTACTGTATTTTTTCTCTTCTTGAATCAATTGTGGTAATATATATTTTTCTAGGAAATTATATATTTATTCTAAGTTTTTCAATTAATTCCATAAAGTTGTAGGTATGATTTTCCCTTAATTATTTTAATCTCCTTTCTGTTTGCAGTCATGTCTCCTTTCTCTCTTCCTCTCCCTCTCTGAGTATGTCTCTTTCTCTCTAACAAAACCCATAATTGGTTTATTTTATTGGTCTTTCCAAGGAAACAGTTTTTGGGTTTCACTGCTTTTTTAAAAACTTGATTAATTATATACATCATTAAATCCTTCCTATTGTTTGTTTCTTTTTTCTGATTAAGGTAAATGTTAAATTTCTTAGCTTTTTCTTATTTTTAAATTCTAAAATAAATGCATTTATCAATTGAATTTGTACATTTTCCCCTGAGAATAGTAATTTTTTTGTTTGTTTTTAACCTCTGTAGGTTTTGGTATGTGAGTATTTATGTCTTCACTGCTTTCTAGGTTTATAATTCAATTATTTAGGGGTATTTTTTTTAGTTTTCAAGTAATTTTGATTTTGCTTATTTTTGGTAACTATTTCTGAAAGAGATGGGAATACCAGACCACCTGACCTGCCTTTTGGGAAATCTGTATGCAGATCAGGAAGCAACAGTTAGAACTGGACATGGAACAACAGACTGGTTCCAAATAGGAAAAAGAGTACGTCAAGGCTGTATATTGTCACCTGCTTATTTAACTTATATGCAGAGTACATCATGAGAAATGCTGGGCTGGAGGAAGCACAAGCTGGAATCAAGATTTCCAGGAGAAATATCAATAACCTCAGATATGCAGATGACACCACCCTTATGGTAGAAAGTGAAGAAGAACTAAAGAGCTCTTGATGAAAGTGAAAGAGGAGAGTGAAAAAGTTGGCTTAAAGCTTAACATTCAGAAAACTAAGATCATGGCATCCGGTCCCTTCACTTCATGGCAAATAGATGGGGAAACAGTGGGAACAGTGTCAGACTTTATTTTGGGGGGCTCTAAAATCACTGCAGATGGTGATTGCAGCCATGAAATTAAAAGACACTTACTCCTTGGAAGAAAAGTTATGACCAACCTAGACAGCATATTAAAAAGCAGAGACATTACTTTGTCAACAAAGGTCTGCCTAGTCAAGGCTATGGTTTTTCCAGTAGTCATGTATGGATGCGAGAGTTGGACTATAAAGAAAGCTGAGCACCAAAGAATTGATGCTTTTGAACTGTGGTGTTGGAGAAGACTCTTGAGAGTCCCCTGGACTGCAAGGACATCCAACCTGTCCATTCTAAAGGAGATCATTCCTGGGTGTTCATTGGAAGGACTGATATTGAAGCTGAAACTCCAACACTTTGGCCACCTGATGCGAAGAGCTGACTCATTTGAAAAGACCCTGATGCTGGGAAAGATTGAGGGCAGGAGGAGAAAGGGACGAGAGAGGATGAGAAGGTTGGATGGCATCACCGACTGAATGGATATGGGTTTGGGTAGACTCCAGGAGTTGGTGATGGACAGGGAGGTCTGGTGTGCTGCGGTTCATGGGGTGGCAAAGAGTTGGACACAACTAAGCGATTGAACTATGTCTGGATTTCTGATTTTATTGGATTTTGATTAAGGAATGTGAATTTTATAATCTCCCTTTAATTTTATTAATTTCTTTTGTGATCAAGTATGTAATTTCATATATTGCTGGTGGCAATAAATTGGCAAAGTGATTTTCGAGAACAATTTGTCAATGTCCAATATTGCTATTGGGTATGTGTATTCTGTGACACAGCCATTCCACTTATATTAATAGATTTGTATGAAACTCATACATATGTACAATGTCTCCTGTATATGTATATGTGTGTGTTTACAAGTTTGCATAAACACATGGAGAAGATAATGTGCATATATATGTATATACATGCATGTATATGTATACATATATACAATTTTAATGAAAAAAATTGGATTAATATTTGTAAATGAAGTGACCAATGAGGGATTAATCTCAAAATATCAAACAGCTTGTGCAGCGCTATGTCAGAAAAACAACTTGGTCAAAAAACTGGCAGAATATCTATATAGACCATTTCTTCAAAGAAGACATATAGATGGTCAAAAAACACATGAAAAGATGATCAATATCATTAATTATCAGAGAAAGGCAAACAAGACTCGATGAGTTAAATTATATATACGTCTGTGTGTATACACATATATGTCTGTGCATACACATATATGTATATATACATGTATGCATGTATAACAATCACTTTGCTATAAACTAACACAATATTGTAAATCAACTATACTCTAATAAAATTTTAAAAGCATTGGAATTACCCTAATTATCGTACAGATAAGTGGCCTCACACTGGTCAGAATGGCCATCATCAAAAGTCTACAAGCAATAAATGCATGAGAAAGAGTGGAGAAAAGAGAACCCTTTAACATTGTTGGTGGAAATGTAAATTGGTAAAACCACTGTGGAGAACAGTATGGAGGTTCCTTACAAAATTTAAAATAGAACTACCATATGATCCAGCTGCCCCACTTCTGGGCATAAATGCAGAGAAAAACCATACTTTGAAGGGATACATGCATCCCAATATTCACTGCAGCACTATTTACAACAGCCAAGACAGGGAAACAACCCACATGTCCGTTGACAGAAGAATGGGTAAAGAAGATGCAGTACATATGTACAATGGAATATCACTCTGCCATAAAAAGAACGAAGTGATGTCCCTGCAGTAATGTGGATGGGCCTAGAGACTGTCACGCTAAGTGAAGTCAGAGAGAGATAAATATCATGATATCACTCATATGTGGGATCTAATGTCTAAGATTATATAAATGAACTTATATACAAAACAGAAACAGTCTTACAGATTTTGAAAACAAACTTACAGTTATCAAAAGGGAAACACTGAAGAGAGGGATAAATTAAGGGACTGGGATTAATATATACATATTACTATTTATAAAACAGATAACTAAGAAGGACCTACTGTACAGTACAAGAAACTCAATATTCTGTAATAGCCTAAATAGGAAATGGGAAAAGAATATGAAAATTATATATATGTCTGTGTGTATACTCATATATGTATATATATGTATAACAATCACTTTGCTATAAACTAACACAATATTGTACATCAACTATACTCTGATAAAATTTTAAAAGCACTGGAATTACCCTAATTATCCTACAGGTAAGTGGCCTTTATAACAGGATTGAGTAAATAAAGTACAGTTGAGTCACACAGTGAATTGCTATAGAGCAATTAAAATTAATGTATATAACAATGTAGATGAATCAACACAGAAATATAATATGGGATGCAGACAGTAAGACATAAAGCAATATGCACAGTATGGAAGGATCTATTTAAATCTGAAATGCTTGCACCAATACTACACAATATGAAAATTATATATGTGTGCGTGTGTGTACATATATGTATATATATGTATGCATGTATAACTGAATCACTTTGCTATAAACTAACAAAATATTGTAAATCATCTATACTTAAATAAAAATTTTAAAAACATTAGAATTAGCCTAGCCTATAGGTAAGTGGCCTTTATAACAGGATTGAGTAAATAAAGTACAGTTGAGTCACAAAGTGAATTTCTATACAATAATTAAAATTAATGTGTATAACAACACAGATGAATCAACACAAATATAATATGGGATGCGGACAGTAAGACATAAAGTGATATGCACAGTATGGAAGCATCTATTTAAATCTGAAATGCTTGCACCAATACTATACATCATTTGTGCAAGCATCCACATGTATCCCCATATAAAAACATACATGAAGAGGTTACATATCAACTTCCAGATATTGGTTCTCCCTCTGGGGACAGGGAGGGAGGTGAAGCCATACTGTATTATTTACTATTTTAAAAGAAAATTGAAACAAATATGGTAAAATGATAGCAGCTCTTTAATCTCCGAGGAAAGTACCTGGGTGTCTTATTATTGCCTATTCTCTCTCTTGCATTATTAGAGCAGTTGTTCGGCTGGTTCACCACTGTTACTCAGCGTGAAGCACAGAGCTGAGGAAATTTCTCAATTTTAAACAAGTTAGGAAGTGAAGTTCAAGTTAAATTACACAAAAGCCTAAAACTAAAAGAAATGGCTTTTTTAGCATAGAAAATAGACTTGACAAGATTAGGATGAATCACTTTAAATTATTGGAGGGATTTCTAATAGAAGAATTGGATTTGTTCTACCCAGGGGGCAAATGTAGAAACAGTGGTTTGGAACTGAGAAGTTTCAGATCCTAACCCAAGTTATGGCAGATCAACCCAGTGGCCAGAAGTATCTACAATGAGAGGAAGTGACTTTCTTGACAAATGTTCAAACAGAGGTAAAACAACCATGTAAATGCAAGATGTAGCAGTGCTCCACAATGCTAATGGATATACTTTACTGAGTACTTTAAGCATTTTAAGTGTATTAATTTTTTAAATCTCCATAACAACCTTATGAGTTTATGGCAGTTTGTACAAATAACTGCTAAGATGCTTGCAAAGCACATACCACAGTATCTGGCACTTGATCATCTCACAGGGAATCATGTAGTTATTATTTTACTACCAAGCTTGATTAGGACCCCACTTCTTATCCCAAACTTGGTAGTCAACCAGAGGGTTATTGTAAAGAGAACAGACACTGAGTCTTAACACATTCACGCACAGTGAATTTATTACCCAAGTCACTCCTTCGTGAGGTGGTTAGACATAGAATAAAGAAGCAAGGATGAGGTGCAAGTATTTGGACCAAGATCACATACGCCTGTCAAACCTGGGTGCTGGAGAAAGGGCACTGAACCCAGAAGCCCGTCAGCTTGGCGTAGTAAAAAGGTCTCTGTCTTTTACAAGTGGCTTCGTGTCCCTGAGCCAGTACTTCTATGCCACCGAGTCAGGGTCTCCTTAGCCTGAAGTCACCCTTGTCTCCAAATTCTACGCTGTTTAGATACCATGTGGGGTCAGTGGAGACAAGTTCTCAGAAAACAGACGACCCAATTCAGTTGACCCTTGAACAATGTAAATGTTGGGGTGCTGACCCCTTAATAATTGAAAATCTACATGTCACTTCTGACTCCCCCAAAACTTAACCACTTACAGCCTACTGTTGAAGGAAGCCTTACCTTACCTATATAATGTAAGCAGTTGATTAACACATATTTCATATATTATGTGTATTATATACTGTATTCTTACAATAAAGTAAGCTAGAGAAAAGAAGGTGTGTTAAAATCATAGGGACTTTGCTAGTGGTCCAGTGGCTAAGACTTTGGGCTTCCAATGCAGGGGGCCCAGGTTCGATCTCTGGTCAGGGAACCAGATCCTGCATGCTTCAACTAAGAGTTGACAGGCTGCAATCCTGCATGCCCCCATGAAGATCAAAGACCCCAAGTGCTGCAATTAAGACCTGGTGCAGCCAAATAAATAATAAATATAGTAATTATTATATTTAACTATTAAAATAATTTAAAATAATTGTATTTTATTATAATTAAAAGGAAACTATAAGCAAGGTGAAAAGACAGCCTTCAGAATGGGAGAAAATAATAGCAAATGAAGCAACGGACAAGGGCTTGATCTCAAGAATATACAAGAGGCTCAATTCCAGAAAAATAAAAGACACAACCAAAAAGAGGGTCAAAGAACTAAACAGACATTTCTCCAAAGATGACATACAGATGGCTAACAAACACATGAAAAGATGCTCAACATCACTCATTATCAGAGATATGCAAATCAAAACCACAATGAGGTACCATTATACACCAGTCAGAATGGCTGCTATCCAAAAGTCTACAAGCAATGAATGCTTGAGAAAGTGTGGAGAAAAGGGAACCCTCTTACACTGTTGGTGGGAATGCAAACTAGTATGGCCACTATGGAGAACAGTGTGGAGATTCCTTAAAAAACTGTAAATAGAACTGCCATATGACCCAGCAATCCCATTCCTGGGCATACACACCGAGGAAACCAGAATTGAAAGAGCCATGTGTACCCCAATGTTCATCGCAGCACTGTTTATAATAGCCAGGACATGGAAGCAACCTAGATGCCCATCAGCAGACTAATGGATAAGAAAGCTGTGGTACATATACACAATGGAATATTACTCAGCCATTAAAAAGAATTCATTTGAATCAGTTCTAATGAGATGGATGAAACTGGAGTCTGTTGTACAGAGTGAAGCAAGCCAGAAAGAAAAACACCAATACAGTATACTAATGCATATATATGGAATTTAGAAAGATGGTAACGATAATTCTGTATGCAAGAAGCAAAAAAGACACAGATGTATTGAACAGTCTTTTGGACTCTGTGGGAGAGGGCGAGGGTTGGATGATATGGGAGAATGGCATTGAAACATGTAAATTATCATATGTGAAACGAATCGCTAGTCCAGGTTCAATGCATGATACAAGATGCTTGGGGCTGGCCCACTGGGATGACCCAGAAGGATGGGATGGGGAGGGAGGTGGGTGGGGGGTTCAGAATGGGGAACACATCTATACCCATGGAGGGTTCAAGTCAATGTATGGCAAAACCAATACAATGTTGCAAATTAAAATAAATAATTAATTAAAAATGAAAAAAATATTAAAACATTATAAAGAAGAGAAATACATTTATACTATGTGTATTTATTGCAAAAAACCCACATAAGTGGACCTGTGCAGTTCAAACTCATGTTGTTCTAGGGTCACCTGTACATAAACAGGAGATAGAAGCTCTTTCCTTAATTTAAACCTGTTGATAAACCTGCTGTATTAACTATCAGGCCTATTTGCATACTGCATCCTATGTGGCTGCTTCCTCCCAATGATGGACATGTTCGGAGCTTTTCAGATCCTGGGAATGATTTGGGTGGATAATGTTAGCTGATTATGAATTTCTGGTGTGTGGCCCATAGCTATTGGTGATGAATCAGGCTGCTACACAAGGGGACTTTTGATCAAGAGCACATTTCTGCATAATGAGAAGTAAAGTAGTGCAGATTAATGGTGTCAGCATTTTAATGGGACCTGGGAAAATGGCTGGGTGATGGATTCTTTTTGCAGAGAGCAGCCCAGTCTTCTGCTTCTCAGATTTGCATCTGGGAAAGCCCAAGGGGAGCCATTGAAAGGTCACTGCCTCTCCCTTTGACAGGTGTTGGCACAAGAGTTTCCTTTTTGTGTGCACTTCCTCTTTGTGGCTATCCTTTCCCCCACTGAATGTGATACTCGGAGCAAGAGACAAGGAAAATTGTCCAGGGTCAGGGATGTCAGAAGCACCATCATTAAAAAACATTAAGGAAGTATATAGTCATTGGGAAGTGCCAGGGTCATGAACATGGCACTTGCCAAGCAAGGAAAACTTATGAAAGTGGCCCATCTTTATGTCTGGGTGTGGGTGTACACTGAACCTGCCCTCTACATGAGCTTTGTTACCTCAAATAAACCTGGAGGAGGAAGACTGTCAGTACGTGAACATCACCTATAAGCAGCAGACAGGGCCAAGCTCAAGGCCAAGGCGTTCCATGAGGTTTGGGCTATTGCTGTGAATACCAAGTGGTATCTATTGAACATCTACAGGATGCAGAGAAGATACACATCCTTTGCATTTATCATTTCAGTGAATAATCCCCCTGCAGTGAAGGTATTCATATTACCATTTTATGGATGAGGAACCTGAGGCTTCGGGTGTTTATCTGCCTCTTCTGAAATTACATAGAAAACAATAATAACAGCAATAATAATCATGATTATACTCATGATCATAATTGCTAACATTTGCACAGCTTTCGCTATGAGCTGTCTCCACTCTTCTATGAGCCTGCTGTGTGTGAATTTACTAGAGTATCAAAATAATGCTACAAGATTGGGCATTGTATTTTTACAATGTGGAAAATGTACAAATGTGGAAACTGAGGCACCATACGGTTATATAACTTGCCCAGGGTCACACAGTAAGTTATAAAGATATGATTTGAATCTTAGCCTCTTGTATTAACCTCTATACTTATGAGCCAGATGTAAATGCCAGCTTGTAGTGATAACTGGAGTACACTTTTCCCAGTCCTCACTGCTTCCTTTTGTAACTCCACATCTGCCTGTGAATTGCTAAAATTACACACTCATAAATATTTATATAAATGTCACTGACCCCTAAATTGAGTTAGGTCTCTGCTATGTGTTTGCATGCTATCCTTCCTCTCTTTTAATACCCATCACAAGTTCCTATGACTTCTCACATAACATTGTGTCTTCTCTTGTAGACTTTAAGCTGCAGCAGGGCAGGTGATGGGCCATCTTGCTGAACAGCATCCATATGAATAAAATCACATTTCTAATTGCTACCACATTTCACAAATACTCTTGACAGCATACTGGCAACTGGGAAGGTATATTTTGTAAGGTCTAAGATAAATATTCACTGGAAGGACTGATGCTGAAGCTCCAATACTTTGGTCACCTGATGTGACGAGCTGACTCACTGGAAAAGACCCTGATGCTAGGAAAAATTGAGGGCAGAAGAACGGGGCAACAGAGGATGAGGTGGTTGGATGACATCACCGACTCAATGGACATGAGTCTGAGCAAACTCTGGGAGATAGTGAAGGACAGGGAAGTCTGGCGTGCAGGAAGTTCATGGGGTTGATTCAGACACAACTTAGTGACTGAACAAGATAAAATATAAAACCATATGTCTAAGCAAACATTCCTACTGGAATTTTATGGTGCCCAGGGGGCACCATAAGAATTAGACGAGCATTTCTGAGCAGTGAACACTGAGCTACAGCAGTGATGCCTGATGCCCCAGGACGGCCAAATAGAAGAGAAAACCCCTCCTTACCATGTGCTATGAAAACAGCAAATAAACCATGATTTCAAATACAATCTCTAAATTGAAAAACTATATGCCTTGACTTGCAATCAAATTTCCTCACCATGGCAACTATGTCTGGCATGATTAGTAACAGGGAGCAAATATGGTGCATTATTAATGATAGTGAGTGGGTTTTCTAAGCTAAGTCATGGAATAAACATTTGTAGATGAGGGGATGAAGAAATGATTGAATAAATGAATCTATATAATAAATTCATGTTTGCTCTAAGGAAACCTAAGAATTTTTCCCATAAGGAAAAATTGATGCTTCTCCACCACAAGATGCTTCTATTTCCAATGACCCTTTATGTGTACACACTACAGTTTCAGGCCTGTTTCCTGGTGATTCTCTATGATCTAAAGATGAACATTAGGATCTGCATTTTACAAAGGAAGAAAGGGCAGTTTGCAGAGGTGAAGACATTTGTTTTAAATGATGCATCATGGGGGCCTCCCTGGTGGTCAGTGGTTAAGAATCCACCATGCAATGCTGGAGACATGGGTTGCACCCCTGGTTGGAGAACTAAGATCCCACATTCCACAGGGCAACTAAGCCCATGCATCACAACTACTGAGCCCACAGGCCACAACTGGGGAGTCTGTGCTGCAAAGACCCTGCGTGATACAGAGAAGGTCCTGCACAGCCAAATAAATAAAATAATGTATCATTATTGTTGCTGCTGTTATCTTACATAGGCCCTTGCCTTTGAGCACCTGTTATATGCTAGAGATGATTAGCCCAAAGACAAGCTCAAGTGCAGCAGAGACTGACGGGCTTGGCTGCCTACCGAGAAAAGAGTGGAAGGTCCCAGAGACCAGCATAGCTAAGGACTGCCGGCTGGATCTGAGGAACAAGCAGAGAACTCAGCTACTGCCCCATTTAGAGCAACACTTAGTATGTTCTCAGATCTTTAGTGCTGACCTACTTTTTGTGGCCTCATCTTGCAGGGACATTTGTTCATTTTCCTGCTCCCGATATCCATGACACTCTGGTGTTTATAAATCCAATGTCAGTCCCACTGCTTGGAACATGTCTTTAATATTAAAAAAAAATGTTTCATTAGACGTGGCTTTGTTTATTCAAACCCCATTCCTCCCTCACATCTTAATGATTTTAAAGCTCAGACTATTAATCTTCTTACCCAAGTTAAATCTTCCTCCCAATATATTCTTTTATAGATAGTTCTCAACACAGAAGCTTACATTCATTGCCCTCTATGGACTTTCTTCGGGACAGTAATTAGCTGTGAAGCCTTGTTATCAGTCAGAAATGCTGAAGGAAGTGTTCTAGTATTAGGTGGGACTGGGAGGTGGAAGCTTTCTGGGGTATTCACCCCGCTGAGGTTACTGAAACAATTTAATTCAGTTCATTTTGGGAAAAACATTGACTTTCTCTCAGCACTGGCTACTGTGTAAGTCTGGGTAATAAGATGTACTGAAGCCATCATCATATGGTAGTAAGAGGTAAGAGATACAGCAGAATTGCAAATAATGAGCTCCATGTAGAAATTTATATAAGTAGAGTCATAGGAGGGACTTCCCTGGTGGTCTAGTGGTTAGGACTTCACCTTCCAAGTGCTGGGGGTACAGGTTCAATCCTTGGTTGGGGAACTAAGATCTCATGCCTCATGGTCAAAAAACACAAAACATAAGACAGAAGCAATATTGTAACAAAGTCAATAAAGACTTTAAACTGGTCCACCTTGGAAAAAAAATCTTAAAAAAAAATGTTGTGGGGGGAAGAATTAATTCCATCAGGGGAGTTGTTGGGTAAAGTTTCAGAACACAGATAAATACTGAACCAAAGTATGCACTAGACTGAGAAGGACGACACCATTTGAGACCAAGGTAAGGGCAGGAGTGAAGATGACAGAGGGGCACAAAATAGTTTGTACGTTATGTTGGGAGAACTGTTTCTTCTGCCAGTGTTCTGGTTTCCTACATTTTCATGAATACGATCTTCTTTCTCAGTGCTGGTTTTTTTTTAACTACTCTTCCTTCAACCTGTAATCATATCCCCAGCCCAGCTCTGTCCACTTGCCTACCTTCTTCCCATTCCTTTAATTCTCAGCTTCCATATCGTGTTCTCAAGCTGGCCTGTTCTAACACACTAGACTCAATTCTATGTTTTATGCTCTCATCGCGTTTTTGAAATCCTCTTTGTTAACTTTCCTTACATCCTACATACTTGCTTAATGCCTACCTTCCTCAATCCAGGGTGTTAATTAAATAACAAGGTCATTAGACTGATATGTCTCTAATCCATGGACATAAGCACATTAAAATCTAGTACTGTAAATGCCTTGAAGCTAGGAAACTGAAACACTAGGGACAGCCAATCACAGACAAGGAGGCTTTCAGCTACAGCCATTCAAATACTTTTTTTCTTTGCTTCCACATTTTCTCTATGTAAGTCTTACTTCTGGCTCCTGTTGGCAGAGAGCTCCTAAACCACATTTGGTTTGGCATTGCCTGATGACAATCAATTTTTGCTCAAATAAACTCAAAAATTTTAATATGCCTCAGTTTATCTTTTAAGAAGAGTAAACTCATGAAGGCTAGACTGTGTTTGGTTCTCCATGTGTCCTCAGTACCTTCCTCAAGACCTGATCCCTAGATACCACTTGTCAATTTGTTTCTTTGTGAAAATGGTGGGAACTGCCTAGAGATGAGGAAAACACTGACAAAGGAAGAGGAAATTACAGCGAGTTTGAGCAATGTCTTCCATGCAAACATGCTTCCAGACACCTTTATTTGAAAAGGCAAAGTAAATGGAAGAAACACAAACATAATTTTCTTCGCACTCTTACAGGACTGTTTTATAGGAAAGGAAGATAAAATATGGGTAATTCACAACTATACATACATACACTTGAGGCAGGAGGTGGATGGGCCCTGCCTCTAGGGTAAAGCAATTGGAGACTCCCTGTGGACCCGTACTCCAAGATGAGAATGGCAGGACTATTGAGAGAGGAGGCTAGACCCCACCCAGATTGAAGGTAAGAAACCATATATTTCTCATTCTTGAAGTCTGGAGACCTCTCCAACTACACATGCCTGGAAAGGCTCTTTAGAGGTCAAAACGGGTGTGATGCTAACTAATGCCAAACTACTTATAGGCCTCTTGGGTAGACTCTATTGGCTAAGAGTCACATGGACACACAAGGGAGGATCCTGAGATATACCAAATACAGACTCTGAACGAGGTGAATCAAAATAATTGGCTGAGGACAACCAGAAGAAATTCCCCATAAAAGTGATTCAGACTATCACAGAGGCGTGACTCAGGGACTCTCTCTGAATGCTACTGACATGTCTATCCACACATACTGCGTTCTTTTTTCCTAAAAAAAATACTTACTTCACCACTTTCCATCTTTGTGGGAATTTTTTTCTTTTTTCCCCGCAAAGTCAAAGAACCAGGGCCTTGTCACTGACCATTGGTCTACTGGCTAGGATTTAGTGCTCTCACTGCCATGACCCGATCTCAATCTCTGGCTGGGAGCTGAAGCCCCGCTTCAAACTGCTGCAGGCTGAGGCTGCCCTAGATCACACTGACAATGATTACTGAGAACTTAATCTCACAGGAAATGATGGTGCTAGAAAAATAGTCTCATATATGCGGCAGTCTTTAAATGTTCTTCAAAGTATGGAGTAATTTATCCATGCATACACCTCAAAAGAAGAAAGGAAAATGAGGGGGAAGACTAAGGTTTCATTCATATCTATGGTAACTGGAAGTAGATGCAACCACATAAATGAAAAGGCCTGTCCAGTCTTACGAGAGGAATGTAGCATCTTAGCTATTGGTTGATTGATTGATTCACTCAGTGAATGTTCACTGAGCACTTGCTCACTCAGTATCATGTCCATCATTACACCAGGCTCAGAAACTTTTTCTTACAGAATTCACCATCCAATAGGAGAAAGACATCAAATAAATCATCAAATGATAATTAATTCACCACAATGGCCAGGGGCACTACCAAGGAGAAGCACAGATTTGAGGGTAGGCTTGGCCAGCGGGCAAGGCCATTAGAAGGCATCTAAGACAGCTTGTGCACTGGCACCAACAGAGGGACGTTAGATTCAGACCATACTTACGAGGCCTTGCAGTGTCTTTGAGTGTGCCTAGTCCACCTGCTGGCACCCATAACTCGAGTGGGTTCATTTTTATTTCTCATCAAGTAACGAGTGACATCAGATCAGTTCAGTTCAGTCGCTCAGTCATGTCCAGCTCTTTGCGACCACATGGACTGCAGCATGTCATGCCTCCCTGTCCTTCACCACCTCCCAGAGTTTACTCAAACTCATGTCCATTGAGTCAGTGATGCCATCCAACCATCTCATCCTCTGTCATCCCCCTCTCCTCCTGCCTTCCATCTTTCCCATCATCAGGGTCTTTCCCAATGAGTCAGTTCTTCGCATCAGGTGGCCAAAGTATTGGAGTTTCAGCTGCAGCATCAGTTGTTCCAGTGAATATTCAGGATTGATCTCCTTTAGGATGGACTGGTTGGATCTCCTTGCAGTTCAAGGGACTCTCAAGAGTCTTCTTCAACACTGCAGTTCAAAAAGCATCAATTCTTCAGCGCTCTCAGCCTTCTTTACAGTCCAACTCTCACATCCATACATGACTACTGGAAAAAATATAGCTTTGACTAGATGGAACTTTGCTGGCAAAGTAATGTCTCTGCTTTTTAATATGCTCTATATGTTGGTCATTACTTTTCTTCCAAGGAACAAGTGTCTTTTAATTTCATGGCTGCAGTCACCAACTGCAGTGATTTTAGAGCCCCCCAAAATAAAGTCTGTTACTGTTTCCCCCTCTATTTGCCATGAAGTGATGGGACCAGATGCCATGATCTTAGTTTTCTGTATGTTGAGCTTTAAGCCAATTTTTTTCACTGTCCTCTTTAATTTCAACAAGAGGCTCTTTAGTTCTTCACTTTCTGCCATAAGGGTGGTTTCATCTGTGTATCTGAGGTTATTGATATTTCTCCCAGCAATCTTGATTCCAGCTTGTGCTTCATCCTGCCCAGCATTTCTCATGATGTACTCTGCATATAAGTTAAATAAGCAGGTGACAATATAGAGCCTTGACGTACTCCTTTTCCTATTTGGAACCAGTCTGCTGTTCCACGTCCAGTTCTGTTGCTTCCTGAGCTGCATACAAATTTCTCAAGAGGCAGGTCAGGTGGTCTGGTCTTCCCATCTGTTTAAGAATTTTTCAGAGTTTGTTGTAGTCCACACAATCAAAGGCTTTGACATAGTCAATAAAACAGAAATAGATGTTTTTCTGGAACTCTCTTGCTTTTTCAACGGTCAAACGGATGTTGGCAATTTGATCTCTGGTTCCTTTGCCTTTTCTAAAACCAGCTTGGACATCTGGAAGTTCATGGTTCACATACTGTTGAAGCCTGGCTTGGAGAACTTTGAGCTTAGCTTTACTAGCATGTGAGATGAGTGCAATTGTGTGGTAGTTTGAGCATTCTTTGGGATTGGAATGAAAACTGACCTTTTCCAGTCCTCTGGCCACAGCTGAGTTTTCCAAATTTGCTGGCATTCTGAGTGCAGCATTTTAACAACACCATCCTTTAGGGTTTGAAATAGCTCAACTGGAATTCCATTACCTCCACTAGCTTTGTTCGTAGTGATGCTTCCTAAGGCCCACTTGACTTTGCATTCCAGGTTGTCTAGCTCTAGGTGAGTGATCACACCATCATGATTATCTGGGTCATGAAGATCTTTTTTGCATAGTTCTTCTTTGTATTCTTGCCACCTCTTCTTAATATCTTCTGCTTCTGTTAGGTCTATGCCATTTCTGTCCTTTTTTGTGCCCATCTTTGCGTGAAATGTTCCCTTGTTATCCCTTGGTTCCCTTTTCTAAGTCAAGGGCCTATACCATGACCTTCCACCTGTCTTTACCAGTATGACTACTTCTTAAACAGAAAAAAAACTGGGGTCCTCTTAGAATATATGCACAAGAGGTCTGGAAAACCCCAAAATGGATCTTAATCCCCAACCCAGAGGTAAACTGCTGCTGTCCTTGGTGAGCTGACCCCCAGACCAAAGCCAGTGTGAAAAATTTGACACAGTGATAATTTTTTTTAGAATAAGAATAGTAACATTATAGTTTTTTTTATGTTTTTATTTCTTTTTTTTTTTTTAATTTATTTATTTATTTTTTCAGTGGGTTTTGTCATACATTGACACGAACCAGCAATAGATTTACACGTATTCCCCATCCCGATCCCCCCTCCCACCTCCCTCTCCACCCGATTCCTCTGGGTCTTCCCAGTGCACCAGGCTCAAGCACTTGTATTTCTGTCTCCCTAGACTTTCTCTCCCTTTTGATTATCTCTGGGTCAAAGAAAAAGAAGAAGAAAGCAGAAAGAACATAAAAAGCAGCAACAAAATAAACAGCTTCTAGACTCCTTAACAATCCCCAGCCAAGGGCTCATGCCAGTTACTAGATCTATGATGTAGAAGCAGAGTCCTGGCTTCTGCTTGACTTCTCATGACTTCCTGATTTACTTTGAATTTAAATTTGGGGATGGGTCAGAAGTCTAGATTGGGCACAGGTTTTAATCCTCTAGAATGCTAAGGTTAGGGAGGAGGAGATGGGTAGAAATGCATGTGAAGTGAACTGAAAATGGCATGAACTGAACACTAGTCAGGAATGAAGGATAAACATTCCCCGACAGGGACTTCACCCCCACCATCTCATAGCACTGACTGTTGGCACATTTTGGATCCTGCTGGAATACCTTCTGTGATGGCTAATCTCATGTGTCAGCTGGGCCAGGCTATGGTGTCCTATTGTTGGATAAGACACTAGTTCATAGTGAAGGTATGTGAAGGTATTTTCTTAGATATGTATGTGTGTTAGTCACTCGGTCATGTCCAACTCTTTGCGACCCCATGGAAAGTAGCCCGCCAGGCTCCTCTATCCGTGAGATTCTCCAGGCAAGAATACTGGAGTGTGTAGCCACTCCTTTCTCCAGGGGATCTTCCCAACCCAGGGATAGAACCCAGGTCTCCCACATTGCAGGCAGATTCTTTACTGTCTGAGCCACCAGGGAAACCCTTTCTTAGATGTTATGAGCATTTAAATCAGTAGCTTTGAAGCAAAGCCAATTACCCTCCGTAATGTGAGTAGGCCCCATCCAATCATTTGAAGGCCTTGAGAACAAAGACAGGTTTCTCAATGTTGAAGACATTCTCAAGACCACAAATCAGAAACTCTGCTGGAGTTGTCAGCCTGTTGCCCTTTGGAATTCTAACTCCAGCCTGCAACATCAGCTCTGATCTGAATCTCCAGCTAGTCCTGTGAATTTCAGACTTGCCAGCCACCATGTCACAGGAGCCAATTTCTTAAACAAAAACAAACCCACAACTATCTTCAAAGGAAGCCTGCTACACTGACTAGAGCACTTCCTTCTCAGGAAAGGTCTGCTGGGTCTCACTTCTATGTCAGATTCCGGGAATCTCAAATGGCAGTACTGGAAGTGACCTTAGCCTGTTTGGCCAGTGGATGCAAATCTCTATAAACTGCAGTGATACTCAACCTCCAGTAACCAGGGCGGGTGACAGTCAGGGTCTCTCTTGACTATCCTCACAGCACGAGGGGCATGCCTAGCTCATGAACCACTGCAGAACCCCAGTCTCCCTGGTGGCCATGCCCTTCTCCCTCCTTTGAACCACCACTCCTGCCACTGCAGAAATGAGGACTTAAGAGCAATTCCTCTAGCTCTGCAGTGGTAAGACTTTCACTTTGTTGAACATCAGAATTAAAAGGGCAAAACCCCCACCCCCGACCTCTGCAGCCACCCCCGCGAATTGGCTGCAGAAGGGAGTTGGGCAAGAGGTAATTAACCACTGCCGATCACTAACAGCTCAATGGGAAGGCCTGGGTCCAGGAATTCCTTTTGCCAGAGGTCCTGGGAGCATTTGCTGAGGAGAAATGAGTTTGCAAATAAGTACTTTTCTTTGAAAAGGCCCCCTTTCCCCAGCTCCATTAGCTCCCAGCTCGGCTTTCAGCTGCGAGGGCTGTCTTTTCATCTTGAACTTGACATATTCTTCTACTTTAGCCCAGTCACACAGAGCCCTTTGGCAAGCCACTCTCTCTCCCACTGTGAATTGTTGGGTACCAAGGCGGAGAATCAAGATCGAGGTCGGCCAACTTCTCCCCCACAGCCCTCTGACTCTGCCTCTTTTTGTGTTCAACAATGGGTTTCCAAATCTTTGGTTTTCTTTGTCATCAGGAAAGATGTTGGAGTC
The DNA here is from genome assembly GCF_019320065.1 of Cervus canadensis. Taxonomy (NCBI): domain Eukaryota; kingdom Metazoa; phylum Chordata; class Mammalia; order Artiodactyla; family Cervidae; genus Cervus; species Cervus canadensis. The sequence continues at coordinate 6,260,534 of NC_057403.1, read as the reverse complement.
AAACAAAGGGAGAACAAGAATTCCAGACGTGCTGAGAAAATGTGTGTGTGTGTGTGTGTGTGTGTGTGTGTGCGCGCGCGCGCGCATGCGTGTACACACTGTCTCACTAGCCACCCCCAAGGCCACTGATCAGCATTTGTAACCCTCAGGAATGTGCGTCATTTAGGGTTGAGTTAGTGGTTGGAGAAATGTTCCTTCCAACTTCTTGCTGTAATATTTAACCTCTTTCTCATCTTCAGTGAGGTGAGGAAGCAGAACACCATGTGTCTCTGCTCTTACCTGCGGCACTTCTTTAGAATGCAGTCCCAGCTCCCCATCTGCATTGTCCCAGCCATTTTCTTTTTTCTGGATTCTCACCCTGTGTCCTAAGCTTTTCTCATCTCCTGTCTTTTGCTCCCTCCAAAATATGCTCCGACCACAGCCTAAGGGATCTTTCTAAGATGTGGATCTGACTACCTAGCTGCCCATTTGCTGGAGATTTAAGTCTAAGCTCCTAGGGGCAAGTCAAGGTGCCCTGGGGTTCTGATCTTACCCACCACAGCCCCTCAGCTTCCCTTTGTCTTCTCTCCTTCTCCTTGCCTTTCTCTCTCTCCCCACCCACTCTCTTATTTTTGTGTAGCTGTGCTCCTTTCTTGATATCAGTTTTTTGTTTGTTATTAAAGGTAAACTCTGCCCCTCCCTAAACTCTTAAGTCCCGATCTACTCTCGCCATCCTAGATGGGGTGAGCCATTTATGAAGTTTTCACTGCTCCTCTCCATTTTCAATGTATCTCTTGCATTTGCTCACCTTTCTGGCCAGCCTGAAAGCCCCCTGGGGTGGAAGCTTTCTAGCCCTAATGGAGCCCTGCATAGTGCGGGACATGTAAACTATCCTCAGCTACTGCACTGGACTAACAGGAGGCGTAACACAAACATCCTTTAGGAGTTAGCCGCTCTGACTCCGATTCATGCCGACTGAATCCTGGCATTCATTGCCTGAGCCTCCTTTGCCTTACCTGTGAAACGGGCATAATCACATCACTTTCAGAGCACAGCTGGTCAAAATTCACCAAGATACTGCATACAAAGTGCTCAATGCACCCCTAACATAAATAATTAATAAAACATTGATATTTACCATCTTTGGGAGGTGGAGACCTGTTTGTCTCCTCCCTCTTTGTTCACAGGCCACCTCCATCCCAGTTCCCCACTGAGGTCATTCACTACAGGGGAAGAAAGAGTTAAGCTTGACTCTTCACCACAAATCCACAGGCACTAAATAAGGCTCCAGTGCTCAGAATTTAAGTATGGGCTGCAGTTAACTATAAACAGCTGTTGGAAGATAATAGCCTTCTACTGGTAAAATAAGGCCAGCCCCCTCCCTCACAATGAAACCTTTCTTGTAAAGAGCATTCTGAACCGATAGATAGATCTCAGTCTGGCAGTAATCAGAATTAAGAGATGGGGGTGAAGGGTCCTTCCCAGATCAGGCCGACATATATATAGCAATTCTATTTCCATTTCCAAAAGCCCAAACACTGGGCGTCTCTTATCTGCAGTACATTCCCCCTTTTGTTCCAAGTGGGAAACACAACTCTGGCCCCTGCTGCTCCCTTCCTGGGCCGGCATTAACTCTCATAACAGGCAAAAGAGCAGACATGAGCCAAGAAGACATACATATCGTTCTTTATACTAAAGCGCTTCCCTCGACTAATCTCTTCCCAGTTTAGGAAACTGTGTTTGAATCAGAGCTCAGCAATGTGAGTCTACATGGAATTCAGGCACCTTTAGGTCCATTTTGGAATATAACAAAGGTGAGGTTCCTGTGAGTGGCTTCCATTCTGCTGGACACAGATGCATGGGATGGGCTTGGGGAATAGATTATGGAAAACAATGTTTGTTTCAGAAAATATTTGTTAAACATGCACCTGGTGTCAGGCAAACAGGAGGCACTTGATGTTTGTGTGTTCTTGAGTGTGCTCATCAGTATCCATGTGTGAAGAATGATGAAACAACTCCAGAAGCAAATGGGTTTGCTTTCAGAGAGTGGTTGCTGGAGCCATAGTGTTTGAAATGGAACTCTGAGTGGCTTATCTAGTGTAAATTCTACTCATCCATTCATTTAGCCCATCCTTCCTTCCATCTTTCTATCATCTATCCTTCTATAACCTCTCTCTATCTATTGAATTTGTTGAGAGACTCAGAAAAACTAAGTAGTTTATACAGTGTCAATCAGAAAGTTAGAAGCAGAAACAGGAGATGTAGCAAACCGTATGATTCCCAGGCTTGTGAGTCAATCAGACATGGAAAATCATGGGACTAAAGTCATAGCACTATTGCAAAAGTTCTAGGGCCCACAACAGATTTCCCAACTTGGGGATCTGGCATAGGGATGGAGAACCCCCAGAGAATTTGACTTTGAAGGCCAGTGGGATTTGATGAATCTTGGAGGGCACAAACAAAACCGTGTGCACACCAGGACCCAGGAGAAGGCAGCAGTGACCCCATAAGGACTGAGCCAGACTTGCCTGTGAGTATCCAGGAGTCTCCTGGACAGGGGGTTGGAGGCGTGGGTTGACAGTGGCCTGCTGCAGGGTCAGGAGTACTGAATACAACAGTCTTCGGAGCCCCGGCTTGCTGGAATAAGTTCCTTTGTATGAGGTCACCATTACTGTCATTCCTCCTACCATGGTTTGGCCTCACAGGGAGGGAACACAGCCCCAACCATCAGCAGAAAATTGGATTAAAGACTTACTGAACATGGTGAGACTTTATTTGGGGCGGGGGGGTGGGGGGGTGGGGGCTCCAAAATCACTGCAGATAGTGACTGCAGCCATGAAATTAAAAGACACTTGCTCCTTAGAAGAAAAACTATGACCAACCTAGACAGCATATTAAAAAGCAGAGACATTACTTTGCTGACAAAGTCCTCAACTTTTGTTGCTGAAGTTGAACTGGAATACAAAAGTAGGAAGTCAAGAGATACCTGTAGTAACAGAAATCTGACTGCAGAGTTCCAAAGAATGGCAAGAATAGATAAGAAAGCTTTCCTAAGTGACGAGTGCAAAGAAATAGAGGAAAACAATAGAATGGGAAAGACTAGAGATCTCTTCAAGAAAATCAGAGGTACCAAGGGAATATTTCATGCAAAGATGGGCACAATAAAGGGCAGAATCCATATGGACCTAACAGAAGCAGAAGATATTAAGAGGTGGCAAGAATACACAGAAGAACTCAATAAAAAAGATCTTAATGACCCAGGTAACCACAATGGTGTGATCACTCAACTAGAGCCAGACATCCTGGAGTGTGTAGTCAAGTGGGCCTTAGGAAGCATCATTACGAACAAAGCTAGTGGGGTGATGGAATTCCAGCTGGGCTATTTCAAATCCTAAAAGATGATGCTGTTAAAGTGATGCACTCAATATGGCAGCAAATTTGGAAAACTCAGCAGTGGCCACAGGACTGGAAAAGGTCAATTTTCATTCCAATCTGAAAGGCAGGCAATGCCAAAGATTGTTCAAACTACCACACAATTGCACTCATCTCACACCCCAGCAAAGTAATGCTCAAAATTCTCCAAGCTAGGCTTCAGTAGTACATGAACCAAGAACTTCCAGATGTTCAAACTGGAATTTAGAAAAGGTAGAGGAACCATAGATCAAATTGCCAACACTGTTGGATCATAGGAAAAGCAAGAGAATTCCAGAGAAACCTCTACTTGCGCTTCATTGATTATGCTAATGCCTTTGACTGACTTGGAAAATTTTTCAAAAGATGGGAATATAAGACCACCTTACCTGCCTCCTGAGAAACCTGTATTCAGGTCAAAAAGCAACAGTTAGAATGGGACATGGAACAATGGACTGGTTCCAAACTGGGAAAGGAGTACATCAAGGCTGTATCGTCACCCTGCTTATTTAACTTACATGCAGAGTGAAATGTGAAATGCCAGGCTGTATGAATCAAAAGCTGGAATCAAGACTGCAGGGAGAAATATCAATAACCTCATATACGCAGATGACACCACCCTTATGGCAGAAAATGAAGAGGAACTAAAGAGCCTCTTGATGAAGGTAGAAGAGGAGAGTGAAAACGTTGGCTTAAAGCTCAACATTCAAAAAACTAAGATCATGGCATCTGGTCCCATCACTTCGTGGCAAATAGATGGGGAAACAATGGAAACAGTGACAGACTTTATTCTTTGGGGCTCCAAAATCACTGCAGATGGTGACTTCAGCCATGACTTTAAAAGATGCTTGCTCCTTGAAAGAAAAGCCATGACAAACCTAGACAGCGTATTAAAAAGCAGAGACATTACTTTGTCAACAAAGGTTCATCTAGTCACAGCTATAATTTTTCCAGTAGTCATATATGGATGTAAGAGTTGGTCCATAAAGAAGGCTGTATGCCAAAGAATTTATGCTTTTGAACTGTGGTGTTGGAGAAGGCTCTTAAGAGTTCCTTGGATTGCAAGATCAAACCAGTCTATCCTAAAGGAAATCAGTCCTGAATATTCACTGGAAGGACCAATGCTGAAGTTTAAGCTCCAATACTTTGGTCACCTGATGTGAAGAGCCAACTCATTAGTAAAAACCCTGATGCTGGGAAAGATTGAAGGCAGGAGAAGAAGGGGACGGACAACAGAGGATGAAATGGTTGGATGGCATCACCAACTCAATGGACATGAGTTTGAGGAAGCCCGGGGAGATGGTAAAGGACAGGGAAGCCTGGCATGCTGCAATCCATGGGGTTGCAAAGAGTCAGACACTACTGAACAACAGCAACAAAGTCAGTCTCTGAAGCTTGGGTAAACAGAACTTGAAAGGAATGGTAGTAGGAGCAGCACTCCAGAGTTATATTCTGTTTATTGCCGTGGTCTCAAGAGAAGCAATGTTGTCTGCTGATGTCGATCCCCAGCTAGATCTTATATCTTGGAAAGTAACAGCGATGGTAAGTACTGTTGAATTAATGAATGATTTATGGACCTGCCCACTGCTGTGAAGGCAGCTTTTGCATGTCTAACAATGCAGGAATAATGAGTACCCATGGTTATCCTTACTGAGGTTCATCACCAGTAAATGATGGCCTGAGAGATGGACTCTAGTTATTCCCATTTTATAGATAAGGAAAGTGAGATTTGGAAAGGTTACAGCATTTGCTTCTTGTCACTCAGTTAAGAAGTTTCACAGCCAAGGTTCAAAGCTCTATTTTCTGACCTACACCTTGATGTCTTGACTACTAAGCTGCCTTACTGAAAAATAATAAATTGAAAAATCATTGCCCTCTATGTATGATGCAAAGCATACTTGTGTTTTTGCTTTGTGCCCTTAAACTGTCAAAAGTGTACCATCCCGAGAGATAACTTTGTTATTCCTATTTTACATGAGTGAGATCTGAGGCTCTGATAAGGCACCTGACTTGTTCAAGGTCACTCAGTTTGTAAGGTGTGGAGATTCCTAAAATCAAGTCCCATGCTTCTTTCATGACAGCATTGCTGTGCTGTGCTTAGACACTTAGTCATGTCCAACTCTTTGCGACACCATGGACTGCAGCCCGCCAGACTCCTCTGTCCATGGGGATTCTCCAGGCAGGAATACTGGAGGGGTTGCCATGCCCTCCTCCAGAGGATCTATCCAACCCAGGGATTAGACCCAGGTCTCCCACAGTTGCAGGTGGATTCTTCACCACCTAAGCCGCCAGGGAAGCTATCTCCCTGGATATTTTAAATCCACAAAATGTTGTCTATACTATGTCCTAGCAAACACAGGTTAAGATCACCTTTCAAAAAATTCTAAGATGTTACCAACATCAAAATGATCAAACCAACCAAAGGAGGAAAAGGAACAAGTTCCCAGGCTTGGGTTGAGACAAAGGTGACAAATGTAGCCCAAATTCTGGTCAGTTACTTCCAGGCCAATTCCAGTCAATTACTCTTAGATCCCTGGAGGGTAGTGCCAAGAAAGATCATGATCTTAATGGGAAAGCATCCACTGATATTGAATTAAGCTGGTACCATGTTGGAATGCATAGGGGTGGCTGGGAAGGAATGTCTTGATTGTCTTTCCAGATGTCCTTTTCCCTTTTCATTCTGCTCTGTGGTTGACCCCTACACCAGAGGAGTCCCTTACTCTCCAGTCTCTGGCTGGGTTTGGCCAATGGGGAGACCACCAGGAGACTGAAAGGAGGGAGAGATGAGGTGGAGGTTGCGGCTTTTAGTTCCCTGATTCCCTTGCCGTGGGACCACCGTGGCTGATCTCACCCCCTCAGAGGAAGATCACGGCTCCTGTTAGGAGGCTATCTGCTCTTGGCATTCTCTCTCCAGATCCCAATCCTCCCCTCCTTCCTCCTTCACTAGCCCCGGGTTACTGTGCACTGCACGTGTCTTGAGGGTTTCTCACATGGTGCTATGTCTGTATAAACATTCTCGTCACTAAACTTTCTCCAACTGGAGTGTGACCAACTGACACACAGTGCTGAATGACAGACTGGTCGTGTCATATGGGAATGTGTCATGGATGGATGAATCAGCACAGCCTCTTGTGGAAAGGGGATCCTAAAGATGCCTTTTCTCTTTTCTCTCTTCTCTTTGCTTCCCCTCCTCCCCACTCCCCTTCTTTTACTGGTGACATTTTATTGTATATGTATTGTATATTACTGGAAAAGACTGGGGGCAAAAGGAGAAGTGGGTGGCAGAGGATGAGACGGTTAGATAACATCACTGACTTAATGGACATAAATTTGAGCAAACTCCAGGAGATGGTGGAGGACAGAGGAGCCTGGCGTGCTGCAGGCCATGGGGTTGCAGAGTCAACCATGACTTAGCGACTGAACAGCAACAAGAACATTAGTGCAGATGGTTCTTGGATCTGTCCAACCTCCTTCAACTGAAGACAATGTTGCATAGTGAAGAGTGTCTGGGATCTCACACCAAATGGAACAGACCTGGACTCATTCATACCCAGCTCCAGCCATGTCTGAGTGTCCAAGTTCCAAGCTTGGATCGGATGGTTACATACTTGGGGCCTCTGTTTCCTATACAAAATTGGGATAATAACACCTACATCACTAGGTGATGTTATTTTTTGTGTTATTTTTTGCTTGGAAGATATGGCACCTGTAAAATTACTCTTATTTATAACATTTGACCAAGTTCACATGGATACAGAATGGAAATTTTGGGATAAGGCACTTTTTTTTTTCATCTGCCCAAAGTTAGCAGGATGGCAGGGTTGTTCCCTTCTTCCCTCCTTCCCTCCCCTCTTCCCTCATTCCATGCCTCCATTCCTTCTCTTTCTATAATAATTAATCTTTTTGCTGCTTCTTAAACCCTGACACCCTAGAGGTGCTTCTCACCTCTAGGAGTCCTGGAAGACTCAGAGAATACGGAGGATTTAACCATCAGCATTTCATACCATAGAAACCTCAGCCATCCAGACCCCAGTTAAATTAGATGTTGAGCTTCCTGAAGATGGGGATTGATATTATTTATTTCTCTATCCCCAATTCCTGATGTCCAGTTTATACACAGTAAATGATTATTGAGTTAATGAGTTATACTGGCTAGTCTTGCTTTCCATAGATATAAGGCTTCCCTCCTTTAAATGTGGAATGACTATCTCTTTTATTTAAATCATTTTGAATGAAAACCTTTTTGAAAAATCACCATTTCAAGCAGAATATACAAACACTATTTGCATTTGAAAATAATTTGGAAACATCTTTCTGAGGACAGATTATGCCACCATAGTTAAATGAACCGGTGCCATCAAGGGAGACTGGGTTGTACAGAGACCCTTTGCTTCTTCACCAAATGTTCTTGGGTGGCTTCCTATTTTAAATCCTTAAAGCCCAATTCTTCTACTCACTCTCCTCTCTTTCCAGTTGCTGTTTCTAACATGTTGTGGGACTGGATACCAAGAAATTATGAGCATTTGAGTTCTGTGTAAAGTAAGAGTAAAAAGCTCTGAAAAAGTGTGTGCAAACAAAGAGGGAATGGAATGAATACCACCTGCTCTGTTTAGAAACTTTTATTCTTATTTTCTGGGTATTTTTAAAATGATGTTAGATATGAGAAAGCACTGGTACCTAAAAATGACTTGGAAAGACAAAACATCTGCTTTCTTTGCCAAAGGAGGCCAAAGAACACCTTAAAATGCCTTGAAGTAACATCTGGGCCTAGCATACCTGTGAGGGATTTTATTTAAAGTCCATATTGTCCATATTGAAATCCCCATCCCTCTAATGTGGATTCTCATAGGAATCAGAAATGAAGTTTACACACACAGCCTCAGGTTCAGATTAGCTTTATCTGAGGTTCTGTCCCCAGAGTAGTCAAGGGTGATGGAAACAGCCAGAGTCCCTTTGGAGGAGTGGAGGAAAAGCTGGGTTCTGGGATGGAGCTCCCTATCCTATGTGCCAACGGGAAACCAAGCCCTTTCTGATCCTCAGCTTGCTAATCTGTAAAACAGGAATGACTATACACCTGGTAAGGCTTCCCAATGTGGACCTGAAAATGATAGGAGGAAGAACAAGCAGAAGTATCTTGTAAAGACAAATGTTATCAAAAGTGTTCAAATGATATGTTCAAATGTTACCATAAGTGTTCAAGTGTTTCACATGATGATGAAGGCTCATTTCCAGTGCTGGCTTGTGAATCTCACTGTGCTTGTGTGAACTTCTAGGGGAAAGATTCCTGAACCAACCATGGGAATCTGAAATGTAATCTCCTCTGGACTTGGGGGTTAAAGACTTTACATCTGGGAGCCTGCAAGTAGCTCCAAAGTCAACTTCAGTCCAACTCACTTTCCTATAGAAACTTTACAGCTGATACTGTGTTTAAAGCTGGAAAAGGATCTGTCTGTCTAGGATGCTGCTCTGCTTGGAGGCCAGGAGACTGAGTTAACTTTCAGCTTCTATTGCAGTAACTGCTTCATGTTAAGCTCTGATCAGTTTATCTACACCATTCCTCTCTGAGAATCTCTGCAGATTCTGATCTTTCTGTTTTACTTTAAATACCTTTAGAGACAATTTCTAAATGTCAGTTAATTCAACTTATTTTTGAGTGTGTGAAACAAGAGTACTGTAAATGGTGAATAAATGGGAAATAAATAGATGATGAAAAATAAATGAGTAATAGAAATTGTACAGCCCAAAAAAGGTACCTTAATGTGTGCACACACACACACACACACACACACACACCATTTAGGAAATTGGGAATTCCAGGAAAGAATGTAGACTGTGAAAAGAAAATCTAACTGTGTTACAAATGTGTAAGACAACCTCATCGAAAAGGGTGGGAATAAAAGGTGCTGACCTAAGTAAATTTTGGAAATGAGTTGAGTCTTCAAGATTAAAGGCAAGAAGAATGACTTAAGCACTGTCCCCAGGCTGACAAAGTTGTTTTCCACAGGGATACAGGTTAACAATTCTGATACTGCTGTGCAGGTACTCTGGAGCTAAACAAATAACTAAAGGGATGGCAGAAGATGGGAACTAGGCTTCTCACTGCTGGAGTGGAAACATAAATAAGCAAGATGAGGAAGCTAGAGTAATTCTTGTGATCAGTGATCAAAGCTGGAAGCATCAAGATGAACTGATATTTCGCTTACTATAACTGCAGATGGTTACAGATGGAAATATTTTCATGTGTATATACACAAATGTGTGTGTGTATATATATATGCATATATACATGAGTCAGCATACACCTACATAAGTAATACATATTTTTTGATCACTTAGCTGAGAACATCCAAAAAAAATAGTACCCTAGTAGCAATGAGCACAGCTAGTACCCAGATCTTGGTTTCTAATACCATTCTCCATTAAGAGAAACCAGGGCTTCTTGGAAAAATGCTCTAGGACCTGAGCAGGAAATATATAAAATGAGCTTGGAGGAGAAGGTAAGAAAAGGCTGAAAAATTTTAAATGCTCACAATGATATAGGGATGTCAAAGGAGTACTTTGAAAGAACTTGAAAAGAATTTGCGCCTTGAAAGAACTGAAAGAACTCTCAATAGCCAAAGCTAGACAATTTACAGCAACACAAGTATGTAGTGTTGGACTAAAACTCAAAGTAGAAAATGCATATTTATGAGTCTATACATATCTAAATAAATGATTAAATAAGTTAATAACTCAGGGAGGAGGGACAACTAACCTGTTCAAATGATTTCCAGACTATTTTGTAGATACTCTTGTCTTTAAGGAGGGGAAGCATAGTTTCAGACTCTCTAAGGAGGGGAAGCATAGTTTCAGACTCTCTAAGTTTGGTCTGCACACTGTGACTTTGTTCCCAAGAATATATGAAAATCAGGGGGGAGGGGATTAGTAATTTCACAGTAAAGAAATCTGACAAACACTACCTCAGTCTTGTGATCAAGGTCAACCTCCACCCTCATAAATCATGTTGATGACATGATATGATGGAAATGGCTTTTTCCACTATAGTTTTCCTCTCAAAACCCCATAACTCTAGACTAGCCATGGGAAAACATCAAATTCCAATAAAGGGACATCCTACAAAATACTTGACTCCTTAAAACTGTCAAGGTCTACAAAAACAAGGAAAGTGACACATGGTCACAGCCAAGAGGAACCTAAGGAAACCTGACAACAAAATGTACTGTGATATCCAGGATGGGATTCCACTGCAGAAAGGACAACAGATAAAAACTAAGATCTGAATAATCTATAACTTCAATAATAATGCATAAATATCAGTTGATGAATTACAGTAAATATATAAAATTCATGCATGATGTTAATAGTAGGGAAAACAGCATGGAGTACAAGGAAACTTTCTGTACTACATTTTCAATTTTTTGACAAATCTACAACTTCTAAAAATAAAATTGATTTTTTAAATGAATGAGAAACAGTTATAAATTTAGCTTTATAAATTATTGAGCAGTTGCTATGTTTACTATATCCCAGACATTGTCATATTTGGAAAGTTCAAGATTTTGTTTGTAACTTTATTTAATTTCAACTCTACAGAGATGCTGTGTATATTGAAAAATGAGAATATATGTCAAGTGATTAGAACAGTGGCTCAAACTTAAGGGACCCTCAATGATTTTTTTGGAGGGTGATGATGATGATTAGGTTTTGCTTTTTACTTTTTAAAATTGAGATATATTGATACACAATACAATATTATGTAATTTATAGGTATACATCATAATGGTTCACAATCTTTAAAGGCTGTACTCTATTTATAATTATTATAAAATATTGGCTATATTCCCTCTGTGGTACAATAATCCTTGTAGCTTTTTATACACAATAGTTTGTATCTCTTAATCCCTACCTCTCTCTTGCCCCTCCTCACTTTCCTCTCCCCACTAATAACCACTAGTTTGTTCTTTATATCTGTGTCATTTTGGGATTTCATATTTAAGTGATATTATATAGTATTTGCTATTCTGACTTATTTCACTTAGCCTAATACCCTCCAAGTCCATCTGTATTGTTGCAAATGGCAAAGTTTCATTTTTATGGCTAAACAGGATTCCATTACACACACACATACAGACATACCACTTGCTAAGTGGGAGAAAATATCTCTAATGATATGATCAGGGAATTAATAATCAAAATATATAAACAGCTCATATAACGTGACATCAAAAAGCAAACACCATGATTTAAAAATGGGCAGAACAAAAATATACATGCACCCTAATGTTCACTGATCACTATTTACAGTAGCCAGGAGATAGAAACAACCTAAATGTCCATCAACAGAAGAATGGATAAAGAAGATATGGTACATATATACAATGGAATATTAGCCATAAAAAGGAACAGAATTGCATAATTTGCAGACCTACGGATGGACCTAGAGACTACCATACGGAGTGAAGTAAGTCAGAAAAGCAAATATATTATGTTGCTCACATGTGAACTCTAGAAAAATTACACAGATAAACTTATTTGTGAAGCAGAAATAGAGACACAAATATAGAGAATGGATATATGGATACCAGAGGGAGAAGGGAGGCGGAAGGAACTGCAAGACTGGGACTGATGTAGATACACTACTGTGTATAAAATAACTAGTCAGACTCTACTGTATAGCACAAGGAACTCTACTCAGTGCTTAGTGGTGACCTAAATGGGAAGGAAATCCAAAAAAGAGAGGATATGTTTATATGTACAACTGATTCTCTTTGCTGTTCAATAGAAACTAATACAATATTGTAAAGCAGCTGTACTCCAGTAAAAACTAGTTTAAAAATCTTCCCACAAAGAAAATTCTATATCTAGCTGGCTTCAAGGTAAATTCTACCAAAAAAATTTAAAAATGGGCAGATCTGAATAGACATTTTTCCAAAAAAAAAAGACATACAGATGGCCACCAGGCCCATGAAAAGGTGCTGAACATTGTTAACCATCAGAGAAATGCAAATTAAAACCACAATGAAATATCACCTAATATCTTTCAGAATGGCTATCATCAAAAAGGCCACAGATAACAAGTGTTGGTGAGGATATGGAGAAAAGGCAACCCTTGTACAATGCTGGTGAGAATATAAACTGGTGCAGGTGCTGTGAAAAACAGTATGGTGGTTGCTTAAAAGCCTAAAAACATATGACCTACCCTATGAACTACCAAATGACCCAACAATTCTCCTCCTGGGTATTTATCTGAAAAAAATAAAAATGCTAATTTTTATAAAAGATACATACACCTCAGTGTTCACAGCAACATTATTTACAATTGCCAAAATACAGAAACAATCTAAATGTTCATCAACAGATGAATGGGTTTTGCTTTTGAAAACTCATAGATATAGCATAAGGTGACTCCCCTGCTCTAGTCTGGGGCTGGTCAAGGAAATTTTTGGATAAGGTTTGAGTCCTTAAGGATGAGTAACAATTTGCTGAGTGAAGAGGGCAGAGGCGGAAAATTGGAACTGACATAGATATACTGGGCTTGTCCGGTGGCTCAGCTGGTAAAAAATCTGCCTGCAGTGAGGGAGACCTGGGTTCGATCCCTGAGTTGGGAAGATCCCCTGGAGAAAGGAACGGCTGCCGACTCCAGTATTCTGGCCTGGAGAATTCCATGGACTATCCATCGGGTCACAAAGAGTCAGACAGGACTGTGCAACTTTCACCGATACTATGGATAAAATAGATAACGAATGAGAATCTACTGTATAGCACTGGAAACTCAACTCTGCTCCAAAGGAAAGGAAATCCAGGAAAGAGGGGATTTATGTAAACATATCAATGATTTACTTTGCTGCACAGCAGAAATGAACACAACAAAGTGACTTCCCTGGTGGTTCAGTGAAGAAAACCCCAGGCTCCCGATGCAGGAGGTCTAGGTTTGATCCCTGGTCAGGGAACTAGATCCTGCCTGCCTCAACTAAGACCTGGCACAGCCAATTAAATAAATATTTTAAAAAGAAGAAGTCAGCAACATTGTGAAGCAGCTATATTCCAATAAGAAAAAAAAATTAAAAGATTATAAAAAAGAAGGCAGAGGCAGCATTCCTGCAGTGGAACCAGCCTAGTCAAAGGCAGGGAAGTATTACCGCGAGTGTTCTATAAGTCAGGGTGCAGCTTTATGTGATCTGCTTTTGTTGAAGAACATTATGGAAGGCTGAAAGGAGGGAAAGGAAGGCTGGAGTGATCAGCAGTGGCCACAGCACAAAAGGCATTGTGCACTCGGCTAAGGAACCTGAGAACCTCTTTCTTCCAGAGAGCCGGTGAGAATTTTCGACCCTACAGAGAAGGCAATCACGTTCCTGTTTTGGATGGACTCATACCCCTGGCTGCTGTTAAGAGCAGGGTGAGAGTACAAACAGATGGAAAGTTGGAAGGCTGGGGAGCTTGAAGCTGTCTGAAAAGCACGACATTTTCTTGGGGCCACTTATAATCCTCTGACTTCCTAAACTAACTGCACTTTTGTGAAGTGCCTGTCTAAATATTCTCTTTTGACGTGCATTAGCTATAAAGGTAGAAGCTGACTTTGGCACAGAAATACATTTGTGAGACAGAGGAAAACGTTCCCTTCACGACTGCTTCTTGTTCCAGCCTTCCTTGCCAAGAGAAAAAAATCCGTGCTAGAAATGAGAAATTTGAAACTCCAGGAACTGCCATTTTGAAACTCTCCCCCTCCTCATACACAAAGCCATGGTATCTGACAGGTCCTGTGGTTTTGATTCATCTTTCCCTAAGTATTTATGATGGCTAATCCCAAACCAAACTTTAACAACTAGCTATTATTCTTGTTAACCATTCATGGTTAAATGGACAGAACCCAAATCTGGAATTTGGGCATCCCGGTTCTTATTCCAGCTTGGCTACTTACCAGCTGTGGGACTTTATATGGCCCTTCAATATTTTGGATCCCATTTTTCAAAATTTCTTCAATGGGAAATACGTCCCAGTTTCCACCAGCATCACCAACATAAAGACATCACCAATCCTGACTCCTTAATCTCAGGTTTCCAGAAGGGTTAAACACAACCATGGATAGAAAAACAGCTTGCTCTTGTCATCAAAAGGTAATGGCAGGGGCTCCCCTCATGGCTCACTGGGAAAGAATCTGCCTGCCAGTGCAGGAGACACAGGTTCCATCCCTGGTCCAGGAAGATGCCACATGCCATGGAGGAACTAAGTCTGTGCATCACAATTACAGAGCCTGTGCCAGAGCCTGCATGCCCCAACTACTGAGCCCACGTGCTGCAACTGCCGAAGCCTGTGCTCCGCAGCAAGAGAAGTCACCACAATGAGAAAATCAGGCATTGCAATGAAGAGTAGCCCCCGCTCGCCGCAACTAGAGAAAAGCCTGCATAGCAACAAAGACCCGGCACAGCCAAAAATAAATATATTGTTTTAAAAAGATAATAGCATATGAATAATCCTCAAATTGCAGTGTTGAGACTTTGGTCAAATTCAGTGCCTAGTACCTACTAGTCACTGAGAGAATATTTGCTGAATGAAGACCAGGACATTTATTACAGCCGTGTGCCCCCTGTGCTATTTGGATGCATGCTCTATGACATAGAAATGAGGAATCAATTTGTCCTGGTATTGCTGACTTTCTGGCATAGAGTAGCTTAATGAACTGTGAGTATAAGCACTGAAACAGCTTTGGTTGTGTTATTATTAGGGACTCCAGATATGTCCTAAAACATGTGTATGATCTCTTAGAGTGGGCTTGGTTCATTAATCATTGAATCCACTGAAAAACAAAGAGATCCTTTCATGCAGTATCTATCTATCTATAACCATCATACTGATCATTTTCTTATTCCCCAGCTAAATAGGTCATTTTTGTCCTTTTTGCTCAGAGCCAAACAGTTCTTTCCATCACAGACTCCATGTCTTGCTTTTGTTACCCTAAATTGCTAGATTTTATGTCCTCCCTTCCTTCCATGTCTTGAGCTAGCTTTTCTCCTGTCAGGGAAGCCAGATGCTTTTTTCACTAAGGACATTTTCTTAAAAAACAAACGAGATCAAAACAGACACAGATCCCTGATAAACAGGCCTCCAAACACAGCTAAGTAAAGGTGGTATACACAGAATATTTTCTTTTGCCTTTCTCTGGCTATGTGGTCTACATGCAAATTCCTCTGGGGCAGATACTAGATTTCTGTGCCTTAATATTTAGCATAGGGTCCAGTGCAGAGCAGAAAATAAATACTTGTGGAGAAAATAATCTCTTTCTTAAAGAAGCCACCACAATGAGAAGCCCTTGCAGCACAAGTAAGAGTAGCCCCTGCTCGCTGCAACTAGAGAAAGCCCACCCATACCAATGAAGACTCAGTGCAGTCAAAAATAAATAAATATAAGAGTGAATATTGTTTTAAGTATATCTCAAGACTTGACTTGGATACAGGGATAATTCAGTACTTTGCTACTCAAAGTATAATCTATAGACCAGCAGCACTGACAATAGCTTGGAGCTTGTTAGCACTGCAGAATCCCCTGCCCCAATTTGAACCAATTAAATCACAACCTTCATTTTAATGAGATTGAGGCGATTCATTTGAGAACCACTGATCTTGTCCAATGGTTATGAACCTTAGCTGAAAACTGAATCATCTAAAGAACTTAAAATATTTGTGTGATATAGCTATCAGGATCCCATGGATAGAGATTCTGATTTATTTGGTCTGGGAATGTTGCTTGGATATTAAGATTTTTAAAAGTTCCCCGTGTCACTCAAGTGATAAGCCAAGGCTGAGAATCATTGATCTGGTCCAATTTTCTCATGTAAATATAGATAGTTCTCTACTGAGCCCACACGCCACAACCATAGAAACCCACACACCTAGAGCCCATGCTCTGCAACAACAGAAGCCATCACAATGAGAAGCCTGGGCACCACAACTAGAGGGTAGACCTGGCTCGCTGCAACTAGAGAAAGCTCACACATAGCAATGAAGACCCAGCACAGTCAAAAATAAATATTTAAAAATATATATTAGATAGTTCTCTAAAGCAGAATGGACACATCTAGATATTCAACAGCACTTTATAGAGAACAGTGACTGAGCAACCTTTAATCTACTACTTCTTTCTAAACCTCTTCCCTCTTACATTTTTCCTAAAATTATCAATTTGTTCCCTATCATAGAATATCCAAGATGCAGAGGAGCCCCTAGGAGCCATTAGTCATTCTATGACTTTACTTACCACTCAGAGCTGATGAGTTAGAAGGCAGACTCAAGCTGAAGGAATCAGATTCTATCTTCTAGGAATCTGAAACTGGGACCAGGAGCAGGACTGATGGTCTTGGCTGCTGGCTGGTCCTCTCACAGGTGAAGCCAGGATCCTTGGGGCTACATAGTCTACCCTGGGAACTTTGAGCAGAGAAGGGCTGTAAGGAAACAGAACAATAAATCAAGCACATGATGAGAAGTAGGAATAGTTAAGGGGAGAGAGTCAATTTTTAGGTTTACTTATGGCTTCCAGTCCGTGTTTCCAGACCCTTCCCTAGCTAAGCTAAGTTGCATTTCCATCCCATTATTTCATGAAACATTACTATTTATAATTTACCACAAGCATTTTTCCTTAAGTCAGCTCAAGTTGAGTTTAGCCTTGGCAAGCACAAAAAGTCCTAACTAATTTAGTCATCTTATTTCCCTGATTAATTCTGATCAGCACTTTAGCACACATGTGACATCAGTGAAACCCATTGTTAAGGGCTGAGCTTCGAGACCATCCAACTCAAAACAGGGATAAGGAATATCCATATGTGATGGCAATTCTCTTTTTAAATGAGGGTATCATTTAAAAAAAAAATCCATATGATTGAGGCTCTGAGTTAGACCTTTCCAAAAATGGCTACTGTTTAATCCTCTCAACGTTATTGACATGATACAGAAAACAGAAACTGGGTCTCAGAGTTGTTGACCGAGTCGTACATCTAGAAAGGGGCATTGTTTGGATTCACGTCAGCCTTTCAGACTTTAAACCCATGCTTGGGGACCAGCAGGGATGGGTGGCAGGGAAGTGTGGCAGGTAATAAAGCTGACTAAGTGAGGGAGGTGAGGGATGAACGGCTTGGTTTGTCATCAATCAGGGATCTAACAATGGAACAGATCAACCAGAGCACTTCAAATATCTCCCCCTTCTTCTCTTGAATGAGATAATGACTTTGGAATATTTGGGGGTCACCCTGAAGACTGTATATGCTCCTTCTACCTCATGACAGTGGACTGTATGGTGTCTCATAGACCGGGGCCTCAGTAATCCTTGTCTGAAACCATCTGCAAACTGCAACCATGAAACACACCTTTCTGATGTTTGCTTTCTAACTCATCCTGGGACATATTTGAAGAGCAGCCTGCACCAGAACACTCTTTGTCCCTTAAAACTACTGACTGCAAATGTCCCCTGCCATTCTCATTCACGCCTACTTTTCATCTACCAATTGGGTAAAAACCAAAAGGCCACAGGTTTCTCCACTGTTTCTTGAATTAGGCTTTCTAATTGACTGGAATAGTAGACTTTCTAGTCTGGCAGTGGAAGCTAAAGGAATGTCCACTAGCCTTTCGCTGGGGATTGGAGTCTCTGTGGAAGGAAGTGGCTATGCTCACTCTACTCTGAGAATCTCGTGACTTCTACTCAGCAGAGAGGTGTTGCTGGCAAGGTCAGGACACATCTGAGGGTTATTTTAATATTTATATTCCAACCTGGTGATACACATAAGAAAGCAAATCTTGTCTTCATTGTATGAATTCTATTTGGAATGCATAGCCAGTTCAGTTGTTCATCATGTCCAACTCTGCGACCCCATGGACTGCAGCACACAAGGCTTCCCAGAGCTTGCTCAAACTCATGTCCATAGAGTCGGTGATGCCATACAGCCATCTCATCATCTCTCATCCCCTTCTCCTCCCACCTTCAATCT
Organism: Cervus canadensis; assembly: GCF_019320065.1. Taxonomy (NCBI): domain Eukaryota; kingdom Metazoa; phylum Chordata; class Mammalia; order Artiodactyla; family Cervidae; genus Cervus; species Cervus canadensis. The sequence goes on along the minus strand of NC_057403.1, from coordinate 6,242,173 downwards.
TTCCCAGAATCAGGGTCTTTTCCAGTGAGTTGGCTCTTTGCATCAGGTGGCCAAAGTAGTGGAGTTTCAACTTCAACATCAGTCCTTCCAATGAATAGTCAGGACTGATTTCCTTTAGGATGGACTGGTTGGATCTCCTTGCAGTTCAAGGGAGTCTCAAGAGTCTTCTCCAACACCACAGTTCAAAAGCATCAATTCTTCAGTGTTCAGCTTTCTTTATAATCCAACTCTCACATACATACTGGAAAAACCATAGCTTGGACTATACAGACCTTTGTCAGTGAAGCAATGTCTCTGCTTTTTAATATGCTGTCTAGGTTGTTCATAACTTTTCTTCCAAGGAGCAAGTGTCTTTTAATTTCATGGCTGCAGTCACCATTTGCAGTGATTTTAGAGCCCAAGAAAAGAAAGTCTATCACTGTTTCCATTGTTTCCCCATCTATTTGCCATGAAGTGATGGGACTGGATGCCATGATCTTAGTTTTCTGAATGTTGAGCTTGAAGCCAACTTTTCACTCCTCTCTTTCACTTTAATCAGGAGACTCTTTAGTTCTTCATTTTCTGCCATATGGATGAAACACAAGTTGGAATCAAGATTGCTGGGAGAAATAACAGTAACCTCAGGCAGAAGACACCACCCTTATGGCAGGAATGTATACTAGCCACTCACGAATCTGAAAGCTCCAATTCAGTATGTAGCAGGCCCATATGAAAGAATTCTTGGTCTTCAGTTGAATCAGAGAGAGCCTAAGGCTCATGTTTTCTATAGGTTGCGCATCCCATTAGGGCTGAGATTGTTCTTGAGCACCTACCTTACATCAAGTGCTGTGTCAGGGCTAACTAATACTGTTTTTCCTCTCTGAAGGGCCATCCCCACCTGTCCATTCTCACTCAGTTTGCCAAACACCTCCACCCCGTCCTTTTGAAGCTTTTCCTGATCAATTCGGCCCACCTGACTCACTCTTGGTACTGTCTTAGATCTGTAAGCATTACCCTACGGATGCACCTGTCATTCTGGAGGGACTGCAAATGCATCTGTGTTCCTAGGAGTTCACTCTCCTGGACCAAGGCTCCTTGAGCACAGAGAACATGCTCCAGCCAGTTCTGGATCTTCAGGCTCTTGCTCTGTGCTCAACAAGCAGTCCATGGTCATTTGATCATGGACCTCAATATGTCAGATTTGTTGCTTTGTTTTTACATCTTCATTTTGAAGGTGAAGACAACAAAGTCCACAGAGTAAACCCCCTTTGTCCTTAAGTTACATCAGACCTAGGCTTAGAAACAAACGTACCCTTCCCATGAATGTGTATATTTTAATTTTCAAACTACCAATATATAAAAGGCGTGCACACTTTGGTCTAGCATCTCCCTTCTAAGAATTTATTCTATGAATATAGTCACAAAATGTTTGTCAGAACAAGTACAAGGATGCCCCTCGTTGCACTGGTTATATTCAGTTCAGTTCAGTTCAGTCACTCAGTCGTGTCCAACTCGTTGTGACCCCATGAATTGCAGCACGCCAGGCCTCCCTGTCCATCACCAACTCCCGGAGTTTACTCAAACTCATGTCCATCAAGTCGGTGATGCCATCCAGCCACCTCATCCTCTGTGTCCCCTTCTTCTCCTGCCCCGAATAACTCTCAGCATCAGGGTCTTTTCCAATGAGTCAACTCTTCGCATGAGGTGGCCAAAGTACTGGAGTTTCAGCTTCAGCATCAGTCCTTCCAATGAACACCCAGGACTGATCTGCTTTAGGATGGACTGGTTGGATCCAAGGGACTCTCAAGAGTCTTCTCCAACACCACAGTTTAAAAGCATCAATTCTTCAGCCCTCAGCTTTCTTCACAGTCCAACTTTCACATCCATACATGACCCACAGGAAAAACCATAGCCTTGACTAGACGGACCTTTGTTGGCAAAGTAATGTCTCTGCTCTTTAATATGCTATCTAGGTTGGTCATAACTTTCCTCCCAAGGAGTAAGTGTCTTTTAATTTCATGGCCGCAATCACCATCCACAGTGATTTTGGAGCCCAAAAAATAAAGTCAGCCACTGTTTCCACTGTTTCCCCATCTATTTGCCATGAAGTGATGGGACCAGATGCCATGATCTTAGTTTTCTGAATGTTGAGCTTGAAGCCAACTTTTTCACTCTCCTCTTTCACTTTCATCAAGAGGCTTTTTAGTTCCTCTTCACTTTCTGCCATAAGGGTGGTGTCATCTGCATATCTGAGGTTATTGATATTTCTCCCAGCAATCTTGATTCCAGCTTGTTCTTCTTCCAGCCCAGTGTTCTTATGATGTACTCTGCATATAAGTTAAATAAGCAGGGTGACAATATACAGTCTTGACGTACTCTTTTTCCTATTTGGAACCAGTCTGCTGTTCCATGTCCAGTTCTAACTGTTGCTTCCTGACCTGCATATAGGTTTCTCAGGAGACAGGTCAGATTGGTCTGGTCTTCCCATCTCTTTCAGAATTTTCCACAGTTTATTGTGATCCACACAGTCAAAGGCTTTGGCATAGTCAATAAAGCAGAAATAGATGTTTCTCTGGAACTCTCTTGCTTTTTCCATGATCCAGTGGATGTTGGCAAACTGATTTCTGGTTCCTCTGCCTTTTCTAAATCCAGCTTGAACATCTGGAAGTTCACGGTTCATGTATTGCTGAAGCCTCGCTTGGAGAATTTTGAGCATTACTTTACTAGCGTGTGAGATGAGTGCAATTGTGCGGTAGTTTGAGCATTCTTTGGGATTGCCTTTCTTAGGACTAGAATGAAAACTGACCTTTTCCAGTCCTGTGGCCACTGCTGAGTTTTCCAAATTTGCTGACATATTGAGTGCAGCACTTTCACAGCATCATATTTTAGGATTTGAAATAGCTCTACTGGAATTCCTTCACCTCCACTAGCTTTGTTCGTAGTGATGCTTTTTAAGGCCCATTTGACTTCACATTCCAGGATGTCTGGCTCTAGGTGAGTGATCACAGCATCGTGATTATCTGGGTCGTGAAGATATTTTTTGTATGGTTATTCTATGTATTCTTGCCACCTCTTCTTAATATCTTCTGCTTCTGTTAGGTGCATACCATTTCTGTCCTTTATCGAGCCCATCTTTGCATGAAATGTTCTCTTGGTATCTCTAATTTTCTTGAAGAGATCTCTAGTCTTTCCCATTCTGTTGTTTTCCTCTATTTCTTTGCATTGATCACTGAGGAAGGCTTTCTTATTTCTCCTTGCTATTGTTTGGAACTCTGCATTCAAATGGGTATATCTTTCCTTTTCTCCTTTGCTCTTCACTTCTCTTTCTTTCACAGCTATTTGTAAGGCCTCCTCAGACAGCCATTTTGCTTTTTTGCATTTCTTTTCCATGGGGATGGTCTTGATCCCTGTCTCCTGTACAATGTCATGAACCTCCGTCCATAGTTCTTCAGGCACTCTGTCTATCAGATCTAGTCCCTTAAATCTATTTCTCACTTCCAGTGTATAGTCATAAGGGATTTGATTTAGGTCATACCTGCATGGTCTAGGGGTTTTCCCTACTTTCTTCAGTTTAAGTCTGAATTTGGCAATAAGGAGTTCATGATCTGAGCCACAGTCAGCTCCCAGTCTTGTTTTTGCTGACTGTATAGAGCTTCTCCATTTTTGGCTGCAAAGAATATAATCTGGTTATATTAGCTAACCACTGGTTATATCTGCCATATATTTTATATACATATACATACATATATATATATATAAAACATCTGCCACTGGTTATATTAGCTAACACTAAACCAGTGTGGTCACTTAGAGAGGGCCAGCATATGCCCCAGAATGACATCTAAACTCTGATTTTAAGGAAATGATAATTCAAAAGGACTAAATATGTTTACAGGCAAATGTATAAAAATCACTACTGTAAAGAAAGCGTAATACTGAATATGTAGAAATATCCCTTTTGTTAATATTAAAACTCATAGACGGTAGCTGGTACATGCATCAGTGGGATTCCCAAGTGGCTCAGAGGGAAAGAATTCACCTGCAAAGCAGGAGACCTGAGCTCAATCCCTGGGTCAGGAAGATCCCATGGAGAAGGGAACAGCTACCCACTCCAGTACTCTTTCCTGGGAAATTCCATGGACAGAGAAGCCTGGTGGACTATTGTCTACCGGGTGGCAGAGAGTCAGACACAACTGAGCGACTAACAGGATACATTGGGGTTTCCCAGGTGGCTCAGTGCATAAAGAATCTGCCTGCAAAGCAGGAGACTCAGGAGATGTGGGTTTGATCCCTGGATCATGACGATCCCCTGGGAGGAGGGCATGACAACCCACCCCAGTATTCTTGCCTGGGAAATCCCATGGACAGAGGAACCTGGTGGGCCACAGTCCTGGTGTGGCAGAGTCAGACATGACTGAAGTGACTGAGCACGCACATGCATCATAGTAGCTATTGCGTTGTTCTTAATATGCAGAACCTTGCAAATATTTTAATTCACTTAGTTCTCACAATTATCACGAGCCCCATTTTATGGAAGAGGAAGATGAAGCAAAGAGAGGTTATCCTGTTCAAAATCACAGCTGGAAAGTGGTAGAGCCGGGATTTAGCACCATCTGAGAAACTGTTAAATATGCAAATTCCCCACCCAAGGGGCTGAATCAGAATCTCTGAGAATGGGTCCCAGCAACCTGTGATGGAACAAGCTTTCCAGACATCAGGTCAGAGACGCCCTGCTCTAAGCCATTTTGCTCCCCCAGGCACACTATTTCTAAAGGAAACACAAAACTCTATTAGCTGTTGCAAGATTGTGCTTAGAATAGGGGGTGGGGAAGATATTCACTTTCACGTGACTTATGGAACTCCTCAGATTGTCTAGACCTCCCTATACTGTATTACTTTCATTTTGATTGGTTTTAAAGGTCAACTGAACTCACTGCGTAGGAGGATTATGGGCCATTTGTAGATGTTTGGTGTTTCTCTCTACTTCTCTATATTAAGACAACAAGAAAACAAAGTTAACTCATACATGCTTTAAAAAAAAAAAAAGTCCCCCTTAGAAACATCCCAGGGAAGATGCCAGGAGAGCTCTCCCACCGGAGATCTGAACCTTGCATCTGCCTCGGGGAAAGCATCTCCTGGCAAAGCAAATGATTCTTTCGCCACCCGAGGAGCTGCCCTCCACCCCTTAAATTGGTCGCATCCATCACCGTCAGCCCAGACATGGTTGCTATTCAATCCTGAGCCCCGGTGTGATAATTGGCATAATTTCCCCGAGATAATGTGGAGGTTAATGAGCTACAGGAAGCTTCAGGCCATCCACTTTCATTTTCAGCTCAGGCAACTCAGGCTTTGATAAGAGTAGGGGGAAACCTACCAAAAACAAGAATGAAGTGGTCACAGGGGAATGTGGGTGCAGAGTTGAGAGCAGAGTAGGAGAGAGGGGTCCTCCCAGCCCATCAGTGATGACACTGCTCTGGATGGAAGGCCCCCCCTCCTCTTAGCTTTGTGGGAGAGTCTCCACCCAGGAGGGGGTGTGGTGCACCCCAGCACATTCCAGCCCTGTTCTAGGCTTAGTATTTCTTGTTGTTTGCTCATTAAGTCGTATCTGACTCCTTGCGACTCCATGGTCTGTAGCCTGCCAGGCTCCTCTGTCCATGGGATTTTCCAGGCAAGAACACTGGAGTGGATTGCCATTTCCTTCTCCAGGGGATCTTTCCAACCCAGGAATTGAACCTGTGTCTCCTGTGCTGGCAGGGGGAGTCTTTACCATTGAGCCATCATGGAAGCTCTAGTATTTCTTAGGAATGTTCAAAAAAGTAAAAAATAAAAATGAAATATCCAGAAGATGATCTACCTTTTTAGAATTTCTGAAGCACATGAGAATGTTTAAGGCTCTGTGAAGTTCAGCAGTAAGGAAATAGGTTTAGTGTTGATTAATCTAGAGTAGTAATCTAGCCTAGAGTCATCCAGGCTAAGTTCACTAAGGAAACTTGTTTTAAATTTTTTAATTTCACCTTCTGGTTGCTTCTAAGAGAGTCAGAGAGTTGTATTGTATTCACTGCAGTATAACCTGGAAAATTCTAATACAAACAAAAGTAAGGCCTGGAGACTAGACTGTTAAAACCATGAATGCATTCATTTATTTAACAATTGACAGGCTGTGTGTGCCCTGCAGGTAGGTATTGGGGCTGGGAACCCAGAGATGAAAGCAACACTGTATCTACCCTGAAAGCCTTCACAGTCAAGAAGGGAGAAGGGGATATAAACAAACAGGAAGGATGCCAGAGAAAAGGCTGTGGGAGAGGCAAGCGCCTCCAGCTATGAGAGCACAGGGCAGAGCTCCTGCCAAAGAACTAAGGGCAGGAACTGGGAGCTCAGTAAGGGGTGGGGGAGTCCCCAGGGCACAGGAGCTAAGCATGGGCTTTCCCCTCAGATGACCAGGCTCTTCTATCTTTTAGGCACTGTATTTATCCTTCTGAACTCTGGTTTCTTTCACTGGAAAAGGATCAGTAAGAATACGGAGCTTATAGGTCTGGCCCAAGGACTGAACGCACATCACTCACTCAATATGATGTTCTGAGGTAGAGGAGAAGGTGTCGAGTGCAAAGGTGGATTCCTCAGGTCAGGTACTGAGGTGGCTGACAGTGGCTGTGTAGGGGGGCGAGGGACCACTAACGAGGGTCTGATGAGTGCCTGGACAATGGGGAGGGGAGAGAAGAGGACATGCAGCAGGTTTTTCTGCCTCTTTCTACCTTTAGGGGGAATGTGTATGAATATAGGGCTTCTACAGGGTGTTCATTGGAAGGACTGATGCTGAAGCTGAAACTCCAATACTTTGGCCACCTCATGCGAAGAGTTGACTCATTGGAAAAGACCCTGATGCTGGGAGGGATTGGGAGCAGGAGAAGAAGGGGACGACAGAGGATGAGATGGCTGGATGGCATCACCGACTCGATGGGCGTGAGTTTGAGTAAACTCCGGGAGTTGGTGATGGACAGGGAGGCCTGGCATGCTGCGATTCATGGGGTCGCAAAGAGTTGGACACGACTGAGCGACTGAACTGGACTGAACTGACAGAGTGTATGAATATAATTAACTTTCTATCAAACAAGGGTAAGGTAGGTTGAATAAAGTGCAAAGTGAAAGCTGTCAGTTACATAGTCATTAATTCAGCTCTTTGCAACCCTTTGGACTGTAGCCCGCCAGGCTCCTCTGTCCATGGGATTCTCCAGGTAAGAATACTAGCATGGGTAGCAATGCCCTTCTCCAGGGGATCTTCCTGACTCAGGGATTGAACCCAGGTCACCTGCATTGTATATAGATTGTTAGGTTGAACAGTGTCTCCTAAAAAGATATGTCGCAGGAGTGCAAAGTGGATCTTCGGAAGCATCACTACGAACAAAGCTAGTGGAAGTGATAGAATTCCAGCTGGTCTATTTCAAATCCTAAAAGATAATGCAGTAAAACTGCTACACTCAATATGCCAGCAAATTTGGAAAACTCAGCAGTGGCCACAGCACTGGAAAATGTCAGTTTTCATTCCAATCCCAAAGAATGCTCAAACTACCGCACAGTTGCACTCTTCTCACACGTTTGCAAAGTAATGCTCAAAATTCTCCAAACTAGACTTCAAAACTGTATGAACTGAGAACTTCCAGATGTTCAAGCTGGATTTAGAAAAGGCAAAAGAACCAGAGATCAAATTGCCAACATCTGTTGGATCATACAGAATTCCAGAAAAACATCTACTTCTGCCTCATTGACTCTGCTAAAGCCTTTGACTGTGTGGAACACAGTCAACAGTGGAAAATTCTTAAAGAGATGGGAATACCAGACCACCTTACCTGCCTGAGAAACCTATATGCAGGTCAAGAAGCAACAGTTAGAACTGGACATGGAACAATGGACTGGTTCCAAATTAGGAAAGGAGTACATCAAGGTTGTATATTGTCACCCTGCTTATTTAACTTATATGCAGAGTACATCATGCAAAATGCCAGACTGGATGAAGCACAAGCTGGAATCAAGATTGCTGGGAGAAATATCAATAACCTCAGATATGCAGATGACACCACCCTTATGGCAGAAAGTGAAGAGGAACTAAAAAGCTTCTTGATGAAAGTGAAAGAGGGGAGTGAAAATGTTGGCTTAAAACACAATATTCAAAAAACTAAGATCATAGCATCTGGTCCCATCACTTCATGGCAAATAGATGGGGCAACAATGGAAACGGTGACAGACTTTCTTTTCTTGGGCTCCAAAATCACTGCAAATGGTGACTGCAGCCATGAAATTAAAAGACACTTGCTCCTTGGAAGAAAAGCTATGACCAATATTAAAAAGCAGAGACAGTTCTTCACTGACAAAGGTCCACCTAGTCAAAGCTATGGTTTTTCCAATAGTCATGTATGGATATGAGAGTTGGACTACAAAGAAAGCTGAGGGCTGAAGAATTGATGCTTTTGAACTGAGGTGTTGGAGAAGACTCTTGAGAGTCCCTTGGACTCTTGCAAGGAGATCCAACCAGTCAATCCTCAAGGAAATCAGTCCTGAATATTCATTGGAATATTGGAGCTGAAGCTCCAATACTTTGGCCACATGATGCAAAGAACTGACTCATTAGCAAAGACCCTGATGCTGGTAAAGAGTGAAGGCAGGAGGAGAAGGGGACAACAGAGAATGAGATGGTTGGATGCCAGCACTGACTCGATGGACATGAGTTTGGGCAAGCCTCGGGAGTTGGTGATGGATAGGGAGGCCTGACATGCTGCAGTCCATGGGGTTGCAGAGTCGGACATGACTGAGTGACTAGACTGAACTGAGTTTGAACCTGAGTACCTGTGAAGGTAACATTATTCAGAAATAGGGCCTTTGTAGCTGTAGTAACTAATTAAGATGAAGTCATTAAGTCAGGCCTTAAATCCAATGTCTGGTACCCTTACAGGAAGAGGAGAAAACAGAGAGACACCTTGGGAAGGAGGCTGTGTGAAGACGAGAGGCAGAGAGCAGAGAGGCAGCTGTGAGCCAAGAACACTCAGGACTCTCTGTCACCAGCAGAAGCTGCCAGAGAAGCAGGGAACTGACTTCTCCTTAGGCCTTCTAGAGGGTACCAGCCCTACCAACACCTTGATTCTGGACTCCTGGTTTCTTCAACTGTACTCGACTCCATTTCTGTTGTTTTAAATCACTCAGTTTGTAGTGCTTTGTCCAGCAGCCCTAGGAAAAAACTTTACAGGATTTCTCAAGTTCGACACTCTTGACATTTTGGGTGGAACACACACTCTGCTGGGAAGAGGGGACCACTGTTCTGTGCAGGTTATTTGACCGCACCCCAGCCTCTCTCCAGGGAATGCCATTAGCACCACCATGATATGACGGATGAAAATGACTCATAATATTGCCAATATATCCCAGGAAGGGGGAGGCCAGAGGGCAGATCTCCCCTGGTTGAGAACCACTGATTGCTTGCTCACTCATTTATTTATTCGTCCATTCATTCATTCATGCATTCACTTATATTTGATAACTATAATATTTACATAGAAATGAGTATGGACCAGGTTATCGCTTTGGGCTCTGGGAATGCAATGGAAACAACAGTCTTTATGTTCATGAAGCTTAGAGTGGAGTGGGGAATTGAGTCTAATCAAATAATCCACAAACCCTTACAAAGTGGGATAATACCCCAAATCAAGTGACCATGGTTCTAGACAAAGAAGCCTGACTTAGATGGTGAGCCCAGGGTGTTTGATGGAGGTCTGAGAAATAAAAGGTTGCCTAGGCACAGATGGCATGGGCAGATGAGCATCCCAGATGGTGCAAAGGCCCTGGGGTAGAAAGGAGCATGGGAAAAAGGGCAGGAAGATGGTGGCTGAGGGAAGTGGAGGGCAGGGCCCAGGATCTGGTCTGTATCCCAGAATCAGACCTGGCACAAGGAAAGAAATGTCCCAGCAACAGACAGAAAAGGCCCCTTGGGAACTACATCATTCATCTCCAAGGTAATTCTGAGACAACTGGCCGTTGATTCCCCACCCCTACCCCCCTACAAAGTCGGGCCCTTTCTGACATGTGGCTGCAATCCCCCACGTCTATCTGGAACACAAGTAGATGCATGGTTTCTGGGAAGGTCTGTCTGGCTTTTTATGGTTTAGTGAAGAGGTATGCAGGGGCCATCAAGTCAGGTAATAAAAAATGCTCAGAAATCTATATTTATGCCCTGTAGCTCTCTGGCAAAAATAGCATATTGTCCTATAAGACGGATGCTGCCAGCTCCTTCCAGGGAGTACCATTTTCCCTGGAAGGCCCTTCGGAGATGGATGTGCTGCCTGGTGACCCAGAGCTGAGCTCTGGGGAAGAGCCCTGCTCAGCAGGCACTGGATCTGGAACACGGTGCACCCCCGTTCCTGCCACCCCCATCTCCACTGCCCTCACTGCACTGTTGTATGGACACAAGTCTGACCACAAGGCTCCTGGGCAGAGGCCCTTAGCATGAAATACTGATGCCTGTCCTCTGGGTCTGTGGCTCATGAGGAAGGACCCTCCACTCCTTGGGTTCTTAGCTTTCTCTTCTGTAAAATGGGGTGAACAATCTCTGCCTTGGATTCACCAAAGCTCTGCTCTCGGTCAGAGGAGAGCCCCGTGTGTGAACTACTCTAGAAATCATGACATGCTTCACAATATGAGAGGCCACAGACCCTGGTGTAAGTGTGGACCTGGCACCCAGAGTCCGTACAGATTCAGGGTTAAAGCTTGATTTCCTCAGTTACCAGCTCTGAGACTCAACTCATCTATAAAAAGGGAATAATCATGCTATCATAAGAATGTGTCCGAAGGAATAAATATTTAAATATGGAGGCCTCCTTGCATATTCTTGACTCAATGCCTGGCTGCAATTACTAATGTAACTGTGGGCTTTGGGAAGTTGTAAAGGATGAGAAGGGCTTCCCAGGTGGCCCCGTGGCAAAGAATCTGCCTGCCAATGCAGGAGATGCGGGTTCATTCCTTGAGTTGGGAAGGTCCCCTGGAGGCAGAAATGGCAACCTACTCCAGGACTTTTGCCTGAAGCATCCCCTGGACAGAGAAACCTGGCGGACCGCAATCCATGGGGTCGCAAGGAGGTGGACACAACTAAGCAACTGAGCACACTCACAAAGGATGGAAAGGAACACAGACTAACCTCCTGGAGGCTGCGGAACTGGGGTCCAGGGCCACATGCACTGAGGGCCTCTGACAGTCACCTGGGCAGGTTCCCGGCTTGAAGCCCCTCCAGCCTCTTTCATCCCCAGCACACACAGCCGCATCCCCCGCCTGGTCCATGGGCCTTCCCCGCGGACACCTCTCATACCTGTTCCATCCTCTCCTTCTTCCCTTGCTGCCTCTCACAAAGGCTGTGCCGTGGAGCGGGCCTCCTCCCCTCCATTCAGGGGACTTGGTCACAGCTGTCCCCCAGGGCAGACTCTCCTCATCCCTGCTGGTGGAGGTCAGCTCCTGCATTTCTCTGCTCCCTGAGGATGCTGTCTGCCCTTTCTTACAACTTCTTACCACATCCTTCTTAACCCTTCCGTCTGTGTGGTACAGCCTCCCCAGCACCTTCTCCATTTACCTGCCCACCTGCCTAGGCTGTGAGCTGGTGGGGGCTGGGTCTGAGCGGGGTCTCACCACATCCCTCTCAGGGTCCCTCCTCTTCTCTCCCTTCCTCAAAGATCATCTCATCATCTCGGCACCCTTACCTGCCAACAGCTGTGCTGGGGATAGATTCAGAGGTGAGCCTGGGGTGTCAGCCCTACCCTCACGGAGCTCACATCCCCCTGTGTATGGGTGGTGGGGAGTGGTGGTGGTGGGAAGTTACTATAGAGAAAGATGAGATATTATCAGGTCACTACAGGCTCCATGCTGAAAAATAAAGCAGAATAAGCCTGTAGGGACTTCCCTTGGTGATCTAGTTTCTATAAGGCTCTGAGTTTCCAAAACAGGGGGCCCGAATTTGACCTCTGGTCAGGGAACTAGATCTCCCATGCTGCAACTAAGACCCAGTGCAGCCTAATAAATAAGTCTTTAAAAAAAAAAAAAAAGAATAAGCCTGCAGAGAGTATGAGAAGCTACTTTAGAAAAGGGAAACCAGGGCCCATCCAGTGTGTTGGGGACTTGGCAGGGCGTCCTGGATGGGCTGTCCAATCTCTTTTCAAATCCCAGACTCTGCCCCTGGCCCAGGAAGTCAATCCAAGGCAACCTGTGCCGCTTCAACAAGAGTGTTAGTTGCTCAGTTGTGTCTGACTATTTGCAACCACATGGACTGTAGCCTGCCAGGTTCCTCTGTCCATGGAATTCTCCAGGCAGGAATACTGGAGTGGCTTGCAATTTCCTTCTCAGGGGGTCTTCCTGACCCAGGGATCAACCCTAGGTCTCCTGCATTGCAGGCAGATTCTTTACCTGCTGAGCCCCCAGGGAAGCCCTTCATTTCCTAGCCTGCTGTAATAATTACCACCATCTTCGTGGCTCAAAACAAGACAAGGTAACAAAGGTTTGACACGCCCTGATCCTGGAGCTATTCCACTGGGACCTGGGCCAGCCCAGCAGTTCAGTTCAATCGCTCAGTCATGTATGCCTCTTTGAGTCTTCAGCACACCAGGCTTCCCTGTCCATAGCCAACTCCTGGAGCTTGCTCAAACTCATGTCCATTGAGTCAGTGATGGTATACAATCATCTCATCCTTTTGTCCTCTTCTCCTCCTGCCTTCACTCTTTCCCAGCATCAGGGTCTTTTCCAATAACTCAGTTCATCACATCAGGTGGCCAAAGTATTGGAGTTTCAATTTCAGCATCAGTCCTTCCAATGAATATTCAGGACTCATTTCCTTGAGGATGAACTGGCTGGATCTCCTTGCAGTCCAAGGGACTCTCAAGAGTCTTCTCCAACACCACAGTTCAAAAGCATCAATTCTTTGGCGCTCAGCTTTCTTTATGATCCAACTCTCACATCCATACATGACTACTGGAAAAACCATAGCTTTGATTAGACGAAACTTTGTCAGCAAAGTAATGTCTCTGCTTTTTAATATGCTGTCTAGGTTGGTAATAGCTTTTCTTCCAAGGAGCAAGCATCTTTTAATTTCATGGCTGCAGTCACCATCTGCAGTGATTTTGGAGCCCAGGAAAATAAATTCTATCACTGTTTCCATTGTTTTCCCATTTATTTGCCATGAACAGATGGGACTGGATGCCATGATCTTAGTTTTTTGAATGTTGAGTTTTAAGCCCAATTTTTCACTCTCCTTTCACTTTCATCAAGTGGTTCTTCAGTTCCTCTTCACTTTCTGCCATAAGGGTGTTGTCATCTGCATTTCAGGTTATTGTTATATTCTCCCGGCATCTTAATTCCAGCTTGTGCTTCATCCAACCTGGCATTTCACATGATGTACTCTGCATATAAGTTAAATAAGCAGGGTGACAATATACAGCCTTGACATACTCCTTTCCCAATTTGGAACCAGTCCATTGTTCCATGTCCCATGCTAACTATTGCTTATTGACCTGCATGCAGGTTTCTCAAGAGGCAGGTAAGGTGGTCTGGTATTCCCATCTCTTTCAGAATTTTCCACCATTTGTGGTGATCTATATAGTCAAAAGCTTTGGCATAGTCAATAAAGCAGAAATAGATGTTTTTCTGGAACTCTTTTGCTTTTTCTATGATCCAACAGATGTTGGCAATTTGATCTCTGGTTCCTCTGCCTTTTCTAAATCCAGCTTGAACATCTGGAAGTTCACGGTTCACATACTATTGAAGCCTGGCTTGGAGAATTTTGAGCATTACTTTGCTAGCATGTGAGATAAGTGCAATTGCGTAGCAGCTTGAACATTCTTTGGCATTGCCCTTCTTTGGAATTGGAATGAAAACTGACCTTTTCCAGTCCTGTGGCCCCTGCTGAGTTTTCCAAATTTGCTGGCATTTTGAGTGCAGCATTTTAACAGCATCATCCTTTAGGGTTTGAAATAGCTCAACTGGCATTCCATCACCTCCACTAGCTTTGTTTGTAGTGATGCTTCCTAAGGCCCATTTGACTTTGCATTCCAGGATGTCTGGCTCTAGATGGGTGATCACACCATCGTGGTTATCTGAGTCATGAAGATCTTTTTTGTATAGTTCTTCTGTGTATTTTTGCCACCTCTGCTTAATATCTTCTGCTTCTGTTAGGTCCATGCCATTTCTGTCCTTTATTGTGCCCATCTTTGCATGAAATGTTCCCTTGGTATCTCTGATTTTCTTGAAGTGACCTCTAGAGTTTCCATTGTATTGTTTTCCTCTATTTCTTTGCATTGATCAGTGAGGAAAGCTTTCTTTTATCTTTCCTTGCTAGTCTTTGGAACTCTGCTTGCAAATGGTTGTATCTTTCCTTTTCTCCTTTGCCTTTGTTTTTCCAGCTGGGAATCATTTCATGCTCTTGCCCTAAATCCTGGGCGAGCCCAGATCCAGCAGGAAGTGACAAGGGCCTGGTCTGAGGCAGGACAGCCACCCCCTCCTTGTCTAGAGTGTGAGCACACTGATGGGTGTATCTGGGGAGTGGTGGGGAGGAGCTGAACAAGGCTTCAGAGGAGGAGGAGGATAAACTGGTGTTAAGGAAACCCACATGGTCTGGTACTAAAGTTTCAAACGCTGTAAAAGAAAACCAGAAGTAAATTTAATTCAGAGTGAAAGGCTGCTATAGATCCATGCATGGAAGCAGGAATCCTCTGGGTGAATGGATACCAACTTTGGGACTGGTTCTTCTCTTCACCTGCTGTAAGGTACTAAACAGTGACCCCCAAACATACATTAATATCCTAACCCCAGAACCTGTGAACACAACCTTATTTGGGACGAGGTCTTTGTGAATGTAAATAAGGATTTCCAAATGAGATCATCGTGGATTATCCAGATGGGCCCTGAATCCAATGGCAAGTGTTTTTATGAGACATTTCTAAAAGATTGAAGGGGAGTGGACAATGGCCTCCCAGTTCTAGAGGTCAGCAGTCTGAAGCTTAGGTACTGGCAGAGCTGGGCCCCTGCAAAGGCCCTGGGGGAGTGTCCTCTCTTGCTGTTCTAGGCTTCCCGTGACTCCAGGTGTTCCCTAGGTTGTGACTGCAGCAGTGTGGTCTCCTCCTCTGTGTCTGTGTCCCCTCCCCTCCTGTCTTACAGAACTATCTCATAAGAACACTTGCCATTGGATTCAGGGCCCATCTGGATAATTCAGGATAATCTCATTTGGAAATCCTTATTGACATTCACGAAGACCCATTCCCAAATAAGGCTGTGTTCACAGGTTCTGGCTGGTGGCTCAGGTGGTAAAGAATCTGCCTGCAATGCAGGAGACCCGGGTTCAACCCCTGGGTTGGGAAGATCCCCTGGAGAAGGGAATGGCAACCCACTCCTGTATTCTTGCCTGGAAAATCCCATGGACAGAGAAGCCTGGTGGGCTACCAGAAGTCCATGGGGTCGCAAAGATTCGGACACGACTGAGTGACTTTCACTCATAGGTTCTGGGGTTAGGGTTAGGTATCTTTGGGGACGATCGTTTAGTACCTTACAGCAGGTGAGGGGAAGAACCAGTCTCAAAATTGGTATCCATTCACCCAGAGGATCCCTGCTTCTATGCATGGATTTAAAGCAGCCTTTTACTTTGAATTAAATTTATTTCTGGTTTCTTTTACAGCATTTGAAACCTTAGTGCCAGACCATGTGGGTTTCCTTATTAGGCACGTCACTTTCTCCTCCTCCTCCTCTGAAGCCTTGTTCAGCTCCTCCCCACCACTCCCCAGACACACCCACCAGTATGCTCATACTTAAAAACACCAACAGACAAGGAGGGGGTGGCTGACCTGCCTTGGACCAGGCCTTTGTCAACTCCCCCTGGATCTGGGTTTGCACAGGATTTAGGGAGAGAGGATGAAATGATTCCCAGCTGGAAAAACAACCCTGTCTGCTGGGCTGGCCCAGATCACAGAGAAAGAGCTGGAGTCTCAGGGCGAGTTCCGCCTTTGTTTTCTTTTCCATTTTAACTCAAACTCCTTTTGTTTCTGTTACTGAAACCCAGACACACACACAGACACACATGCAAACAAATTTAGCTGAGTATGAAATACGTAGAAAGTATAAAATGAAATGAAAAATCTTCCATTTTCCTTTTGCTAAATTCCACATTTCTAACTTTCTCCAGAAATGCATTTTCTTCAGAAGAGAAGCACATCCCCGCAAGGATATGCACTTGAGTATGCCCAGCGAGAGTCTTTCTATTTTTACATTTTATATATGTACTTATTTATATGTAAATGTTTTTCATTGTGGAAAAGGGCTATCCTTTCTCACGGCTCTGCACGTGGCTCTTCCTCCTTGTGTTCTATTTGGACAGCTTTCCTTATTTGGTTATGTGGATTTATCTCATTTTTAACAGTTGCAAAGTACTCCATTCAATGGAGGTACCATCAAGTACTCCAGTGACTTCTGACCCGAGTTACCAAGAGCTTAGCCTCTGACTCAGCCTGGTGCCCACTCATTGTAGTGTGCATAGAGTAAATACACATATCAATAATATGATATATAAAATAATATTTATACACAAAATACTGGGTTGGCCAAAAAGCTGTTCGGATTTTTCTATAACATCTTATGGAAAAACCCAAGTGAAATATTTGGCCCACCCAATATTATAATATAGCATATATTGTTTTATATATAATTTGAATGATTATATATTAATATAACATATATCATAGGGCTTCCCAGGTGGCATCTCCCTCTGCCCATGCAGGAGATGCAAGAGATGCAGGTTTGATCCCTGCGACAGGAAGATCCCCTGGAGGAGGGTGTGGCAACCCATTCCAGTATTCTTGCCTGGAGAATCCCATGTACAGAGGAGCCTGGTGGACTAGAGTCCATAGGTTCGTAAAGACTCAGACACAACTGAATAGACTTAGCATGCATACATAATATATATCATAAATTACATATCATTTAATTATCACAATTATAGGTGATTGTTATCCTTACTCTAGAGATCAGGGCCTGAAATTCTCATCTCTGACATGAAGCTTGGTTAACTAAGGCTGAAGGAGGTAAGGAGCTTTATGCAAAGTCCAGGGGAGTGAAATTCCAAATGCTTTATTCTTTATGTTGGGCCACATTCCCCACTGTTTTACTTTCTTTTGACCATGTGGCACAAGCCCCACCCTTTGGTTTCCTTCCTGCCCTTTCTGAGTCAGTTCACAGTTCCTAAAGTCCAGCGGGAATGCAGACGGGCTTGTGTCTGAGTAGGGGCAGCGGGAAGGACCCTGTATCGAGCCTGGCTGGCTCCTCGATGGACTGTGAACCCTCCACCCTCCAGGGCCCATGTGTATCTGCATTACTTCCCCTGCAGTCTTCTCTAGTGATCACACTCGACAGGGAAGAAAAATAAACTTGGCCTGGAGTTAGCCCATCCTGATTCTTGGGTGGGCCTGAGAGCCGTGGGGTCAAGACACTTTGCTCAGGGCCCTGGTGACCACACCCTGCTCTTTGAAGCGGGCCCAGGAGAAGGGTGCGCTGGTGAGCGTAATGGCTGCAGCAGCTGCAACTTGCTTAAGCCCCAGCTGGCCTATGGTGGCCTCACCGTTGAATTAAGTCACATTTTGCAACATTTACTGACTCACTGTGATATAATGCTGGCTTTGGAACCTGTAACCTTCTAGCCCATGACTTTGTGTTCCTGGGAAAGCCCTGAGCTCTTTGAGCCTCTGTTTTAATCGCCACTAATGTCCTCATGGTTGGGTTGCTGGTGCGCAACTGGGAATGAGAGACAAGAAGTTTTCAGTGCAGCACTTCTCAATTCATTCTGCTGTGAATTCAGTGCACCTGGGGCGGGGCGGGGCGGGGCGGGGTTGGGAGGTGGTGGCTTGCAAACCCTAATGCACAGGCCACACTCTCGATCAATGAAGTCAGGCTACCTGGGCTGGGCCCCAGGAACCAGTGCTTAAACAACCAACCAACCAACCAACCACCCAGGGCTTCCAAGTGTAGCCACTTCTGAGAACCAGAGAGCAACTGGCAGGGCCCACCCCACACACAGTCATCACTCAGCAAAGGCTCATGGCCGCCTCCTCTTCCCTAAAACCTAAAGACAACATAAATCTCCAAACGCGTTTTTAGAAACCTCTGGAACTTTAAGCCAAACAGCCAAAGCGAGGCCAGGGCCACGGTGTCCGTGAAGCTCCCTGACTTGCTGTCCACTTTCTTAAAGAGCAAGGGCAGTCTGAGGTCAGGGTGTGATGTTTGGAAAACTTCTGGGAAGTGAAGCAATGGCATTTCTGAAATTCCTGCCCTTCCTTCTTATCACCTTCTCTTTATCAGCTTCGCTCTGAGCCACTGTTGGTGCCTCAGGAGGGAGTGCTGAATCAGAGCCCCTCTAACAGAGCCGGGTGGGGTGGGGTGGGGTGGGGTGAGGGGTGGGGGTGTGTGGGGGCAGGGCTCCTTGTGCCATCCTCACGTGAGACTCAGAACCCAAGGGACTCCAGGCCCCACTGAATCTGTTTGGACTTACCTCCGAAAGTCAACTTTCCTTGGTTGCTTAAAGTTAATTTGGAATCTGTGCATTAAGATACTGAGACTAATCATAAACATGGGCAAGGTTGTAAGGACTCATGGCCAACCACCCCACTTAGAGATATTACCCAGACCACCAAGTCCTCAAAGACCATCTTGGTCACACCTGAGTTGGCCACCATGGTCCACCCAGTAGATGCTGCCCCCCGTCAACAGCCCCACGCCATTCCAGTGTCCACCAGGTCTTCACAAGGTTTTCTCCAACTATGGCCCACTGGCATACAACCACTTCAGGGTTGACCCAGCCAACTGGGCTTAACATAGGCCCTCAAGACAACCGTCTGCTCACTCACACATGAAAATCCCTTCTCTAAGGCTTTCTCAGAGTTTGCTGCCTGGTGTCTCTCTGTTTCTCTGCTTTTCAAGAAGCAAAGACCAGGAAAGGAAGCTGAGTGGCGTTCTCTGTGGTTTATGGTTCCCTTTTCTGTTTTGTTCTGGATACCCAAGTGTCTGCTTCACTAAGCCAAGAATGCCTACCCAACGGCGCAGAGACACCTACCTGGATGGAGCACCTGAGGCTTGAGCTTGGTGTGGGCGAGTTCATAAACTGAGCTGCTTACAGGAAGGAGGTGACCCACGGACTGACTACCCTCTGAGGATCTCCTGACTTGCCTTGAACCACCTGGAATTACTTCAACCTGTGTGAAAACTTTGCTTAAAGGCCCAGAATCCATTTTCTCTTCCTCCTTGTAAGTTCTTTTCCCCAAAGTGTGGTACAGAACCTTGTTCCCTGGGATGTTCATAGAGGGAGAAAAACATCCTGTTGTCAGAAGAGCATGTTAATTACAAGATACCAAATTTATCTTTCACACAGTCAAAATGCACATTAGTCTCTTAAAGGTGCCGAGAAATTCTGCAGTTAAAAAAAAAAAAAAAAGCTGAAAAAATAATCCTTAACATTGTTTATGCCAAGATTTCCCAGAATTATTTGACGAAGGAATGCTTTTTGTTTTTCCTCTCCTTCCAACTCTCTTTTCAGTCTAACTCACTAGCAGACCACAGAAACAATGCTCTTCAGAGAAAACCTCAGGAAACGCTATCCTGAAAGAAAGAGTCCTTCATTTAATGGATGGATGGAGTAACGAGCCCCTAGTAATTCCCCTTTCAACAGGTACACGTACCTCCTCTCCTAAGCCAGCGATCTCCACCTCTGCAGAGTCTCTGCTCCTACCTAAAGCACCAGGAGTTTCCCCGGGTTGGTGTCACATGTTTTCACGTGACCACTATTAGTCAGGGCAGGAGGCCCCAGGATTTGGATCCATGTGTTTCTTCTGCCAGTGCAGTGAGTGCTTATGGGATTAATGTGGTGTGTGTGAGTGGTGGTGAGAAAAGTTGGTGCTTCAGCCGTAGGCCTGGAAAATTCAGACCATTTGATTTACGGCGCCAGCGACCAGGTGCCAGCCATTTGTTTATATTAGTGGTGATTGACTGGAGACTCATCCCGGGATGCTCAGGCGTCTCTGTGATGTGAGAAAAACCAGGCAGGACTAGAATGCCTCTCTGGTGCCAGGTCCCTCAGAAAGCTGTGCCTCCATGCTCTCTGAGATGGTCCTCCAACTCACTGGTGGGGAACCCAGGGAGCGGGGAGGAGAGGTAACAGGCCAAGGTCACACCACTTGAAAATGACACAGTTGAAGCATCTGCCGGTTCTGGGTTGGGTCCCATTGTGACTGCCAGCTGCCTGAACCCCACAGGTCTGCCACTCCTCCTCCCCATGGGCACTGGAGCTGGGCTGCAAAGCCATGCATATCTTATAAAAAATAACAACAACAGTCTGTGTGTGTGTGCGCGCGCACGCACCTGCAGGAGCCTGTTTCTGCAGGCATTTAACAAATATTTGCAAGTATGTGCCAGAGACTAGGGACATGAGCGGGAACAAGGCAGGCAGCCCTCTTGTCCTGAAGGAAAAGCATCTTGGTATAATGATGAAAGACAAACTACTGCGTTTGAAATCCACAAGTGACTCTGGCTCAAAATGAGCAAAATGATGTGTGGAATTAAACAGGAAAATCCTTCCCCTCTCTGTCACAACTCTTACAGGTCACATCAACCTCAACTGCCTTAAGGGAAAGATTCTAGCAGAAGAGAATGAGAACAAGAAAAGAATCTCCTAAGAATCAAAACTAATTTACAACTTCTGCCAGACACCCCGAGAGGGACTTTAACAAATCCGATGACTATTGGGTAAAAGTGGGAGGTGTGGTTTTCACAAGGGCACACATCAGTCACAAACACACACACACAAACACATATACACTCAGCCAGCATGATGCATGCTCCAGGCAGTCCCCAGATTTTCAACGCAGACACTCTTTAACACTCCTCATCAACTCAACGATCCACTGTTAATATGTCCATTTCACAAATCAGGAAAACCGAAGGTTCAGTAACTTAGCTCAGGCCAGACTCTAACCTACAGCAGCTGGGGTCAAGCCTGGACTCCTCATTCTTGGTTCCATTGCTATAAGGGACACCAACAAACTTCATAACCCACAAAGAAGGCAGGGGCAAACTTGGAAACCTGCTGGCTGGAGGGTCGGGAAGCCTGGCTTCCATTCTCCTCTTCCTTCAGCCCTGTGCCTCCCAGGGCATCTCAGCATCTCAAGTCAGAGAGCTAATTCGAGAAAGTGGGGCTGAGTGCGAAAGCGCCAAAACCAAAGCCACTCCGACTGTGGGATGCTTCCCTTTTGTCCTTCTCTTTCTCTCCAACCAAAGCACCCCATCTTTGAAGAAGGTTTTACTTTCTTTGGCTGGAGAGCAACGTCTGCGGGAAGTCAACAATCCCGAGACAGAGAGACAGCCAGGCAGAGGAAGACAAACAAAACTGACACCGAGCAAAAATGCAAAGGTATTCAAAATGCGAGCTCTAATGTGCACTCCCCTGCCTGAAGCTTGCCAGACACAGGGCTTGGAGAAAGAAAGAAAGAAAACAATCTGATTTGTACTGAAAGGGGCCAAAAATAACCTTGCTTTCTCCTGCAGAAGAAAACAGAAAACTCGGCGGTTTCCTCCTATTTAGATGTTCTTTTCCTTGGGTTGCGGTCAGCAGGGTGAACCTCTTAGCTCAAGACCTGCAAGGAGACAACCGGCCAAGACACTCAGGCAGGAGGGGGACAGTGGGAGTCTGATTTGAAGCCCTGGTTTCTCCAGGGGCAAGTGCGGCTGGAGAAGGATGGTGGGGGGGAGGGTGGTAAGGCCTTCATCTGCATATGTTAATTTAAAGCTATTTTTAATCAGTAATAGGCCTGTTTTTTCAGCCTTCCAAAAAAAATTCCAATGTGTCCCTACTTTCCATCCCTACGTCCTCTGTACCGCTTCTGATTTGTTTCGGTCGAAGCCTAATCCCTGGCCTCTGTTGCTTCCAGGCTATTCCTTTCTGCCCCACATTTTCTAAAATACAACTCTGATGTCCATCCTTGCTTAAAAGCTTCCAGTGATGTCCCATCAACCACAGAAAGCCATCTATATCAGGTCCCAAGCTTATTTTATCCCTGTCTCCCTCTAACCTCTGGCAGCTCCGTGGTCCATGCTTTCCCGACGCTTGCTTCCCGAGATCAATAAATCGCGTTCACTCCTCTTTCCTGAATCCTTGTCTTTTGTCCATCCTTTACAGCCGAACTCCTGCCTCTCCTCCTCTAGCCCCAAGTGGTTCCTTTTCTCCGAAGGAAGAACTGTTTTCACAAATGCTCTTTCAGTGGGTTGTTGCATCTGCCCTAAAAACAAAGTACAATTTTCCCTATTCCTGGGGATGGCTTCCCTGGTGGCTTAGCAGTAAAGAATCCACCTGCCAATGCAGGAGAACTTGGGATCAATTTCTGGGTCAGGAAGATCCTCTGGAGAAGGAAGTAGCAACCCACTCCAGTATTCTTACCTAGAAAAATCCCATGGACAGAGGAGCCTGGCAGGATACAATTCTTGGGGTCATGAAGAGTAGGACACGATTTAGTGACTAAACAACAGCTGATGAGGAACCAGGGCCCAGAGAGGAGAGAGAACATGCCCAAGGTCACACAGCTCGTAAGTGATGAACTTGACACACCCTCAGCATCTGGGCTGGATCCCGTTGTGATTGGCAGCTGCCAAAACCACACGTGAGGCCCCCGACGTTATTCCTGAAACCTCTAAATTGCACCATTGCTTCTGAAATAATTAAACAGAGATTCCAGGTGTTTCTGCTGCTGGAGAGAGAACTGATGTTGCTCTGGACTTTTTTGGCCTCTGGTTTCTCCACAATGCAGAGGAGCTATTTTTAGCTCAGAAATCAAGCAGGGTATGATTATTCCTGCCAATATTTTTTTTTTTTCAAGTGCATACCCCACTGCCAAACACACTGGAGAACTCTGAGCAGGCCAAAGAGAACACAAATGCAGACACGGAAAACCCAGGACAGAGCAAGGGGATGTATGATGAGCAGGTCCAGGGATTATGCGAGGGGTGTTGAAGGTCTGCTGGAATGCTTTGATGGATGAAGACTGTCAGTGATGGTGAGAACAGAGACCCAAGGTTGGGAGTCCTAAAGTTAGAAATGAGTGTCTCCAGTGCTGAGACTCCCTGGGCCCCCACCTTGCAGCCTTGAACTTGCAGAGGAGGGGCCATTGCTCTAGATACTCCCCCAGCCTCATGGATAGTGAGTCTTGCCAGCTCCCTTGAGAAAGCACTGGCCCCAAGCACTGTCTCCCTCAGACTCATGGTCTACCCAGAGACCTGGTGAAGGGGTCAGCCTCCTTTCAGAGAGACGTGGGCTGACTTGGTCCTTCCCAGCAGTCCTCAGGCATGAATTGCTGAAATAGAGAGTCCAGAACCTTGGTGGTCTGTGTTAGAAACTGGACCTTCCCTGAGACCAGGTGGCTCTGGTCAATAAGCTATGATGCAGATGTACTGAAAGGCTTTCTGATAAGAGACCCATCGAGGGAGGCAAAAGCCCCTTTCTGCCTGTTTCAGATGCCTGGGACTGCAGCAGCCATCCGGGCACAAACTGACCCCCTGGGGATGGTGGAGTGGAGGCTGGGAAGAGCTTAGGTCACAGAGGATGTTGTGAGTCCCTAATTATTCAACTCTGAACACCCTCCTTCCATATTTACCATTTCTGTGGCTTTGGGCATACCAACTAAGTCTCATTTGCTTTTTTCTTTTTTGTAAAGTAAGGATAAAAACCCCATCTTGTAGTGGAGATTGATGAAATATGAATTAATTCATCTGATATGCTTAGCAGAGGGCTTTACAGTAAAAAAAAACAATGACTACAGTAATAATATCATAGTTAATAGTAACAATAATGCTGCTGGTGATGCCATTTATCCTGGGGAAAGTGTACTCATCACCTGAAAGTGAAAGTCACTCAGTCGTGTCTGACTCTTTGTGACTCTATGGACTATACAATCCGTGGAATTCTCCAGGCTAGAATACTGGAGTGGGTAGCCTTTTCTCTTCTCCATGGGATCTTCCCAACCCAGAGGTCGAACCCAGGTCTCCCGCATTACAGGTGGATTCTTTACCAGCTGAGCCATCAGGGAAGCCCAAGGGAACTGGGGTGCGTAACCTTTCCCTTCTCCAGCGGATCTTCCCGACCAGGAATCGAACCGGGGTCTCCTGAATTGGAGGCAGATTCTTTACCAACTGAGCTATCAGGGAAGCCCCCGTCATCATCACCTACCATATCCCTAGTTTGGATATTCTGATTTTCTTAGTGCACTTTGAGACTATGTTAGGGTTTTGCTTGTCTGTGGTTTTCTCCTTTAAAAGTTTTAACAATGATCACTAGAATATATCCATGTCCATTTTTTTTTTTTTCCCCTAGTGAATTATACCATAGATAGGTTTCTGGGGTAAGGTCAAGTTAGGTCTTTATCCTATGAGCTGTTGTTGGGCCAGCTCTCCTCTGCATTCTGCTCCCTCAGTGGGTTTGTGAGCAGAACCAGGACTGGGTACCAGTGGTCCAGCCTGGGCTGGATTGCACTGGATGCTGTGATGATGGTGCCCCCAGGTGTTGGCAGTCTCATCCTCTGCCCACGCCACTTTAATCAGACACACTGATGCTCAATTGTAATGGCCATGACAATGAGATATGAACCCCCAGAAGACAGTCTCTGGACAGCTCCCCTTCAGAGGGGTTCCCAGCTCCCTCAGGGGTAGGTTCAGCCAGTCGGGGTTCTGGCAATTCCTCTCTGCTGTGTGCTCTAGAGCAACTCAGGGTGACTGGCAAACTTTTCAACATGGCTCAGAAGGTGAGATGTAACACAATACTGTGGTTGTGGAGAAGGCTCTGGAGACAGATTCTCTGGGTTTGAATTCACCCATTCATGTTTGGTGATGTTAAGTGAGTTATGTGACCTCCTGGGTCCTTTCATTGGCACTTTCACTTTTAAAATGAGGCTGTCAGATTCTGGTGCTTCGAGACTGGAAACTGTTGGAAACATCTATTTCTTATGAGGCATGTATTAATTTATTTATTTTCCCATAAAGAGGTTTCTCCTAGGGTGAAGGTTCTTAGAGTATGAATAAAATAAGTTCTTCTCAATTTTTTTTTTTAAGTAATATTCAATTGTTTTCATTTCTGGATGAAAAGGCCCCAAATTTGACACAGTAAAATTTTACATCAATCTTTTATTTCTACCAGATAGCTCAAGGTTATGATGTTCTCTTGTCTCTGAAAGAAAACAAGGCCAGACAAAGCAGAATATATGAATCAGGCTCAGCTTTCCCCTCTCAGGAGCGGGAGGGGTGGGCGGACGGACACTGCAGCCCTTTTCCTGTTGTTCATAATTCATTACTGTAGCAGTTTATAAAGGCCTTTTCAGAAGTGCTTCTCAAAGCCGACTGGAACAGAAACTCCATATACCATAGTTAAACCCACTAAATTGCTGCTACAAGGGGAGAGCCGGGTTGGGTTTGAGGAACCAAAGGTGACCAGTGATATGATCCTTCGAGACACAAGACTCTATCTGTGGCAAGGGCTGATGGGCACCGTCCTGAACTCATGGGGTTCAGAAGACCAGCAGGGAACC
Organism: Cervus canadensis; assembly: GCF_019320065.1. Classification (NCBI taxonomy): domain Eukaryota; kingdom Metazoa; phylum Chordata; class Mammalia; order Artiodactyla; family Cervidae; genus Cervus; species Cervus canadensis. The sequence continues at coordinate 6,216,584 of NC_057403.1, read as the reverse complement.
CAAAATTCTTTTGGATGCTCCCCCTTTCAGGAGTCTTTCAGTTGGAACCCCTCCACTCCTGCCTCCATTCCCCTTGCTAAATTGCTGGGTGTGCTTCTCAACCCTCATTTCAGATTCTTTCTAGGCTGTTCCTTCTATGCTTTACCTCTTGCAGAAATCACTCCTTCACCAGGTCAGGAGTCCCTCCTCTGTGCCCCCACTACGCTGTACTCGACCTGCTGGTCACTGCTGGAATCACCTATTGGCTCGTCTGAATCCTTCCTTAGCCTGGGAGCTCCAAGCAAAGGAGGTCTCACCTCCCTGGCTTCCCACTGCATGTCCAGCACCCAGCACAAGGCCCAGCATTCTGAAAAGTGCAAGTGTTGGCCTCCCAGTCGAGTCTGAGTCTTTGCAACCCCATGAAGTGTAGCCCTCCAGGCTCCTCTGTCCATGGAATTCTCCAGGCAAGAATACTGGAGTGGGTTGCCATTCCCTTCTCCAGGGGAGCTTCCTTGCACTGAACCCGGGTCTCCTGCATTGCAAGAAGATTCTTTACTACCTGAGTCACAGGGTAGCCCCCGGCACTCTGTGGAGATGTTAAATAAATAGTTCTTAATGGACTTCCCTGGCAGTCCAATGGTTAAGAATCTGCCTGCCAATGCAGGGGGCACAGGTTCAAGCCCTGATCCGGGAAGATTCTACATGCTGTAGGGCAACTAAGCTTGTGTGCCACAACTACTGAAGCCTGTGCGCCTAGAGCCCACGCTCCTCAACAAGTGAAGCCACTGCAATGAGAAGCCCACACCCTGCAACTAGAGAGTAGCCTTTCACTCACCACAACTAGAGAACCCCTTTGTGTATAGCGACAAAGATCTAGTGTAGCCAAAAATAAATATACATAGGAAACTAGCTCTTGAAAAAACAAATGGATTTCTACTCCTCATTTTCACTGGAAAAAGTAAAAGTGAAACTGGCTCAGTTGTGTCTGACTCTTTGCGACCCCATGGACTATACAGCCCATAGAATTCTCCAGGCCAGAATACTGGAGTGGGTAGCTTTTCCCTTCTCCAGGGGATCTTCCTGACCAAGGAATCAAACCAGGGTCTCCTGCATTTCAGGTGGATTCTCTACCAACTGAGCTATCAGGAAAGTCCCACTTTCACGGGAGTCCCATTATGAAATGGCTGGCCTTTCTTCTCCACATAGGGATTTAACTCAAATCCTATTTTCCACCAGACACACCCAGACACCTCCACTCACCCGCTTCTACCCACTTCCCCTCACACTCATTGATCAGGTCTCTGAAATCACAATTGTGCACACTACAGTGTAGGATTTAAGATGATGAATTCTGGACTGACATTTTCTGAGTTCAAATTCAGAATTCCTCAAATAATATCTGTGAGATCTTGGGTAAGTAAAATGGAAATGTTAGTACCTATCCCTCAGTATTGTTGGGAGGATTAAATGAGGTAATATCTGTAAAGCCCTTTGCCTGACTCAATCCAAGTGTTTTTTGAAATGAAATAACCAACAACTTAACTGTAATTTGGAGTTTCTAAAATGTTCACTCAATGTTCATTCTGCTACTGAGAAGAATCTGGGCTCTTGGAACTTTTTCTCTAAAGACCTGACATGCAGACCACCATTCTGGAGGCACTGGGTCTCATACTGAGACTTTGCCCACACCTCCCTTAGAGCTGGTGTTGGCCTGTCTTGTAATGGTATCTGAGTGTCTTTCTCCCAATTAGGGAAGAAGTTCTCCCAAGACAGGCTTCATAGCATTGTATCTCTGTGTCTCAACATTCCACACAATGTTTGGACCAAAGCTGGCGCCCAGTAACTGTTTGTTGAATGAATAAATGAAAACAATAGACACATAGCCCACCTACGATTGGCACCCATTGCTCCTTGAGTCCTAGGATGCTGGCTTTTACTCTAGGACTAGTTCACATAGCTGGCTTTTTTTTCTCAGAGGTATGCCTCAGGTTTCCAACCATGTACTAAACCCAAGTCCACAAAATCTGATGTCCCATCTGGGCCCTGATACTGGTTGCATCCTCTCTCCACCAACAATTTGGCAAGTATTTCTAGAAAACTAGTGTGCTAGGCTCTATACTGGACACTATGGATATAGGTGTGGGTCTTGTCCATGAACCACATCTCAAGTGTGCTTGCTCCCTAAAGAATTCTGATGTTGGGTTACTGTGGATATAAGCACTGGGCTGAGACCAGATTTGAGTACATCATGCCTCCTAGGACACCAACACCCTCTGCAGGTTAGTTCTCTAACCTTGACTCAGTCCAATCCCATCTCCATTCTGCCTCTTCTCAGCAGCCAACCCCCAACCATCATGCCCTGGACTCTGAGTCTCCTGCCATCTCTCAGAAAATAAATTCAAATAGCATTGCTGTCAGCTCTCCCTAACCCTGGACTTCTGTGGAAATTGGTCACCTACTAGGCTAAAGGGAGTTTCTAAATTTAAACATTCATCACTCCCCATACTATTCTAAAATAATTTTCTCTTAAATTCAAACAGTACAGTATGATGATGATACCCCCCTTACACACGAAAAATTAATATGGTCCAACTGGTTATAAATTTTGTACTCACTTCCTGCATATTTACAGGTAGTCATAAAAAATGGACAAGTCTCATGAGCTATATAGATGGGTCACTGTATAATTGCCTACAAAGAGAGAGAAAAGCATATTAAGGATATAGAAGTAAAAGAATAATATATAATTCATAATATAGAGATTAAAGGTGGGTGAATATGAAGTGGCCCTTCTCTTGAAAATGTTTAATCATTTTTTAAATACCAACACACCTTACTATAAAGACAACATGGCTTATACAAATACAATCAGTAAAATCCTACAGTCTTCAATCAAAAGATTATGAAATTCTCAAATAGTCCCTAGGATAGGGCATTTATGAATTCAGTCTGAATATATCAGTTAAATACAGATTTCTTAATAGTTGATCCATTATGTAATGAAATAATATTTATATAATGACAATTGCATACTCCATAAGTGTAAGTTAGATTTAATGAGACGTTTATTGGCACAAATGATTAATAATAAAACTCTCCCTGTGGAAGGTAATTCATACACATGCAATATGGCCAAGAAGAAAAGCTCCTTTTAATGCTTACCTTGTGTGCCATGTCCAATTGAAATCAATTCCTTGTTAAAAAACATCAGCCTAAGACTCCAGGGCAATAGTCGTTTGGAGTGAGACAATGGACAAAGGCACCCTTTTAAACATGTTGAACTTACAGCAGATTTGTGTCGAGATTTAAACTTTATTTTGCCAGTAAATTGGTACTTTTTTCCTCAGTAATTTATGGAAATGTCTCAGGGACCAAAATAAGCATTTTAAAATTTTTTGGGGGGGTGCACATTTGAAAAGCAGATAATGTGGTAATTATGTGATCATCATCTCAAAAGTGACAAGTGCAGAATTATATGATATATGTCAAGGTCTTGTCAAGTGCTAAGCACTGTGCTAGGCACTCTACTGCACAATTTCAGAGACAAAAAAAAAAAAAAAAAAAAAAGAAAGAGTTTGTTTGGGGCTTATAACTAGAAGAACATCCTGGCCGCTAACTGTCATGATGATTCCCAAGCAAGTAAGTAATCAGAAAAGCAATACCAGGCAGACTGGGACTTGCAGTGTTTGAGGATAATGTGTCCAAATGACCATGTATAGCTCCTTACAATGCCCTCGTTTACATTAGAAGTATCATGAACATAGGTTTGAGTTCTAGACTGACTACTTTCTACTTGTGCTTCACCCTCAATTAAGTCACAAAATGCTTTAACGTCTCAAGTTGTCCTTCTCAGCAAACTGGTGACACTGAGGTGTCCCTTTTACTTTCCATACTGAAGAGAAACAGACAACACTGGTGTCCAAGGGCTTCACTCCCTCTGCGCCTTTCCCAGACTCCAAAGAGAAAGCACACCGGAAGATACAATCTTATCTGGGCGGTATCCTTCATACCTGCTACAGCAACCTGTGCAGAGGACGCACCAACTGATACCGGAGGAAAGAAGGGGCGTGTCTACTGAACTCTACTTAAAATTCCCTCAATGATTTCTTCTATTCCATAATAAGATAAAAGGGAGAGATGTCACAATACTGAATTCAGTGCACACGCATTAATGACAGTGTACTCAGAGCACCCGGCTGCCATGGCTTTGGTCCCTCCCGGAGAACTGCGGTACCACTGGGGACTGTCATGGGCCACAGCAGCCTTCCTGAAATGAATCTATTATGAGCAGTGTCATCCCTCAGCCTGTAGTTTTCAAAATTGCTACTTTGCATTGGAAAGCAGACTTCTCAGGAAAAACACAATCTGGACTAACCCTGAGGTTTATTTGGTTTCTCTAAGTCCAAGGTTACAGAAGATACTAAGGGTGATTCAAAAGTACAAAGAAGGGACTTCCCTGGTTGTCCGGTGGTTGAGAATCTGCCTGCCAATGCAGGGGACACGGGTTTGAGTCCTGTTCTGGGAAGATTCTACATGCCATGGGATAACGAAGCCTGTGAGCCACAACTACTGAAGCCCACTCACTGTTGAGCCCATTCTCCACAACAAGAGAAAGTACCGCAGTGAGAAGCCTGCGTGCCGCAACTAGAATAGCCCCAACTTGCTGCAGCTAGGGAAACCTGCACACAGCAACGAAGGCCCAGTGCGGCCAAACATAAATAAATACAACAGAAAAGTGTAAGGAAGAAAGACTGAACAGAGTCAGTCATCCCCAAGAACACTTTCTGAAGGTGGAACATGAGGAGTGAGGTGCTTAATAAATATCGTCTCTTCTAATTTTTGCTAAAATTTTAACCATGACTGTAGTTGGGTAGAGGGGCTATGGATTTTGTTTATTCTGTGTGTGTGTGCTAAGACGCTTCAGTTGTGTCCGACTCTGTGTGACCTCATGGACTGTAGCCTGCCAGGCTCTTCTGTCCATGGGATTCTCCAGGCAAGAATACTGGAGTGGATTGCCATGCCTTCCTCCAGGGGATCTACATGATCCAGCGATGGAACCCCATCTCTTATGTCTCCTTCACTGGCAGGCGGGTTCTTTACCACTGGGTGCCACCTGGGAAGCCCCTTTGTTTATTTCACTCCACTCCAAATTTTCAGGCAGTAACATGGAATGGTTATAAATGATTTACATGCATTTTTCCTAAAATGTGCAAATAACTCCAAGAGGTTTGGGAAACTCTATGTTGAGCATAGGTTCTCATCGGATTTGGCGGGGGCGGGGGCGAGGATTTTCAATCCTACCTCCACCACTTAGTAGCTGCATAACCTTGGAAGGGAATTCTTAACACCTCTCAGTCTGGTTGACTTTCTGTTAAATGAAGATGATGAGAATAACAATCTAATAAGATTGCTGACCTTGGAGATTCAACTTTGTCCTTAAGAAAGAGAAAATCACGTTAGTTCCAACAACTCTAAAGTAGAGCCTTTCTAAGACACAGATACTGAGGACACACACTTGTTATATCTCAAAATCACCTCCTCCACGGCCTTTGGAATGCACACACAGAGTGTGGACAAATAATACACACATATGAGACACACAGTTTCTCTCTTCCTCTCTTTTTTTTTTTTTTTTGCCAAAGAGGAAGTCCATTTCTTGAACATCAGTAATTTTTGGACCTTACATTTCCTAAAGTGAGAAAGGTGTTTTGGATACACATTCTCAAGTAACTCCTAATATGAACACATCTCTGTGAGTCAAATTCCAGATCAATGTGTCCAACAGGCTTTTCATTGTCAACTGAAAAGCAGAAAAGATGATTTGCCCAGAAAAGTAAATGCAGACCACATTTCAGTAACCAATAGGGAAGGCCATCTTTGACTACTTTCTCATGCCCCCTATCCCCAACCCCTGATCCTTTCAAATGTGCCTTGAAAAGTATGGGAGAAAAGTCTAGGTCTTCACAAAATCTTGTTATCTTTTCTGCTTGGGAACACAGCGGGACCATGGCTCTCAGGCTCCCTTGCATTTTGGTGGAGCGTGGAGCTGAGCTATGACTGATGGTATGTGAGCAAAAACAGCGGACTTCCCCAGGGGGGCCAGGCCAACCTCCCATGCAACCTGCACGGCTTGTCCCCACTGCACCGAGAGGAAGGGTGCAGAGCATCCATGGAAACTTAGGAGATGACAGGACCACTAGGTTGAATAGCTCTGTGTCTCTGAATCACAGTACTGGAAGACCACCCTTCAAATGTCCAACTCCATACAACCTTAGCAGGGAATACACTTTTTGTAAATTAAGCCACTGAAGTTCTGGGGTTGTTAGTTACAGCACTCAGCCTCACCATGATACAGGAGACAAATCTGAATCTCACTCCATGATGACAGCTGATAGACAATTCCACAAATTCACCCCAGTGGTAAGGACATTTACAAATGAAAACAGAATCTGTTGACAATCACAAGTACAGATCTTGAAAGACAGAAGTTGAGTTCAGAACTCAGGAGGCTCTGCTGGGGAGACTTTGTACCTGACTCCCAGCCCCTGAGGACCAACACAGCCTCAGCAGACAAGAAACTTTCTGGGCCATCCTCCTCCCTGCCCCCTGCCACCCTAATCACCACCTCCAAAAAGTGAGAACCTCCACAGGAGTATTTTTAGATCAGACTAATTTCCAGAACCAGCTACACCTGGGAGCTGGACTTCAATGCTCCTGCTGATATCTTTACTATTTAGTGAGTGTGTGCTAAGTCACTTTAGTAGTGTCTGACTCTGTGCAACCCTATGGACTGTAACCTTCCAGGCTCCTCTGTCCATGGGATTCTCCAGGCAGGAACACTGGAGTGGGTTGCCATGCCCTCCTCCAGGGGATCTTCCCGACCCATGGGATTGAACCCATGTCTCTTACATCTCTTGCATTGGGCAGGTTCTTTACCACTATCACCACCTGGAAAGCCCTGCTATTCAGTATTGCTATTCAAATATTATTAATATTTACAACAATATAATAAGTCTGTTTCTGAGCCTCCATCTTATAGGGCATTATAAGTTTTCCAGCTATCAAGTCCAAGAAGAAGACCTTATATTCTCCCTCTCTTAATAATCGCACAGACTCTTGGGGTATGTGCACTCTTTCCTTGGGTTCTGTGTCCTTTATGCTAAGGCTCTGGGATCACTTCCCTGGGAAGCTCTCACTGGATACTCTTTCGCTGGGTTTCAGGGCCCTTTCCCATGATCTCGTAACATTCAGTGCTACTGAATGGCATTTATTTCAATGAGAGTATATTATAAATATTTCACTTTGATTTTCTCAGAATATGAGGGTTGAGTCAAAACAGTTTCATTTCCAGCACTGGGGGACACAGCCTGGTGTATTCTTTAGTTCACTTCAGAAAGATTCACTGAGCATCTGGCTGTGTCCCAGATGCTAGGTAGTCAATGGGGACTAACAGCTGTTAAGAGCCCCTGTTCTTGCGGAGGTAATGGTCTAAAGATGGGAGACGGACAGTGAGCGCAGGCTGGCTCTAATAAATACACAGTCACAGGTGGTGTTGGTGATCTGGAAGAAACAAGCATGTTTCTGTGACATTCTCTTTGTCTTTACCCAAACAGACCTTTTAGACAAAAGTTTGAGTGCAAGTTGTTTATTTGGGAGTGATTTCTGGGAGAGCAGTGAGAGAGTGGAGAAGTGAGACAAGGAATTGAGGAATGGGAGTCAAAGTTCACAGCAGACTGACGCTGTAGGTGTCAGTCGCTCAGCCTTGCTGGAGGCCTCTGAGAGACTGTATGGACCATGCCTGAGAACTGCACCTGTGGGGCAGGACCACAGTCTTAGGCAAAGATCAAACACAAACAGATGGATGGATGGATGGATGGGTGGGTCCGGTATTCTAGGATCAAACAAGAGGATTGAAGGAGGTAATGGATAAGAAAATAAGGACCAGATGGGGAGTACATCATTGCTGGATGCATGGTGATATCCATTAGGCCTCTGTAAGGGAATGCCTGATTGCCACCCACACTGTATTTCTGCACTGGGAGCTGCAAGAGAATACGAACGTGCTAGTTACACATGCAAGGAGATGGAAACCCAACCTGAGTTTTCTCAGGCGTGCCAGTGGACCTCGGAAGAAATTTCAAATGTATTCAGAATCAATTACCTTCAGCTGAATGATGCTGTGTCCCATAGGCTCCTTATGGTCTGGAAACAGAACTCGTGGTTCTAACTCAACCTTCCTAGAAGTCCTTGATCCATCCCAGAAATGCTGACATGGCACAGCCAGGCCTGTAGACAGAAGCATCCTGGCAAGTGAAGAAAGGAATGCAGTGAGGTCCCTGGAGCAGTCTGAATAGGGCACAAGAGTGAGCTATTTACACAGATGTGAACACTTGAATATTTATTTTACCTCTTGGAATTGTCCACGTGTATATTTTAACAAGCACACATTCATTTTTATTCACTCACTTATTCATTTAGTACATATTTATTGAGCATCTATGAGGAACCAGCTGCCAGTGATCCCATGGTGGGTAGAGACACCATGTCTCCTTCCTTCTCAGATACTTCCCTAGTGGAAGCTGAGGATGTTCAGTGTGTGCGTGCATGCTAAGTTGCTTCGTGTCTGACTCTTTGCGACCCTGGGGGCTGTAGCCCACCAGGCTCATCTGTCCATGGGATTCTCCAGGCAAGAATATTGGGGTGGGCTGGCATTTCCTTCTCTAGGGGATCTTCCCAACCCAGAGATCAAACTCAGATCTCCGGTACTGCAGGCACATTCTTAATGCTGAGCCACCAGGGGAAGCCCAAAGATGTTCAGTACATATACAGAGTTATCATATGCTAAAGAAGGAAATCACACAGCCTCCCATGTGATGACACCTATGGGCACTTAATCTACGTCGGATGCCTCCTTGAAGAAAGGGTGGATGAGTAGGAAGTCGGAGGTAAAGGTGTGACAGAGGAGAACAGTGTCCAGCCAGGGGGAAGAGCCCCTGCCAGGACCAGAACCAGGCAAAAGACTGTGGTCCATTCAAGGATGAGGCGAAATGCTGGGGAAGAGGGAACACAGAGAGACAGCGAGACCCCAGCAGAAGGCGAGGCTGTAGAAATGGGCAGGGGACAGATACACAAAGCTTCCTCCCCACAGTGTTTCACATATTTCACAACGTGTTTGTGGGCAGTAGATTAGCAGATTTTACAGATTAACCACCTGAGGTTCAGAAAACATTCACATAAAAGAAAGAGAAACTTTGTGACACGGGGAGCTCAACCAAGTGCTCTGTGATGACCTAGAGGGGCGGGAGTTGGGAGGAGGGTTCACGAAGGAGGGACATATGCATACATGTGGCTGATTCAATGTTGATCTGTGGCACAGGCCAATACAATATTGTAAAGCAATTATCCTCCAATTAAAAAAAGAAAAAGAGAAGACACTTCAAGGAATTTCCTTATTTCCCTTATATCAGCAGCAGACACTTCTTTAGTGGCTTATCTAGTAGCTCAGCTGGTAAAGAATCCACCTGCAACGCAGGAGACCCTGCTTCAATTCCTAGGTTGGGATGATCTGCTGGAGAAGGGGACCCACTCCAGTATTCTGGCCTGGAGAATTCCACAGACTGTATAGTCCATGGGGTTGCAAAGAGTCAGACACAACTGAGCGAGCAGATTCTGTTGCCTCCTCAGGCACTTCTTTAAAAAAGTCTTTTGGTCATGCAACACAGCATGTGGGATCTTAGTTCTCCGACCAGGGATTGAACCCACGCTCCCTGCATTGGCAGCACTGAGTCTTAACCACCTGACCACCAGGGAAGTCCCAGCACATAGTTCCTGAGTGCTCAGCATGTGCTAGGTCCTGGCGGGCACAGGGTAAGAAGAGGATGGATGGCCAGATGAACACTAGAGTCTGGAGGCCACAGGGCACAGAGGCTCCCATGTCCCAGCCAGGGCTTTCAGGAGACCCTGCAGATTAGAGAGACCACCCGCCTTCTCCTCATGCTCTGCAGTCTGTGTAAGGGCCAGCAGGGGATACTGAGTCAGAGATGTATTTTGAACTTCATCTCTGTTGCTTACCATCAACGTGAGCTACTTGTCCTAACTGAGTCTCACTAATTTCTACAAAATGGGCATCTTGACAATTCCTGCCTGACCCTGTAGATGGTGTGTAGTCACTGCCATACAGGAGAAGCGGGGACTGAATTTTCACTTATCATACCCATATTCCACCAACACCCACAGCCTCTCCATCTTCTCACTGTAGTCATTGTGGAGATGCTAGACAACTCATGCCTCAGGCCCTGGATCCTGAGATCCTTAAATGCTCCAGGTCTGCTCGAGCCCGCAACTTGGCCAGGGGTGGCTCCGGGCAGTTGCCACCAGCTGCTGTGGACTAAGCATGGGCTCCCCACACTGGTTCCTCCTGCACCCCGCGTAGGGGTCCAGCTCCAGTCAGGCAGACTCTCGCATCCCACTGTGCTGAGAACACAGGTCCATCTTCCTTGTGCTCCCTCGGGCCTTTCTCCTGAAGCTTTGATGCCTCTGAGCATCTGAGATGGCTCAGTCCAGCTGCCCACCTGGAGGCCAGGCCCTGTGGCTCTGAAGGAGGTTTTCTGGATGGCAGCCTTGTAAGTCTGGGAGCACCTGATTTTGTGCTGGGAATTTCAGGTCAGATGGATTCCCTGGGTGCTTTCCAGATTGATCCCCAAATGACTGAGATGATGAAAATGGTAATTTTGTCTCTTGTTCCTCTCTCCCAAGATGGAACACTATCCCCTCCCAGTGCCTGGAGCCCAAAGACTCCTTCCAAAGCCTGCTCTGCCCCTCAAAATCTCCTTGCTAAACCCCAGCTCAAGCTTCCCAGAGGGAGGTACCCAAGCAGAATTTCCTGGGACAATCACATGATAGATGACGTCCCAGGAATGACAGAGCTATGGCAACAAAATCCAGAGCCTTGGGGACATGTTCTTTGGAAGGAGTTGGCAGTGGGAGGGTGTGAGAAGGTGAGGGCTGATACCAAATATATATATATACATACATATATATGTATATATACATATATATATATATATACACATACATATATATATTTCAAGTAAGTCTATACAGAGGCCTGGAAGAATTTTAGATATTTGGGGTTCTCTTCTCTTCCATCATGCTTCCCTGGTGGCTCAAATGATAAAGAATCTGCCTGCAATGAGAGAGACCTGGGTTCAATCCCTGGGTTGGGAAGATCCCCTGGAAAAGGACATGGCAACCCACTCCAGGATTCCTGCCTGGTTCATCCCATGGACAGAGGAGCCTGGTGGGCTACAGTCCATGAGTTCGCAAAGAGTCAGACACAACTAAGCAACTAACACTTTCACTTTTCTCTTCCATCAGAACTAAAATTTCAGCCCAGATATTTACCAGTTGTGTCAGCTGTCTACTCTGCTCTCCTGTTTCTTCACCTGAAAATAAGGAATCATATTTTAGCTCTCAGTATGAAGGGCTATTAGGGGAAATTCAATTTAAAAAAATTCAAAACATTTGACACATGGTAGGTGCTTCATAAACATGTTTATTTTGTATTACTTTATCTTTTGCTTGAATTTAGAATGTGTGCAGATCTGCTTTGACTATTTGTTTGTTTACTCATCAAATATTAACCTTCCACCTCTGACGTTCTGAGCCACCAGCTGAGAACAAGGGGTAGAAAAACATGATCCTTGCTTGGGGCCCAGGTCTATCGCTTGAGCCTCTGGTTACGATGAAAAGTCTCAGGTGTCAGGCAGAGTTCAGAGATTCTGTTTCCTCTGGTAGCTTTATGACTTTTGGGCTATTCCCCACCAAACTGCACTCAGGTTTTAACTTCATTAACTTCCTGTTCTGTCACAACAGTTGAACAAGAATTTCTCCATGAGCAGTATTCAAATCAGCTTTTAATGAGCTATTTAATTAAAGGCTAATTGAGGTGAATTCATTAAAGATTTCTAAATTATGCTTATCAGGGTAGCTATGTTTTAAGATAAGTTTTAAATATTTGTTTTATATTGCATTGTTTGATCATAAAAGTAGGTATAAAATTACTTTTTTAAAATTACTAATTAGAATGTGGGTACATTTTTCTCCCTTAGTACTTGAGTGGGACTGTTAGCAAATCAATTTAATATAGGTGCAGGGTTGGACTGAGGCAATAAGAGATTACTAGTGATCATAGCTGAGGCTGTGTTTGGTCCATGAAGAATGCTCAAGACTCCTGAGATGAGGTATTGTTGGACTGTCTTTGATCTGGTGTTCCGACTGCAGTGTAAATCATAACTGCTTAGATGCCGGGTTCTCACCAAGCCCTGATGACTCTTGGGTTTCAAGTTGACTCTGTAGAGAATGGGACTACATCTTTCTTAAGGCCCAGTACCACTTGCAAAATGAATGCGTGAAACAAATTACGGTCTCCCCAAACACACCAGGACAGCCCTAACCTTTAGAAGCCCATTCGCTGGGGCTGAAAGTTTAGCTCAACAAACATGCACTGAACATCTCCTCTGTGCTAGCTATGGCCCCAGACACCAACGTACAGATGAATCAAGGTCATGGTTCAGTGAGAGGGATACACACGTCAGCAGACAAGTACACTCCACTGTGGTATATCTGTGTTTTGAGGCCAGGGAAAAGCCTCAGGAGAGAAGGACAGTGTGCTAGCCTGACCCAGGACCCCCCATGAGGGATAAGACTAATTCTTGATGGACAAGTAAATGCTGCCCCAGCAAAGAAGTGGAGAATGTCATCACTGGCACAGTAAGCCTGACTAGGTGGGAGAATCTGATGAGGTTGAGGATTAACATGGAATTCAAAATTGCTGAATGGAGATGGGAACGGGACAGAGGGCTAGCCAGGAAGACAGGTGATGGGCAGATTATGAAGTGTGGGGTAGGAATTTGCAGTTTGAACTTGAACTTTAAGGAGTGTGGCATGAAAGTGAAAGTCACTCGGTCATGTCCAACTCTTTGCCACCCAATGGACTGTACCTCTCTCCATGGGATTCTCCAGGCAAGAATACTGGAGTGGGTTGCCATTCCCTTCTCCAGGGGATCTTCCCAACCCAGGGATCTAACCCAGGTTTCCTGCATCGCAGGCAGATACTTTGCTGTCTGAACCACTCTCTCTATGCATAAGGTGTGGAGAGCCATTGAAAATCTGCCCCCCTCCCCCCTCCCCCCCACACACTGAAGGCTTTAAGAAAGAAAAGGGCAAGCACAGACTCTACAATTTATAGCCCCTGGGGCAGTGTTATAATGTCAGGACAAGAGAAGAAGACTCACAGCAGGTATTAAGAGTTTCACTGGAGATTTCTGCACTCTTTAGGCGAGAGGGTGGATAGCTAGTGGATTGTAAATAGATTAAGGAAGGAAAATCCAAGAAAAAACTAAGACATAAATATCCTGAGGCTGTGTAATTTGCATGGAGAAAGAGAATGGTCTTAGCTGAGCTACTTTAAAAAAGTACCAGAGACTGGGTGGCTTATGAACAATAGATATTTATCTCTTACAGGTCTGGAAGATGGAAGTCTGAGATCAGGGTGCCAGCATGGTTGTGTTCCTGGGTTGGGGGTGGGGGGCTGCTTTGGGCTTGCAGGCTGCAGACTTCTCATCTTCTTCTCCCACGAGTGTGGGTGAGCTTTCTGAGGTCTCTTTTATAAGAGCACTAGTTTCATTATGAAGGCTCTACCCTCACAAATAATTGTGTCCTAAAGGCCCCACCTCTAATACCATCACACTGGAGGTTAGGATTATAGTATATGAAATTTAAGGCCAGGGGTGGGGCAGGGATCTCTTTGGTGGTCCAGTGGCTAAGACACTTCCGACGCAGGGGGCCTGGGTTCGATCCCTGGTCAGGGAACTAGATCCTACATACTGCAAGTAAGAGTTCATGTGCTGCAATTAAGCATCCCCAGTACTGCAAAGAAAATGGAAGACCTGGCACAGCCTAAATAAGTAAATACATATTTTTTTAAAAAAGAAATGTAAGGGGACACAAATATTCCTCTCTAATAAGAGGGGAAAGGACAACGGGAGGAAGTACCCAAATTTTGGTCTTCCGTATCAGAGTGAGTGGTGGTTCCAGGAGCGAAGACAGAGACTTTCAGTCAATACACACCTGGAACACTCTGATGGCTGCATCTCATTTTAGGAGAGACAATACCCAACTTCAGGAAGATATACAACCAGGCTGGTGGAGGATCTGAATCAGCTGCCATGTGCAGCTGCTAAAGGAAATGGGACTGCTGAATAAGGAGCCTCAAATTGGTAGGTGGCTGTCCCGGGAAAGAAGGGGGCAAGCCATGTGCCTAAGGGGAGGACAACCTTATTTTCTTGTTTACATGGACACTAACAGAGTGAGTGAATCAACAGTGGAATGGAGGAGAGTGCTAGTGAGTGGTGAACTCCTTCTTCTAGGGAGGCTACAAGAATAAGCTGGGGTACCTGCCATAGCTTTATTCTAAAGGAGATGCTTTAGAATCCGGATGGAGTGAGGGGGTGGCTGGTGACACTAAGGCCCTATCCAGAGCTGCAACTGAATGGCTCCCTGAATCCCTGATTGCACTAATTAATCAATCATTTGGCCCTCTCTTGCAAAGACCAGCTCCCTCATCCTGTGTGTGCACATGTGAGGTGAATGAAGAAAACTCCTACTATAAATACTGTGGAAAATGGTGCGTGGCTAATATCACAGACACTATTGAGTAAAACCACTTTCTTTTTAAAAAGTTACTTTGTAATTTACATTGTAAAAGCATCCCCAAAGATGGGGTGGTCTACGAAATAGAAAGGCTGACATGAATCAGAAACGCCAATCCCAGGGTCCCTAGTAGGGCTCAGCAAGGTGAAGGTAGGCCCTTTCCTTGAACGCTTCTTCCTGACACAATGCACGTGGACTCCCTGGTGTGTGGCAGGCCGGGGAGAACAGTGTTTATCCCCTGGCACACAGATTAAGAGGCTCCCTTACACAAACTCACCAACAGTTTAGAGAAGTCTCTCACCTACATGGGACAGACAAGAAAGATAAGTGTCATTCTATTGATATTAGGGAAAACCAGGGTTTTCACAGTGATTAGGGGGAATGGATTGACTCATTCATTCATTTCATAAACATGCATTCATTCATTCACTCTTCTACTCATTCAGAACTGGCTTTCCCAGCTCCATCTTGATGCTCTCTCCTCTCCTCTAGACCTCACTTCCACTGTCTTCTCTTGCTTGGGCAACCACCATAGCTCCTAACTGGCCTCCCCACATTTATTTTTGCCACCCCATGAGCTCTTCTGCACGCTTCTCTCAAAGTGATAGCTTTGAAAGCCAAGCAGCCCTGTGACTCACTAGTTTATTGTCTTCAATGTCCCTTCTACACTTTGAAAAATCCCATCCAACTGGCCTTCAGCAAGTGCTGTGGGCTGAACTATGCCCTGTTCCCCCAATTCATATGCTGACGTCCTAACCCCCAGGATCTGAGGCTGTGACTGTATCTGGAAACAGCGTCTTTAAAGAGACTTCAAAGAACCACCTTTAAAGAGGTGGTTAAACTACAGTGAGGTCATTTGAGGGAATTCCCTGGTGGTCTAGTGGTTAAGACTCCATACTTACACTGCCAAGGGCCTGGGTTCAATACCTGGTTGGGGAACTAAGATTCCCACATGTCGTGTGGGGTGGTAAAAAAATAATAATAATAAATAAAAATATGAATAGAAAATGAGGTCATGTGAGCGACTCTGATCCATTATGACTGGTGTCTTTATAAGACAAGGACCTTTGGACACAGATGGATACAGAGGAAAGACCACATGAAGACGCAGATGGAAGACAACAGCCATGTGCAGGCCGAGGAGAGACGAGGAGAAGAAACCAACCCAGCTGACACTCTCATCTCAGACTTCCAGCCTCCAGAATCCTGAGCAAACACATTCCTGCTGATGAAGCCTCCAGTCTGCGGTTCTCTGTTATGCAGGCCCTGGTAAACTACCATGCAGAGAACTTCCCAAATGTTCAGAGTTCTGACAAAGCAGAGCCTTCTTGGTTCCAAGAGAGCTCGCTGCTCACCCTCTGCACACCTGAGTCCTTCTCAGTCCCTACTGCCAACTGTGTGCATGCGCGCTCCATCACTAAGTTGTGTCCAACTGTTCTGTGACCCCATGGACTGTAACCCGCCAGGCTCCTCTGTCCATGGGTATTCTCCAGGCAAGGATACTGGAGTGGGTTGCCATAGCTTCCTCCAGGGCATCTTTCCGACGCAGGGATCAAACTCGTGTCTCTTATGTTTTTGCATTGGCAGGCAGGTTCCTCACCACACGCACCACCTGAGATGACACCTTTTCAGAAATGCTTTCCTGCCCATATCGAAAGCAGCTCCCTCCTCTCATTAGTCTCAGGTACCTGTTCACTTCCTTTCTCCTGCTCTCCAGAATTATCAGCGAAGTCAAGCCTCCTCTACATACTGTAAGCTCTGTGAGTGCAGAAGCCACACCTCCTTTGTTTATTGCTGTGGTCCCGGGGCACAGTGGCTGACTCTGAGTAGACCCTCAGCTGACTTGTCAAATGAATGAATGAATGCGACAGTGATTGAGCAGTTCTGACAACTTGTCCTTCACCTGACATGCAGAAGAAAGAGATGAACACATCAGTCCTGGGCCCTCTCAGTGTGGGACATAAAATCCTACAGGTAAGACTGACATCAACCAGGTAAATAGGACAAAGTGCAGTAAGGGTGGGGCTTCCCTGGTGCCTCAGTCAGTAAAGAATCTGCCTGCAATGTAGGAGAGCCGGGTTCAGACCCTGGGTGGGGAAGATCTCCTGGAGAAGGGAATGGTAGCCCACTCCAATAGTCTTTCCTGGAGAATCCCATGGACAGAAGAGCCTGGAGGGCTACAGTCCATGGGGTCGCAAAGAGTTGGACACGACTGAAGAGGCTGAGCATAGCACACCGTAGTAAGGTTGACATAGAGGTAGCTGGCCCAGACATTACAAACTCAGACATCTTTCTCAAATGCCAGGGACTTTGTGCAGATGACTGGTGAAGAGGATATCTCACTGAGTAATTTCTGGTGAGCTGCAATGGAATGAAACATCATGACTTTTAATAAGCTGCTTTTTCACTGAGAAACAATTCAGCTTCAGATTGGTGGGCCTGCACTCAGGCGGCCCCCACTCTCCTAGCAGCACACATGCAGATTCGGTTTCCCAGGAGACTCCCTAACGGAGGCAGCACGAGGCAGAGGATCCATCATGCTCCAGCTGGAGCAGAGCTGAGCAGAGAGAAGGCCAGGGAGAATTTACTACCTCTAGAGGCAGATTGATTAGAAAGAACTGCCAGGCAATTTCCATTTGCATTTTTGCCCGGGTAAGATTGGGGAGAGGGAGATGGTTCTGAATGAGCACAGCCCCATCATTTTCTCCTAAAACTTGTTCCAATTTGTCTCCCTGCTCCCAGAAGTTACTACCTTGCATAATCCAGGGAGCGAGGTAATCAGCACTCTGAGTTACATCGGTTTTGCCTGTTCCCTTGATAAAATGGCAAAATTCGCCTGTGAAATTCTGGAGTTCATTATGGTGTCGCTTTCTCTCCCCTTAAATCAAAGCCATTTTATCAACCTTCGGTCGAACCAGGTTCCAGAAACGGCATCTTCGCTTCCTCTTGCTTTCAATTATTCAAACTTGTTTGCTGATTAAAACAAAACAAAACAAAACAAAAAAAAACAGGCAGTACCATCTCTGGGTGAGATTTTAGCTCAGACTTTGCCAACTGTTCACCAGAGGTGGACTTGAATTCCCACCACTCACCAGCAAATGGAAAACAGTTGCCCAAGGGACAGCTGGGGCACCGAGAAGACGCTACAGTGTTGGGGACACACGTGGACACAAACTCTCACACAGGCAGACCTTAATTGAAAAATAAAACAATTAGCTTTTACTACTTCTGAAATAACCGAGGGAAGCCCATTTATAGGATGACTGGGAAGAAACAGCCATACGCTGTTTCTTTTTTAATAACATTGAGTTGTGTTCACAGTTAAGCTTATTAACACATGAGAGCGGAACAGAGCGGGACACCAGCACGCCAGTTCATTGATTATCTGGGAACAGTCCCTGCTTCTTCTTCTCTTCTCAAAAACAAAACAGAAGTCTTAAACTGGAGAAAAGACTTTCTGTCAGTAGGGACTTGTGTTTCAATCTGTCCCAAGGGCAGGTCATACAAGGTTGTGCACCGAGGGGCTTTTGAGATCTGCAAGAAGAGAGGAAGGGTTCTGGCCGCTGTGTGTCGGTGGGTCTGTCAGGGAGGTGGTTTGCAGATGGGTCTGCAGCAACACTGCATGTCTGGTGGGGGTGCCCCCATGGGGCTCCAAACTCGAGGCGAGCCTCCAGCCAGTGAGCCTATTTCCACAGCAACTCTGTATCTGTCAGGTTTTCCTTTGCATCCATAGGTGCTCGTGTGAGGTATGGGGACCCTTATCGGTCTGTGAATGGGAAGATCTCTGCTCTCTCCTGGCACTTAGCCACCCACAGTGTATCCAGGGGCCAGCAGCTCCTCAGTGTGGCTTACAAAGCCCTCTAAGAAATGGCCCCAAGAATCTATCTTCCTTGCTAGCTACCCTCACCCACAATTCACACCTAAGCATACACATCTGCCTGTGCTGGTTTTACATTTCTATGCCTTTGCACAAAGTTCCCCCTAAACTCAGCTATAGCCTTCCTCTTCTGGTACATTCTACATTATCCTAATAGTTTCCACTTGGTTTAATCCTCCTTGGTGAAGCCCCTGACAGTGTTTTCTCATCTCAAATTCTGGCAGTTCTCTGCTGGTTCTTCTCTATAGTTATTATGGTTTCTGTCTTTTCACTCACTAGTGTATCTTAAGAGCAGAGAAAGTCTCAGCTCAGGCATCTGGCACATAGTAGGTGCCCAACAATATCTGCTGAATGAAGTAGAAACCAATGAGACAGACTGGTGTGCCCTGCTGTGGGGAGGAGATGCTGGTGCAGGAGAAAAGAATCTTGTGGGTAGTTTCATTGTTTTTCTCATCCAACCTGTAGAGTTCCATAGGGATATGACCATCGTGCAACATGCAGTCTCCATTTTATTACCATTTGCCTTTTTAAAATGATATGGATAAAAATATGAATCAGGTGAAAGAAGTTTTTAAGAGTCAAAGCTCCCCTTAACCAGAAACCAATGATTTTATCTTTCTAATGTCTGTCCATATGGATGTGTGGCTTTGCATAAGTAGTCAAAAGTCACAATCAGGTATTTCGCTTTTCTCACTTTTAAAATAATTGATTGAGTTTTCCCTTCTCCTAGTTCTTCAAAGGGTCCAAGCAGATGCTTGTATTTTCTTTTTCACAGTATCAGGAAATGTCCCATTGCTACATATTCCTCACATTTGCTTCCTAACTAATGGGGAAATGTGTACAAATGTAGGTATTCCGTGTCCAACTACCTAGGTTAAAATCTCAAATCTATCACTTTCCAGATATGTGACATTAATGAAGCTATTTAACCTCTTGAAACTTCAGTTTTCTTTTTTTCTGTAAAATGGTCATAATAGTAGCACTTAATAAATATCATTATTATTAACATTTTAAATATTAATAAGAAACAGTCTAAGCATAATTCCTGGAACATAATAACAGATCAGTAAATGTTAACTGTCTTATCACTGCAGTTGTTATTGGTAGAAGAAGATGGTAATTTAAAATAAAACTTTACATCTATCACCTATAAAATAGAATTAACCCCTGAATAACGTGTTTTTGTCATTTTTGTTTCCAGGAGGATTAAAAAAAGATGGTAATAGTTAAGATGTCTATGTTTCTGAAAATAATTGAACACATGTCTGGTAATCTGATTAGAGGTCTGTGCATATGCATGTAATTAGAGAGAAATTTACACTAATTTTTAACCACTGTGTGACTCCACTTACATACATGTCTGAAGTTGAGAGTAGCTGGGTAATTATAACATCAAATTACAGTCGATTGTTGGTTTAGTAGAATAGGGATGGTTCTATTAATAAACTGTCTTCTGATGGTTCTATTAATAAAATTGTTTATTCTGTGGTGGCCAAGTCTTGGCCCTATTTGGGCTTTGGTTTTCTCACAGCTACATCAGGATGGTAGACCAGATGATTAGCAGAGCCAATTATAGTTCTACAAGTTATTTCTATTCCCTACACATCTGCCTTTGGCACATGAATGGATTTTCAATGAAGAGTCTTTTTGCTTTTGGTTGTTCCTCCTATTTTCTATACCTCTGTTGGCTCAGATGGTAAAGAATCCGCCTGCAATGCAGGAGACCTGAGTTCGATCACTGGGTTGGGCAGATCACCTGGAGGAGGGCATGGAAACCCTCTTCAGTATTCTTGCCTGGAGAATCATCATGGCCTGGCAGGCTACTGTCCATGGAGTCGCAAAGAAGAGGACATGACTGAACAACTAAGGACACACACATAGTGAATAGAAATTATTAGAAGGGACTGTTATCATGAAAGTATTTGATATTCTACTGAGTTGCCATATTGAAGAAATATGCAGTAATATATAAAAGAGTGAGCCACTTTGGGGAATGATGTTTACGTCTCCTAACAAACTCCACTAGGCATTATGGTGCCTTGGAGTTCCTGAGAAGATGTCTAAAGTACCCCATTGGGGTGGGCTTGATAACCCCGGAGGACACTTTTATAAACTTAGAGTTTGGAAAAATGCATCTTCTATACTCTAGAAAGATGCTTCACACGAGGAACTGCAACAATTAACTCTTATTTTCACTTAGTCAACTCCTCTTTTAAGCTAAAGGAAAGGTAGTGTCTTATGGCTTCTTCCCTGAAGTGGAGGCAGAGACCTGGGAGCACAGACACTGTGGTTTGTTTCTCTGCAAAAATGCGGGGTATGCACAGTTTATAGATGGAATCCATACATTGGTCCCTCAGTCCGCCCCTTGCCAGGATTTATGCACCAGCCACCTGCCATGTGGACAACAGTGGGCCATTATGGTGCTAAAGTTAAGCCCCTCTCAGAGCCAAAGTAAAGAAAGGCAACTGTGTTTATTTTAAATACATAATCAATCATAACCTTGTGAATAGCCACTTTTCTATTAACGCCTTCATATATCATCTGAAGTCCTCTTGATTCTACATAATTCTCTTTTGTCTGGTTCCTTGTCTTACACTTCACTGTTCCATTCAAGGGGGTAATACAGAACTGCTACTCAGAACAAGTATTTCCTGTATATTCACTCTTTAGGTCCAGTGTTAGCAAGAGAAACATTTTCTGTAAATAATGCAGAGTGGAATGACTCATAAATACTTCAGTTACAAGGGATTTGTGAGCAGGGAAAAGATCAAATGACTTTTGAGGACTGAGTCTCAGGGTTTAAATGCTGACTTGGCCATTTAGTATCTGAGTGAGCACAGGCTAATCATTACTTTTCTGAATCACAGTTTCCTCAGCTGTAAAACAGGAGCCTCATAGGGCTGTGTGTAGCTCTACATGCAGCCAAGTAGTTGACTACATAATGGTTCATGAGCATGATGCCCACAGGAGAACCTGTTGATGTTATTTCCCATTCGTGCATGCTCAGTCGTTTAGTCACGTCCAACTCTTTGTGATCCCCCAGACTGTAGCCTGCCAGGCTCCTCTGTCCATGGGATTTCCCAGGCAAGAATACTGGAGTGAGAATGAGTTGCCATTTTATTCAGGGGATCTTCCTGACACAGGGGATCTTGCCAGGGGATCTTCCTGACCCAGGGATCAAACCCACCTCTCCTGCATTGGCAGATGATTCTTTATTGCTGAACCACCTGGAAAGCCCCATTCTGTTATTGTTCAGTTGCTAAATTGTGTCCGACTCTTCGATACCCCATGGACTGAAGGATGCCAGGCTCCTCTGTCCATGGAATTCTCCAGGCAAGAATACTGGAGTGGGTTGCTAGGAGATCCCCTTCTCCAGGGGATCTTCCTGACCCAGAGATTGAACCTGGGGTTCCTGCATTGCAGGCAGATTCATTACTGTCTGAGCCAGCAGGGAAGCTCTGATGATGTTGTTAATGTCTTATTATTATTCAAATTACTTACATTATTAAAGAAAGGAGGAAAGACCCTGCCACGTATTGAATTTATACTATGCACCAGATATTG
This sequence comes from Cervus canadensis, assembly GCF_019320065.1. Lineage (NCBI taxonomy): Eukaryota > Metazoa > Chordata > Mammalia > Artiodactyla > Cervidae > Cervus > Cervus canadensis. The sequence continues at coordinate 6,194,452 of NC_057403.1, read as the reverse complement.
GATATTTATGTCAAGCTCATAACATTTCGACCTCATAGCACATAGTACACAACCAGGTACCAAATAGGCTATCAGCAAATATCTGTCAAAAGAATGAAGACATAAATGAATGACCCTCTAAAACGTATTATCGTCCACATGTACAAATAAGAAAAGGCAGTTTATTAAAAAGTAGCCCTTGCCAGTGATCTTAACAAATATGCCCACAGTTTTATAACATCTTTGAGGATGAGTTTTAACCAGCAATATTCAGAAATTCAAGTTTTATTTCTTCTTAGTGGAGAATTTTGAGCTGCAAAATCAGCAGTTTAGAGAATCCTGCTGTTTATCAAATGTTAGAATGCCAGCCATCAGCAGACAGGACAACTGTATTAAGGAAAACATATGGCTTTTATTCTTAGGTCAATTTACACAATGCAACTGGAATTAAGCCGCAACAACTACAAGCCTTGTACAAAACACTAGGATAATTTTTAATGTTACAATTACCACAAACCTTCAACATCCTGTATTTACAAATGGGTCATGGAGAAAGAAAGTTTCCAGCAGGTGTAATGGGAATACCTTTTTATAAGTAACTTAAAAAGGCACCTAGACCAGATGCTAAACCAAATAAAATCTGTGAATTCATTTTCTACTTCCCATAACTAGGAGAGATTTTCTGTGAACTCCTGTTGGTCTTCTCTGTAAATCAGAAGAACAGGGTCTCCCACTCTTTACAGTGTTGTCTTCAGAACAGTCTCTGTCCTTAGGCGTCTACTTCAATGATGATTTCTGGAATCACCCTCAAACAAATTTCAGGTTAGAACTGCCTAGCCCTGTAGTGAGATTAAAAACAGATGCAAAGACTGTGGAATTCACCATCCTCCCCCCGCCCCAAGTTTAGCAAACAGGGGAACACTCACAGCTCCAGATGTCAAGGGGCTGCTGAAGCAGGAGCCTATTGGCTTATCCCCAAACCATTTTCTTTCTTCATAAGTAGTTAAATTTGCTTATTGTTGTTGTTTACTCTCTAAGTCCTATACGACTGTTTTGTGACCCCATGGACTGTAGCCTGCCAGGCTCCTCTGTCCAAGGGATTTCCCAGGCAAGAATACTGGAGTGGATTACCATACCCTGCTCCAGGGGATCTCCCTGACCCAGGAATCAAACCTGGGTCTCCTGCATTGCAGGTAGATTCTTTACCATTTGAGCCACCAGGGAAGCCCTGAGTAAAGTAATTATAGATTATAATTATGATTTGTCCTTTGCAATTCATCGAATACCTACTAAACTAATTGTCATTTCTTGACTTTAAAATTTCACTTGGTATTTACCTAAGTACGCGTGAGAAGACTCCATGTGGAGAAAGTTGAGAGCCCGTGATGAATCTCATGGACAAAGATCCAGAGTAGGATGTTCATGGTGTGAGGGTGCTGCTGAAGCGGTGCTGAGGGAATTAAAGGCACTTCCTGGAGGAAATGGCATTGAGTTGGGTCTTGAAAGCTAGGGCAGGGATGTGTGAGCAGAAAGTGAGGGTGAGGAGGCAATTCCAGGAAGAGGAGGTGCCTTTGGCAGAGGCATGATGTAAGAAAAAGAGTATGAAGCATTATGAAATGAGGATAAATTCAGAATGACAGTATCACCTTGTATGGGAGAATGATAATGGGGTGAGATAAGTCTGAACTGGTGAGTTAGAGGCATTTGACAAAAAACTTTGGAATGTGTACTTTATAGTCTGGGTAATGGGGAGTCCAAAAGTTCCATAAGCCGCCAAGCACCCCACTGTCCAGACAGAGAGTAGTTCAGTCAGCTGCAGCTTTCAACTGACGGTGGTGACTAGAGGATGATATCAATAATTGTCATGATTTGGCCCTAGTTGACTCTGTAGCTTCCTTCCTCACCATTGTCCCCCTGGATTCCAAGTACAAAAATTCCCAGATTTCTTTCACTGCACTATTTTTGGTGTGGGTAGCATACTCTCTCCTCCCTGGCTATCTGGCTCTTCACACACCCTTCAGGTTTCAACCCGGATACTAGTTTCTCCGAAAAGTATTATTTGATTCAGCAAATAGGCCCTGCTCTGGGTTCCTCCAACTCTTGGTTCTTCTTTAATGAGGCTATGTGTCACATTTATGTCACTGCTTGGTTATTTATCAACAGCCTACCTCCCCTTCCCCTCAGCATCTACACATATAAGTGGTCTGTGAGCACATATGGACAGGAACTCAGGGAATCAATTACTGAAGCATCCAAGCTGGCTTATGTTCCAATGGTTCCAACGGCTTTAAAAGATGTAAGTTTTAAAATTACTTATATATTTACTGGAACACAATCCACGAGAGTCCGTGTTAAAGTAGACACATTATGAAATGTGGTCCAGCGGCTCCTTTTAACCCATGTCCCCAGCTTTCTGACCCGCAAATGGTAACAGCTGTAGGACCACGCGCTGCCCCCTCCCTCCCCACCCTTGCTGTTTCTTGCATTCCTGCCATTATGAGAGGATTTACCAGGGTCCTTTTCAAAGGAAGGGGATCAGGGAGAGCTTTGGCAGAGGTGTAAAAATAGTGCTGGAGCTGAGTGAATAGGAGGAGCCTGATCACTGAGCCGCTGTGAAACAGAAGACGTGGAAGAGCGCAGAGCCACGAGGGCACAGGCAGAACACAGCCGCCACCCCTGCACCTCGGGCCGCCAGGACAGTCCTGAGTGCACACCTGCTTCGGCTCCATCTTAGCTGTTGTGGGATTAAAACCAAACAGAGATCAATTAGAGTCTTTGGGTGAAGAAGTGGATTTTTTCAGCTGAAATGTCTGTCCAAATTCTAGATGTCCAGAAGGGGAGGGTGCAGAACCGTCCAAATCTGAAGAGGGCTAAAAACAGACATGGAAGCTGAAGTATGAAGTTGGGGGGCAGGTTGCAGGTGAACGGCCAGACTGAAGATGGGGTGCAGGGGAGGGTGTCACGTGGGGTTATTTCATAGAAAAGTTATTATCTGGGTTTGCTTTTCTGGCCTCATCTTTCCTGGCTAGTATACACCAGGCAAGACTAGGCTCCAATCATTTTGTTTTCCTGCCTTGCCTTATATTACTACCACCACCACTAACACACAGACATACTCACAGACACACAGACACACACACACCCTTCTCTTCTATACCTGCCATTTCCTGGATCATCCTAAGGTCAAGGATGATCCCCAAGGCTGACAGAACAGGATGCTCTCCTAAGTCACATTTTACTGTAATCATTAGGTCACCAGGAAAAGCAATCAATAGCCACAAAGTATCAGAGAAAGGCTGCAGGGGTCCAGAGCTAGGAGTACATATGAAGCCCTGTCTAGGTCTGACTCAGAGATTGACTGTTCTGGTCTCAGGCACTTTCCACACTGAATTTAAGAGAAAAGGGCCACTGCCTATTATAAGACCCCTAACCCAGCAGAACACAGAACACGATTCTTCATAGATGAGGCACTAGAAACACCCTGAAAAGAACCTTTTCATTCCAGAAGAAACCCTCAGCACCTACAAAGCCTACATATAATTAGAAACTCACCTACTCTATTCATCTTTACTTAGAATTCAAGTCTACTTATTTTATGGTGCCAGATACTTGTTATATTTGATTACAAGTGAAGAACTCCTAGGTTATAAGTCAGTGTTAAAGGAGGCATTTGTATTTCTCTATTCTTCAAGTATTGTCCTGTGTGTTCCTTGGACCATTGATCTATCTCTTTTCTCTAATGTCTCTGAAGAAGGGATGGAGAAAGGAGAAAGTGAACCATGCCATTTGATTTCAGAGTGTTACACATTAAAAAAGAAAGTAGTTTTTGTTTTGAAAATACCTTATTAACTCTAATGCCTGGTGTAAATGTACAAATCATAAGATTTCTGCCATTTAGGGACTTTTCCTAAATGCCTGTTATATTCCCTCACCCGAGGGATCATCAACTCCTTCTTCAATCCAAATGACTTGCTTCTTCCTCTCATGGGCTGGAAGATGGAGCTCTTGATCAAGCACCAGCCACCGGCCAGAGCTGATGGTAAAGAAGTGGGAGGCAGAGTTATAAAATGTGGGATGCTGGGAATGGGAACTAGGAATGCTCCCCTGAGAAACGGAGACTCTAGGGGCAGACAGCAAACAAAGCTGAAATCTTATGATAAAGCTGAGAGAAGTTCTAGAGGGGGTAAAAAAAATGTATATATATACATTTTTGTATATATGTGTGTATATATATATATATATATATATATATATATGTATATGTATATATATATGAATAATGCCCAACTCGGCATCAGGTAAAAACAGATGGGGAGATGAGGGGTTTAAGAGTATGATACGATCTCCATACAATCTGTTGTCTTGGACATCTGCCCTTCATCAGATATTTACAGACCATATGCTTTGAATCTGGTCCTATACTTGATGATGGGGCTTCCCAAGTGGCACAGTGGGAAAGAATCTGCCTGCCAATACAGGAGATGCAAGAGACCTGGGCTTGATCCCTGTCTTGGGAAGATTCCCTGGAGTAGGAAATGGCAACCCACTCCAGTGTTCTTGCCTGGAGAATTCCGTGGACAGAGGAGCCTGGTGGGCTATAGTCCATGGGGTCTCGGAGAGTGGGACACAGCTGAGCGACTGAGCGCAACACAACACCTACACTGGATGATGAGGTTACAGCAGTGAACAGAAAAGACTCTCACTCCCTGACTGGCGATTATTTTCCAACATCAGTGCTCAGAGAGGCAGAATGCAATTGGGGTTTAGCTAGTTTCAAGCCTTGGTTTGGCCGCTCACTGGCCATGTGCCTTAGGGCAAATCACTTAATCTCTCTGAATCTGTTTGGTTTTTTTTGTTTTTTTTTTCATCTGCGAAGTGGGAGTGGAATGATGTGATGCATGAGCCATGCATGCAGCATGCACTGCACTGTCAGAAGCTATGCTCCCAGTACGTGGAAGCTCACAGATGTGTCTTTGGGCTCCCAAGGGTGGCTCAGCCTCTGGAGTAAAGCAGACACTTGTGCTCCAGGGCCGATTGTCTTAACATTCTTTGATAGTACATTAGCATATGGCACTGTCAGTTAAGACCTTCCTATTCCCCACTCGCCATCATAAGAGGAAACTCAATTCCTGGTCACCAAGGTATATTTGGGACCCAAAAGCACCCAGAAAACCCTCCACGGCTTCCATATGAAAACTGATAAACATTATCAGACAAGCATTTAACTGAGTCATTTTTAGTAGTTGCTGTTAATCTACTAGTAGCAGCCAAGAACCTTGTCTTCCTTATGGTAAATATGTTCCCACCCTTTGGGACTCAAGGGGAGAGAACGTCTACAGGGCATGTGGGCCGGAACCGAATAAAGCAAAGCTCTGGGTCTGTAAATAGCAGATCAACGGGAATGAATTCTCCTTGAGAAATTCCTTGAGAAATTTCTTGAGAAAACATGATCCTACCCATTTTTACTTGGCTTCCTGTTTTTCCAGTATCAATCATTCACCCTTCAATGAAGATATTAAGGGATTCATAAGCACTGAGATGCCTATGGGGTTACAGTTGTTTATTGACTTAAGGTTATTTCCTTTAGTCAATGTTTTTTTGCTGCTTTTACATGAAAAATGTATCACAAACTGATAATGTCCAGCACAGTAACATCAGCATAGGATGCTGGGAGGCCCATTGTTGGCTCCTGGCACTATTCTTTCTCCCCAGCTCCTATTCCTTTGGCATTCTGTCCCTTTAACAATATGACAACAGGAAATGGAAAAGTGATTCCTGCTTCTGATGCAGCCAGATCCGTTCTGATCTGATGGTACCAGTTTGAGTATAGAACCAGCATTACAAGCTGTCCTGACCAACTTTCTGAACTTTCAGTTGTATTATTTTATGTATATATTGTAAGCCTTCATCCGTATGTGGTCTTTATCATAAATGTTTCTTTGGGAATTTTCAAATTGAAAGAATTAACTACTCACTCAAGATTAGATTCTATCCTGTACATTTTTCTATCAATTAAACTACTTAATGTTTTGACAACATCCTATGTGTATGAGTGAGTGTTAGTTGCTCAGTTGTGTCTGTCTCTTTGTGAACCCATGGACTGTAGCCAGTCAGGCTCCTCTGTCCTCTGTCCATGGGATTCTTCAGGCCAGAATACTGGAGTGGGTTGCCATTTCCTTCTCCAGGGGATCTTCCTGACCCAGGAATTGAACCTGGGTGTCCCGCATCACAGGCAAATTCTTTACCATCTGAGCCACCAGGAAAGCCCTACCATGTGTAGCAGATATTAAAACATAGCAATCCAACACAGGCAGATAATATCATGGCTACGTTCTGATGAGAAAAAGGAACCTCAGACACTGTCACCAAATGCATGGCGAACAGATCCAATCCAAGCCAACTCGGAACTCCTTTTAATCCAAGCCAATCCAAGACAAGGTACCTCTTGTCTTTTGTTTCAAGTTTCTGCATGTGGATAACTTGAAGCCTGCAAAGGGGTGTCATCTGCCTCTTCTTGTGCTGTGGGTTTCTAATCGGTTCTGAGTCAGTGTCGGGATGGGGTTGATCTGTATCGGAAGCTGAGACCTTGAGCCAGCTGGAGTCTCCGTGGCAATGGATGGGACCGACCTTCGAACTTGCCGTTAATAACTGAGCTGCTCATGTTTCTCTGTGGCACAGCCTGACATTTAGACTGAAGGTTTGTAATTCCAATAAACAGCTCAGGATGTGGTGCGTGTGTGTGTTTGTCACACAATTAAAAGCTAAACTGAGGAGGCTAAGGCTTTCATTAAAAGCCATCCACTTTTATTTATCTAGTGTTTTGGGGACCTGGAGAGAGTAAAAATCAGGAATAGGGCTCCAGGGGACAGCTTTTTACGCACTAGCCGGTGATACCGGCCTAACTGTTGGACTGCAGACAACCTGATTGTTAGGTTTTTAAAAAAATGAACCAAGGAATGTGGTCTTTTGAAGAAATCAGACATGCGATTATTTTCCCTGGCTACAAAAAGACCTGAGAGATCTCCCAGCCCCTTCTTTGATTAATGCTGCTTGCAGCGGTTGCACACTGCTCAACTTGGCATTGCATTTATCAAAATTTGCCAGAGCAGACAGGCATCGTCGCATGAGAAGGATGACTACAATGGATCCCTGTGCTCTGTAGGGAGTGTCTGGGTCCCATGAGTGCAAGAGGTGGGCAAGTCAGGAAGAGTTTGTGTCCTGGGCTCTTGTTCCTTCTTCCCAAACTGTAATGGTCCCATATGCAGCTCTTAAGATGAAGGTTTGGGGACTATCCTCGTGATCTAATGGGGCTAAGACTCTGTGCTCCCAATGAAAGGGACCAGGGAATGATCCCTGGTCTGGGAACTAGATCCCACGTGCCACAACTAAAGGTTCGCCCATACTATAGTGAAGATCAAAGATACCACATGCCACAGCTAAGACCTGGCGTGGCCAAATAAAAACAAATCAAACTCTTTAAAAAAAAAGATGAAGATTTCACCCTCATCTTCCATATCTACATGGCAGATGTTCCTCAGGGACCCCAGTCCCTTCTCCTTTGCCCCCTGGCTCCTGCCAAAGGCCGGAAGAGAGAGGAAGGCTTCAGGAGGTGCCATCTGGACCATCTGTTTCCAAACGCTGGCCCAAACTATCTGCTGGTGATTCATTTGGAGAGTGACATTTAAAAACCATACACACTCCTGAGCACTATTCCCAGTGTTTCTGTTTCAGTGTATTAAATGGTGGATCCCAACCTTTTTGACACCAGGGACTGGTTTTGCAGAAGACAATTTTTCCACAGACCCAGGTGGGGTGATGGATTCAGGATGATTCACATACATTACATTCATTGTGCTAAGGATAACCTGTATTTGCAGCCACTCCACAGCGCTAGCCTCACCACCTCAGCTGCACCTCAGATCAGCAGCCATTAGATTCTCATAAGGAGTGTGCAACCTAGATCCCTCGCACATGCAGTTCATAGTAGGCTTCACACTCCTATGAGAATCTAACACCATGTCTGATCTGACAGGAGCTAAATATGGATGAAGTTTTGTTTGCTCTCCTGTTGCTCACCACCTGCTGTGTGGCCTGGTTCCTAACAGGCCACGGACCACGACTGCTTCATGGCCTGTGTGTTGGGGACCCTGGTATTAAAACATACACACATGCATGCACACGCACACACACACACACACACACACACATATAATTCTGATGTTGAATTGGTTTTGTGAAACACTGATTTTTTTTAATGACATGCTGACCTTGACTTTCCATGCCCAACCTTTGTCTACATAAACCCTGAGCTCAAAGGGCATTCTCTGGAAACTTGAACATGAGAGAGGTCTTCGAGGTCCTCTTCTTACAAACCTGAAATATATCATCCTAGTCCTCACACAATTGCCATTGCTGAGCTGGATGGCAGCCTACTCCTCTAACTTTAATTGAAGGTTGTGCTAAAAGATCAAAGAATGAATTCAACTTTGGCGTTTGCAGTAAAATTTTGGCAGACAATGTTGACCTTCATATTACTCCATGCCCCTTTCCAAATGGCCCAGAAAAGAAGTTTCACTCAGAAATCAAGGTTCTCCTTGACTCAGTTACAGAATCAGGACGATTTCTCATGTAAGAAAAAAAGCATCACATTTCCTTCTTTATCTTGGATGCCAGGGAGCTCATAGCCCCAGTATATAGTGACTCACAGAAACACTTTAACCCTTAATACTGCTATATCTGTTTCCTTCTTACCCAATTATTCTCCTTTTAAAATTCCTACACTGTCATTTTAATAAAAATTTGAAAATATTTTGAGGAAAAAAACATTAAAATTGAGAATTTAAAGAGTACAATATGACACCTGTGGGAAGAAAAGTGCAGGTTTTTGAAGTCCCCACTGGAGGCAAATACAGAAAATGAGATGGCAACATCTCTTCTTCCTTTCTTTGCCTGTTGCAAAATTTCCCTGCCTTAAACTCTTTCTCGTGCCCTTCAAGAAAATCGTTGTGCTGTTGGACAAGTCTTTCCCCACACCCAGGCCACATAGATCATAGATCTTCTTAGATTGCGAATATTATTCATCAGCATGAGCTACGTTTTTAATATTTCCAGGTTCACACGCATAAAACTTTAAAATTATATAGGTCTATAGATTTCTCTTATTACTTTTTATATTCAAATCCATTAATATGAAAAATTTCAAAGCCATTTTAGATTGGAAGTAATTCAGCCAGATATGATTTGAATATGAAGTCTGATTTCAGTTGGTTTAGAAATAGTGAGAGGGTGTTGCATATGGCTGCCCCTATTTCAAGAGCCTGGCTAAGCTCAAAACCATAAAGTTCACCTTCCACAGAATTGCCTCTCTCTCTCTGAATCCAAAGTGCTAGCATAGGCCAGAGCTAGGCATGAGGGACAAAGCTTTCCTGACCTTTCCCCAAATAACCTTGCAACACATACACACACACATACTCACACACATAGAGGAATGAATAAAAGAAAAGAAAAGAACAACAAGCTAAAAATAATCTCTGGAAGTGAAATTTCTAATTTTTAAAAGGAAGAACTTGGGAAGCATTTTTCACAGGCCTTAAACATGTCCAAATCTGTATACCTAGTTATTATATTTATAGAAATTAATTCCACTAACTTACTGGAGATATTCCAAAAAGAGAGGAGAAAAAAAAAAAAAAGACTGTGTTCAAACATCTCACTGTAGTGATATTTATAGCATTAAAAGTTAGAAAAAATCCAGTATCAGTGGAGTAGGAGTGATTACAAAATTTAACATATGTCCATTAATGGATGCTTAAAGACAACAGTTTCACTAACTCGCATCGAGGTGTCATGAGTGAGCAATTTCTCATTCAGTTTAATAGTCATTAATATTATATTAATATTGTTTCAGCAGGGAAGGGCATTTTAATTTAAATAATTTGCTTCTGGAAGCAAAAGTGGAAGTATATCCACAGAACAGAAATTTAGATTCTTTAATTGTATTAAATTTGAGGAGATCATTTTATTGTTTCTCAGTGGCTTCAACCTGGCATGAGGAGAGGGGCATGAAGATTCCTTAATTACTTCTTATCCACAATTTCTTACAAATGTTTTGGGATAAAGTCGTCATAAAACGTTTCAAAATATGTTTCTTTGTTGTCACCAGCTTGAGGGGGAAAGCGGGATTACGGCAACTTTTAAAATATGGTTTAATTTTCTATGTGCACTAATCCCATTTTGCAGTAGGGCCGGGGTATTTCAAACCCTCCCTAAAATTTTCCTGAGGGTCTTTAAATAAGAGGTGCTCACACACGTGGGCTCCAGTGAGTGATTCATCGACTCACATACAGTCTCCCAATGTCTTGGCTTCTGTGACTGGGAGGCAGTTGTACCCCCCTGCTGCTGCCCAGTGAAGACCCCCCAGGGTGGCTGGTTCTGAGGGTTCTGGTACCAGGGCACAATGGTCCACGTCTGCTGAAGCCACATACTCTGAATCCGCTCAATGCCTCACAGAGACATGGGAAGTCAGTGCTTTAGACTTAAGTAAACTATTTTGGGGGAATGAATAACATATACACAGAAAAGTGCATGGATCATAAATTTAGAGCCCAAAGGAGTTTTGCAAAATGAAAACACCTGTGTATCCACCACTTGGATCAAGAAATAGAACATTCCAGCGCTGCAACATGAAAGGACCTAGAGATTATCAAACTAAGTGAAGTAAGCCAGAGAAAGACAAATATCATGTGATATTGCTTATACGTGGAATCTAAAAAAAATGATACAAATGAACTTATATACAAAACAGAAACAGACTCACAGACATAGAAAACAAACCTATGGCTACTAAAAAGGGGAAAAGGAGAGGAATAAATTAGGAACACGGGATTAATATACACACAACTTCATATCATTTTCCCTGGTGGCTCAGATGGTAAAGCATCCACCTGCAATGTGGGAGACCTAGGTTCGATCCCTGGGTTGGGAAGATCCCCTGGAGGAGATCTTCCAAACCACTCCAGTATGTTTGCCTGGAGAAGCCCCACAAACAGAGGAGCCTGGCGGGTTACAGTCCATGGGGTTGCAAAGAGTCGGATATGACTGAACAACTAAACACAGCATACAACTTCATATAAAATAGATAACCAATAAGGACCTGCTGCATAACACAGGGATATAAACAATAACCTATAAGGGATATAATCTGAAAAACATCTGAAAAAAGTTATCATCTTGCTATATACCTGAAACTAACAACATTGTAAGTCAAATATACTTCAACTAAAAAAAAAGGAAATAGAACATTCCAGGACCCTTTTCCTACCTTGTCCCAGTCACTCCCCTCACAAGGTAACTAATATTTTTATATGTATACCCATTAACTTGTTTGGCTGAATTTTGAACTTTATATAAGTGAAATCATATGTAGCACATTCATCATTGTACTGTTAATGGACATTTAGACATTTCCAGTTTGAATCCACTGCGAATCAAAAAGGTATAAATATTTATTTCTTGTCTCAGCCTTTAGGTTTTCCTTGCCATAAAAGCTTTCTTTAAATTCCTGGCCTTAGTGACGTGGCTCCCAACCTCCCTCCAGTCCTGCCCCTACCATCCAGAACAAAGTCGCAAGTCATCACTGTCACCAAAATAATCAGAGCTTTCTAGAGCAAGGAGTCTCGAATGGAGAGAGGACACCTCACTAGGTATGTCTTCTGAAAGCGTCTCCTGGGAAGGCACCCTCCCCTTTAGGGTGAAACCTACACAGTGAATCAAACACTCAAGGGGCCCATGCTGGAGGCATCCAGATTCTCTCCAAGTCCCCTTCCTTTCTCCTCCCACAAGCCCCCATGGCTGGACCCACTTCTCTACTTCTCTCTCTTTGGGTGTTCTACCTTCTACAGAGCTCTGGAGCACTCTCCCCCCTAGAACTAGGGCAAATACAGCTCCGATTCAAGCCAGGACTCCTGACCAGTACTGGAAGTGGGTCCTGGTGAGAAAAAGGTTAAGAAAAAGTAAGTTAGTTGTTGACAGTTTTTAGCACTTGCCAACAACTCCCCTCCTCCTGGAGGAGATCAGTACAGCAATGGAATTCTCTGCTTTTGCATAAGACAGTGATTCCAATAAGAGTAAAAGTTGAAAAATATTGAACATTCGCTGTCTGCGGACTCTGTGTTATTGTAGAAGAACTTCCCAAGCACCCAGGCCATACCTTAGGTCTTAACACACATATACTATATACTCCCCAGTAGCTTTATGACATAAATATCATTATGTCCACTTTCCAGGCAGGAAGGCTGAGGGTCTCGCTCTCCAAGTCACTTTCCCAAGGTCACTCAATTAGGAAGTCGTGTAGGAAAAGGCTAAACTTGGGTCTGTGAGACTTCAGAGAACATGGTCTTTTTCTCCTTGCTACCCTGCTTCCTACTGAGGGATGTCTATAAAATGCTTTTCTTAGGGAACTCTCTTGTACTGGGTTGGTGGGAATTTAAACTGATATAGCCACTGTGGAAGACGGTATTGAGAGTCCTTAAAAATACAGGAATAAAGCTACCATATGACCTAACTGTGGTGTTGGAGAAGATTTTTAAGAGTCTTTTGGACTGCCAGGAGATCCAACCAGACTATCGTAAAGGAAATTAGCCCTGACTATTCATTGGAATGACTGACGCTGAATCTGAAACTCCAATACTTTGGCCACCTGATGTGAAGAACTGACTCCTTGGAAAAGACCCTGATGCTGGGAAAGATTGAGGGCAGGAGGAGAAGGGAATGACAGAGGATGAGATGTTTGGATGGCATCACTGACTCAATGGACATGAGTTTATGAGTAAGCTCTGGGAGTTCCTGATGGACAGGGAAGCCTGACATACTGCAGTCCATGAGACCACAAAGAGTCGGACACGACTGAGCGACTGAACTGAACTGAACTGATGACCCACTACTGAACGTATATCCCGAGAAAACCATAATTTAAAAAGGCACATGTACCCCAGTGTTCATTGAAGCACTATTTACAATAGCTAGGATATGGAAGCAACTTAAATGTCCTTGACCGATGAATGGATAAAGAAGTTGCAGTACATATATACAACGGAATATTACCCAGCCATAAAGAGGAATGCATTTGAGTCAGTTCTATTGAGATGGATGAACCTAGAATGTATTATGTGGCTTCCCTGATAGCTCAGCTGATAAAGAATCTGCCTGCAATGAAGGAGACCCCAGTCTGATTACTGGGTCAGGAAGATCCCCTGGAGAAGGGACAGGTTACCCATTACAGTATTCTTGGACTTTCCTGGTAGCTTAGACAGTAAAGATCCACCTGCAATGCTGGAGACCTGGGTTCAATCCCTGGGTTGGGCAGATTCCCTGGAGGAGGGCATAGAAACCCTCTCCAGTATTCTTGCCTGGAGAATCCCCATGGACAGAGGAGCCTGGTGGGCTAAAGTCCATGAGACCACGAAGAATCAGACAACACGGAGCCTATTAAACAAAGTGAAGTAAGTCACAAAGAGAAAAACAAACATCATATATTAATGCATACATATGGAATTTAGAAAGATGGTACTGATGGCCTATTTGCAGGGCAGCAGTGGAGATGCAGACAGAGAACAGACTTGTGGACACAGGTGCAAAGCAGAGGATGGGACTAATGGAGGGAGTAGCATATAAACATATACACTACCATATTTAAAATAGGGGAATTTGCTGTATGATGCAGGGAGCTCAAACTGGGGCTCTGTGACAACCTAGAGGTGTGGGATGGTGTGGGAGGTGGGAGGAAGTTCAAGAGGGAGGGGATACATGTATACCTATGGCTGATTCACATTTATTATGGCAGAAATTAACACACTATTGTAAAGCAATTATCCTTCAATTAAAAATAAAGAAATGTTTTGTTTTGTTTTAAAGAAACATAAAAGGCTTTTCTTTTTAGTAACGACAGGTAACGATGCCCAGCACTGGGCTCCATAGTAACTGACTCGCAGGATAGTATTATTGGAGATGAGAATACAAAGAATGATGCTTGCCTAAGTCTGCTGTGTTTATTTATCATGGTTCTGAGCCCTCCTTCTTGTACTGGATCTTTGTGCAAGTGGATGGCAGTGGTTCTTATCCATGTGAGGGTCAGAGGAAGCAGAGCCCATATTAATGGGATCAGAGCACCTTCTCCGCAAAGCCACACCAACAGGCCTGACCCATGTTGACCCCGCAGCACATAACGTCAGGCTGTTAATAGGAAACAGTGTGATTTCCAACTTGCTTTCAAGTCGACTGTCATCCAGTGTGGAAGGATCCTCATTACCATCTCAGAAACGGAGCTCTGGGATTGCAACTCTTTCTCCCTCCTGCGGATACAGGAAGTAGACTCAAGTCTCGCTTCCCTGGGATTGATGACTGCAATTTGTCTTTCTGGGGCTTCCACCAGGCTCTGGAAGGCAGTAGCCTGGCTGGAGAAGCCCTCCCTATGCTTCCGAGTCAGCAGATTGTTTCTTGGCTGGCCACGCTTCAGCACCTTCCTGATAAATATTGTATTGATTTCAGGGCTTTTTTCCTTCCACGTGGCTGAGGATCCTTGGTTGGCTGAGGTAGGAGAATGGGGAGGACAGTGTAATGATAGCTGCTCAGCAGGTCCACACACACAGCCTTAAGCCACCTGATGCTACTAATTTATTTTATTTATTTAACAAATATAATAAGACATGGATACCTCTCATACCAAAGAGGACTCAGCAGGAGGAGAGGCCTAGAGATGAATCAGTGGGTACAAGGATATTGATGGGAAAAGGCAAAAGAGGTTGCGTGAAGGACCAACAAGGCATCCAATGAATGGAATTCCATTCCTCTTTGAATGACATCCCGGGTTCCTTCCTCTCGGAGTCTCATTCTACTGAAGATGTCATCTCCTTCTTCAGTCTCCTTCTTAACTATTAATAATTCTCCATCAATTGTTAGGCATTCTTTTTTATTGCAATAAAAGACAGACAATATAAAACTGACCATTTTAGCCATCAGGTGCATTAAGTATTGATACATTCACATGACTGTAAAACCATCACCACTACCTAGTCCCGGAGTTTAGGATGAGAACTCCAATTTATCACACCAAAAGGAAACTTCGCACCTGTCAAGCTGTCCTTCCCCATTTCCCCTTCTCCTCAACCACTGGCAACCACTAGTCTGCCTTCTGTCTCTATGGATTTTTACCTATCCTGGAGATTTCATATAAAGTTACCCATACGATTAAAGGACTTTTGTGTCTGAGTTTTTCATTAGCACACCATATTCACCCTTGTTATAGCATGTAGAGGATGTGGAGAGATTAGAATTCTCATACATAGATGTGGGAAGGTAGAACAATGCGGCTACTGGGGGGAAATTTGGCAGTCCCTTGAGAAGTTTAACACTTAATTAATATACAGCCCAGCAATTCCACTCCTAGGTATATATATCCCTAAGAACTGAAAATAGGTGTTCAAACAAAAACTTGTCTGTGAGTGTTCGTAACAGTACTATTCACAATAAACAAGAGATAGACAACCCAAATATCTATCAACTGATGAAAGGATGAAAAATGTGGTACTGTAGGCATACACCAGGGATCCAACAGGGATCACTCTCCGGCCTCAACCCTTCCGTGGCTCCCATCACCTCCATGCACCATCCACGGCCACAAGGTACCAGGTCAGAAGCCCATCCTGCCTTTCCAACTCGGTCTCCTATTACTCCTCTCCTTTCTCACCACCTTCTCACTTTGATCTGCAGGGTTCATGAAGATGCCAAGCCCTTCCTTGACTCAGGGTCTTTGGGGGATTCTTTGTCCTTAGTTTTCTGGTTTTTTTAGATTCATGTATGCTAACACTTCTGTTATTTTCCCAATTTCAGGCCCTGTTAATTTCCTTTCAAAACACTTCCTAGTGTTACTTACTTATATTTTTAATGGTTGTCTTCCCAAGCTCTGCCTCAGCAGCAGATTACATCTGCTCATGTTCCATCGCAGGGCACAAGTGCCTAGAACAGAGCTGGGTGCCTAGTAGGTGCTCAGTTAATGCCTAATGTTATTGTTGTTGTTCAACTGCTCAGTCCTGTCTGTCTCTTTGCGACCCCATGGACTGCAGCACACCAGGCTTCCCTGTCCTTCACTATCTCCCAGAGTTTACTCAAACTCATGTCCACTGAATCATTGATGCCATCCAACCATCTCATCCTCTGTTGTCCCTTTTTCCTCCTGCCCTCGATCTTTCCCAACATCAGGGTGTTTTTCCAGCAAGTCAGCTCTTTGCATAACGTGGCGAAAGTATGGAGCTTCAGCATGAATGAATAATTAAGTTTTTGGTGAATGACGAGTGACCAGTCAGGCAATAGCTACCATGTGACATGTGGACGTCTAAGAGCAAAAAAATCAAGAGATTTGAGACTAGTTCATTACCTGAGGAAGCAGTGCTAGCATCTAGGTGGAGGAGCAATGAAAGTTCAACGGAGCAAAAAAATATTTATTTTAATCGTGGCACTGTTAAGACTCAGCGTGGACTGTGGATTCCTCTGAAGCATCAGAGGTGTGGATGCAGCAGTGGATGCTGGCCTTGCATGGGCACCTACAGAGGCACCATGGGGGTAGGAGGGGACTGGGTTTTTTACCAACTCAGATTTGGAGCCTAAAACTTCATTTCGCACAGAACCAGATGACTCTTTTGGGAGCAACGTGAGGAATCTCGACCTCTGCGCTCTGCCTCCCTGCTACCTCCTGCTTTTTTTTTTTTTTTTTTTTTTAGCTTTTACTTTAGTAGCACGAGAATCCCCCTCACATTCTTTTCAACTTGCTGCCGCAGAGCTTTGGTGATAGTCATCCATTTGTATTTACGCCTAAGGCTTCCTGCTTTAATTTGGTCTTTACCTCGTTTTCAAGTTCATGTGATTGTGTTCTCAGCTCCAGGCTGGTTTTGTTGTTTTCCCAGGGCCCCTCATGAGCAGTGCAGGGGGCGAGGAAAGAAGCCGCTGGCTCCTCTCCCTGGAGCCACAGCAAGAAGACCAGGGGGTATCCCTCTGCTCCTCTTCCCGCAGCACCCCCTCTTTTCTATCTCCCTAAGACTTGCATCTAGAGTTTGCTTTCATCATTAATGTTCAAACTAGGTGATTTCACACAACAGTTCGGTTCAGTTCAGTTGCTCAGTTGTGTACGACTCTTTGCGACCCCATGAACCGCAGCACGCCAGTCTTCCCTGTCTGTCACCAACTCCCAAGGCTTACTCAAACTTGTGTCCATCAAGTCAGTGATGTCATCCACCATCTCATCCTCTGTTGTCCCCTTCTCTTCCCACCTTCAATCTTGCCCAGCATCAGGGTCTTTTCCAGTGAGTCAGTTCTTCGCATCAGGTGGCTAAAGTAATGGAATTTCAGCTTCAACATCAGTCCTTCCAATGAATAGTCAGGACTGATTTCCTTTAGGATGGACTGGTTGGATCTCCTTGCAGTCCAAGGGACTCTCAAGAGTCTTCGTCAAAACCACAGTTCAAAAGCATCAGCTCTTCGGTGCTCAGCTTTCTTTATGGTCCAACTCTCACATCTATACATGACTACTGGAAAAACCATAGCTTTGACTAGATGACCTTTGTCCGCAAAGTAATGTTTCTGCTTTTTAATATGCTGTCTAGGTATATGAAAGAATCTAATTTGAAATGTCTACAAGATGGTGGCTTTGTGTGTCTTGTTGTAGCTTCTCTGTAGTGGGCAAGCACACAAGAGTGGGAATCAAGAAAGAAACTGCCCAGCCTGGCAAGCCATGGGATGGGAGACAGGGCTCATTCAAAGGTCACACAGTGACCTGGTAGCCAACTGGGTTTCATATCTCTGGGTTCATTATGCCTGTTGCTGTGAGAAGCCTGGTGATTTCTAGTCTAGGTTGCATGGAGTTCAGGGAAGAAAGAAGAGTGTTCAAACTAGAGCTCTGCCACTTATCGACTATTACAGGCAAGCCACTGAACTTTCTGACCCTTAGTATTTGCATCAGTAGAGTAATAGTTTCTACATGGTAAGATCATGGTGAGAATTAAATGACTTCTTATGAGATTTAAATAAAATTACATGTGTGAGGCCTTACACCATCAGCATATACAGTCAGCCCTCCATATCCATAGAGTCAACCAACTACAGATCGAAAATATTTGGAGGAAAAAAAGTTTCAGAATGTTCCAAAAAGCAAAACTTGAATTTGCCACATGCTGGTAACTATATACATAGCATTTACATTGTATCAGGTTTTATAAGTAATCTTATAATTACTTATAATTTAAATGATTTAAATGCACACAAATGATTTAAAGCACACAAGAGGGGACTTCCTTGGTGGTCCAGCGACTAAGATTCTGAGCTTCCAATGCAGAGGACATGGGTTTGATCCCTGGTCAGGGAAGTAGATCCCACAAGCTGCAACTAAGTGTTCACATGTCACAACCAAGAGCTCACATGTCACAACTAGAGATCCCACATGCTGCAACTAAGACCTGGCACAGCCAAATCAATCAACAATTTTTTTTTTAAGGCACACAGAAGGATGTGCGTAGGTTATACACAAATAATATGCCATTTTATGTAAGGGATCATCTGTGAATTTTGGTATCAGTGGGGGTCCTAGAACCAATCCTCCCACCCCCAACAATTGACGAATCTACTTCCGTGGTAGCTCAGATGGTAAAGAATCTGCTAGTCGGGTAAAGACTGATACCCAACCTCAGCCATGGCTACCTAGACTTAGTCTTCTCTGATACCAATACTGGATGTGATTATTTTATTGTGGTAGCAAGAGAGTAAAAGCTGACTCTCTTGTGCACATTAAAGCCAATGCAATATTATTTGCAGGTGCATTTCCATTGTCAGAAAACAATGGAGAAGGAGAAAAATATTAACATTCCCCCACACCCAACAGCTATTTCCCAAAGAGCTGACACAGGTGACTTGTTGTTATGAACATTAGTGTTATTGCTTCTGCCGGCAGAGGGCTAGCCTGGCCCTCTGTGTCTCCTCTAGGGCACACTGCGGGCTGGGGTTCAGCCCAGCTCATGGCCCTCCATTACTGATAACAACAAGAACTGACTAAAGAAGGTGAACCACCATCTGATTATTCCAATTTTCAAAGAATGTGTCTCCCACAATTATACCAGGCACCATGTTCTTCTACAGGGCCCCCTTCCATTTGGCTTTTAATGAAAGGCCTGAGCAGAGAAATTAGTTTTCTGAACATTCCTTATTTTTTTTTTCCTTCCCCTCTAGCATGGTGTAATAAATCGCTTAGGATCTGGAAGCATAATTTACTGACTTCATTTAAATTGGACTGGAGGTGATGCTATTTACACAGCTGGTTCTGTACTGTGCCTACTCACGTACTCCTTGCACATCACAGAAGGTACACTCCTAGTCACCAAGTTTCAGGTTCCTTATTAGGAACGGTATGTTTTTTTCTAACCTTGTTTGTTTAAACATGTATGAACAGAGTGAAAGCAGAAATGGTTAATTCGAAGGTATTAGAAAAACTGATGAACCTTGATTCAAAACATTGGAGTTCAAATATTAATATCAATATTAATACATTTACATGGCTGAGGATTTATCACCTAAACCCTCTGAGTTTACTCAATCTCCTTCATTCATTTATTCCAGCAATATTTGTTGAAACAGACACCCTTCCAGACACTGAAGATATGGTAGCGAAGAATCATATGGGTCCTTCATTCAAGTGGTGTTAAGACCAACAAAACATAAATTTCAGCAAATATATAATCACGGTTGTAAGACATGCTTCCAAAGAGATAAAGCAAAGCGATCAGGGAGAATGACACTGATTATCACTTCAGATGAAGAGGCCAACGGTGTGCTGTTAGAAGAAGAAACATTTGGGCTGAGATCTGAAGGCTGCTGCTGGGTCAACCACATGAAGAGGTGCTAAAAGAAGCATCCAGGGGACTTCCCTGGTAGTCCAGTAGTTAAGAACCCACCCGGAAACACAGGGGACACAGGTTCAATCCGCAGCCGGGGAACTAAGATCCCACGTGCTTCAGGGTGATTAAGTCCGAGGGCGGCAACTACTAAGCCCATGTGCTCTGGGGTCCATGCACACCAACCAGAGACTCCAAGTGCCACACAGCCAAATAAATGACTATTTTACAAGCAAATGAAAGAAGCATCCCGACAGGAGGAACAACAACCGCAGAGGCTTGGAAGTGATGAAGCCATTGAAACACAGCTGAGGAACAGAAAAAGAGACCAGGATGCTAAGCCCTGGAAAGAAGGAATAGAACACGTTTTCAATGGGTAGGTAGGAGCCAGAGCATTTAAGCATCTGTAGGCAACACTAAGGAGACCGAAGTGTGATTCTCCAACTGGAATGTGCATTGGAACCATCTGGAAGACTTTAAAAAACACCAGGTCCATCCCCCAGGGATTCTAATTGGTCTGGGGTCAGGGCTGGGCATCAGGATTTCAAATTCCCCAGGTGTTCTAATGCGCAACCACAGCTGAGACACACTGTTATAGATTGATGGACATTAACTGAAATATTTGAAGCAAGAGAGTGATCATAGCCATGATTACATGAGAAACTAAGCTTTCCTCTTTGAACAAAGAGAAAGAAAAAACCAAGTCTGTACCTTTGTTATGAGGATTGAATGCAATGACATATGGAGAATAGTGTTGACAGTGCATTCGATGATGCTTATCAAAACGGTGGTGATTCTTACATTTTAAATAGTTATTTATTGTTTAAAAAAAAAAACCCTTGCCTATTTTATCTGTCTGCACAATTTTTTAAATGGGGAAACATGCATCCCTAATGGGTCAAAAGTCTACTGGGACACCCTCACTGGTTTCCAACTGAAGTCAGATGAATTGGTCTGAATATATTGTCTCATAGCACTTAGGGTCATGCAAGTCATCACTTTGAATGTTTGTCCTGTGGCTTGTCATGGAGCACAGGAATGCTCAGAGTAGAGGGGGCAAAGATGTCTTTTCTTTCTCTTGAGGGTTCGGGGGTCTCACAGGGACCACAGGAGAACACGGTGGGAGACACACCCTACTCAAAGAAAGTGGGCTGTCCCACAGAGGCAAGCAGCCTGGAATTGCACCCTGGAAATCGCATCCTTTGGTACCCCTAATATCCTCAAATGCACTGTGGGTACAAGAAAGATGCATCCGGGGTTTCCAGGGAGAACCACTGTGATAATGATGCTGAGAGGGCTTTGCAGGCTTCCAATCAGCGCATTAAACATGCATTTGAATCATATGAAAGGCTGGTGAAAACATATTTTCGGCCCCACCTCCAGTTTCTGACTAGGTAGGTTGCAATGTGGGAGACCTGGGTTTGATCCCTGGGAAGATCCCCTTGAGGAGAGAAACCCACTCCAGTGTTCTTACCTGAAGAATCCCCATGGACAGAGGAGCCTGGTGGGCATACGGTCCACAGCGTTTTGAAGAGTCGGACACGACTGAGCGATTAAGCGCGGGACAGCACAGCCTGGAGTAGAGCCCAAGGATCTATATTTCTAACAAGTTCTCAGATGCTGCTGCTAGCCCTGAGACCACACTTTGAGACCCACCACTTTAGAGTGTAGATAATTAGAAAGAACACTTGTAAGTCAAGGAGGCTACAGGGTCCTGAGAGTGCCATGGGCTTTTTAATTTTCAACCTTTCTGTTCTCAGGCTTTCGATTATTACAAACTTTTTTTTTTTTCCCCAAATGAAGCTGTCAAGGCAAGCTCTGGCCCCTGTTACCATGGTTCCTAAGGAACCTCGGTTTTATGAACTAACTGGGCAGAGGAGCCTATGATGAAGCCACACCGGCCACCCTCTGCCTGCAGCTCACACTCTTCTGGCCTCAGGAAGTCACACAAAAGCCTTTTGGAGGCACTTCCTTATCTCCCCATGTTCATCCATGAATAGCAGACTAGAAACTGCTGTTTATCCTGGTTGCCTGTCCTTCTTACCTTCTACCCACCCTATCCCTCCCAGTTTCCAACCTCCCCCAGCAATGGTCTTTTACATGATGCTCCACTCGATCCACCTCTTCCCAGCCCACCACCAGATCTTTTCTCATGCTGTTGTTCTGCCCAGACACCCTCACCCTCTCTCTCCTTCTAGGAAGTTAATCCCAGATGTCTTTCCGATTCCACTCTGGTATGTTATCTCAAGTCACAGACATGAGGACAGGGTCCTGGGAGAGCCCAGGCAGGGCTGGAGGAACAGCTTTTCCAGAGGATGGGGCATTTGATGAGGGCCTCGATGAAGAGGATTTTGTTAGGTGGATCTAAAGTAGGAGAGAATAACTAATAAGAACCAACAACACAGCACAGGGAACTCTATCAATACTCTGTAATGATTTGTATGGCGGTAGAATCTTAAAAAACAGTGGATATATGTATATGTGTAGCTAATTCATTTGGCTGGATAGCAGAAACTAACACAACACTGTAAATTAACTGTACCTCAATAAAAAAGTAATTATAATATCTTTCTAGATTCCATACACATGTGTTAACATACAATATTTGTTTTTTCCTTTCTGACTTACTTCACTTTATACAATAGACTCTAGAAAGATGGTACAGATGAGCCTGTTTGCAGGGCAGGAATAGAGATGCAGACCTAGGGAATGGACATGTGGACACAGAGGGAAAAGGGAGGGTGAGACAAACTGGGACAGTAGCCTTGACATATATACATTGCAGTATGTAAAACAAACAGCTCATGGGAACCTGTATAGCACAGGGAGCCCAGCTCAGCGCTCTGTGGTGACCTAGGGGGTGGGCTGGGGGGGATCTATGAGTGGGGATCTATCCCTGTTCATATATGAGTAGGGGATATATCCCTCAACAAGGAGGAGACATGCAAGAACATATAACCGATTCACCTGTACGGCAGAACACAACACTGTAAAGCAATTATACTCCAACACAAAAAGTAATCATAAAAATAAAAATAATCAAGGAGCTTATGAAAAATAAAATAAGGTGGGGGAGAATCTTTCATTCAGACCAAGAATCACAGGTAGAGGGACAACACTGAGCAAGTGCCTGCAGGGATGGGGGATGTGATGACATTAAGTGGTAGCAGGAAATGAAGGTGTCTGAGACCGAGGTGGGAGATGAAGCGAGACATGTATAATGAGGTGAGATGTCAAGGGCCCTAAATCAGCCTCCCCTGGTGGACAGCCCATAGGTCAGGGGTTAAACCCTCAAATGCTTTCACTGGCAGGGCAAAGAAGGTCAGTAAACAAAACAGGACAAGAATAAACCAGAAGGAAGTGGTAAAAACCAAATCAGGTTAGTAAATGCAGTTTAAAAATACTCCATTTGAAATTTAAATATGACAAGCAATATTTGAAATCCAAATTTGGCAAAGTGGAGTGTCTTAGGTCAGGTCTCAAGAAGTAAATCCTGAGATGAGGGTTCATGTGCAAGGTGTTTATTTAGAAGGTGCTGCACCCAGAAGACAATCTGGAAATGGAGGAAGCAGGGCAGGCCCGGCCAGAAACCAAGCAGGGAGGGATTACAACAGCTTCCAGCTCACCTGCAGGGGCTTTCAGAGTGGAAGTGATGTCTCAGTTATCCCGACCTGAAGTGAGGGGGCTTGCTTTTAGCGTTCATACTCCCGTGTCCATCAGTCATGGGTTTAGGGCCACCCTACACAATGGAAGTCTCTAGGCACTTTGAACTCCCTGCGCAAGTAGGTGAAGACAGCCAGTCACCAACTGCAGGAAGCCAAGAGAGGGTCAAGCAGACACTGCAAACAGATACCCAAAAACCTGAGAGGAGTCTCATCCGTATCCTTTACAGGGGTCTCGTGTATAACCTCTGCTTCAAATAACAAGGCAACTGCTCAGGAGTTTTAAACCAGGGATGTCAAACCAAGCTTACCTCCACTGCAGACCCCTGATTCTGGACAATGTAGAGGATGGCCTGGAAACGGACAGGAACGAAAGCAATATCAGGTTGTTTTCTCCTTGAATGTGGATATTTATATTTATTAGATATTGATATTTACATAAATACTTATATTTATATGTGGATATCCTCCATTTAGGGTTTCCTAGGTGGAGATAGTGGTAAAGAACATATCTGCCAATGCAGGAGACATAAGAGATGTGGGTTCGATCCCTGGGTCTGGAAGATCCCCTGGAGGAGGGCATGGAAACCAACTCCAGTATTCTTGCCTGGAGAATCCCATGGACAGAGGTGCCTGGTGAGCTACAGTACATAGGGTCGCAAAGAGTTGGACACAACTGAAGCGACTTGGTATGCATGCATCCTCCATTTAATTATGACCCCTTCAATTTCTCTCAAAAATTTGGAATTATGATGAATTTTCCAAATTTTTGTCCCTGGAACACAATTTGCTTTTACATTTTGACCTTGTATTCAGAAACCTTATTAATTTCACTAACTAGTAGTTTATGTATTGAGTCCTTTGATTTTTCTATACATCTAATCATGTCATTTGTGAATAAAAACAATGATAAAGTTTACTTTTCTAATGGTATGTCTTTCATTTTTTTCTTGCCTTCTTTTCCCTGACTAGAGCATCCAGTGCAATGTTGACTGGATGAAGTACAAGTGAATTTATTTCTCTTGTTTCTGTGCATAGAGGGTAAAACATTAAATATTTAGTAAAAAGTTATTATGGTTATTATGTGAGTTGTACTTTGTTTAATGTCCTTTATCAGATTAAAGAGCTTACTTCTATTCCTAATATACTGAATGTTTTTCCCTGCTTATCACAAATAGTTATTGACTTTAACAGAAGTTTTTTCTGCATTTATTGAAATGTTCATATGTTTTTGTCCTTCTCCTTTATTCTGCTTAAGTGGTGAATTTAGTGGATAAATACATGTTAACTGACCTGTCCATTATAGTAATTGCTTTTTTTCCCCTCCTAAATTATAGGCTATTTCAATAGAGAGAAAAGTGCAAAGAGTTACAAAAGGATATTACTATACCTATTGACCACATTATTAAACTGTTTGTATTCGGCCATGTTTCTTATTTTTTTTGCAAAGAGATAGAATATTAGAGATACAGCTAAAGACCTCCTCCCTTCCACAATCCTAAAATGGATGAGAAATCTTCCCATGAATGTTTTTACACTTTTAGTTCATATATGTGTCCCTATACTACTTTTAGGATTGCTTCTTGTGTTTGTAACATGTAGATTGGTGGCATCCAACTGTATTGCTACTTTTCTGTGTCCAGTATAAAATGAGTATCTAAATGTATTTGATTTTGTAAATGAATGATCATTTTTACCTCCTCAAACTCAGTATCATTATTGAAGTGTCTATCCATCACTCACTGATTATAAAGTCAACTGTGAAACACAGAAAGTGCTCATTTATATGTGACCAGGTTTTGGGACTCTCATTACAACAATGTAATAATGGTGCATAGAAAGACTGACCTATTTGACTATCTCTGCACCAACACCACTCTGAAACAATTATTATAGGTTCAAATTAAATGTTGCTACTTGTTAGAGTAATCTTTACCTTTTTTCTCTCACCTTTACTCATCTGTAATAATTTCAGGTTAAACTTGTCCAGTGCGCAAAAGAAATCCTTTGGGATTTTGATAATATATGATAGAGTAAATGATTTATTTTAGTATAAGTAAAGACTCACATCAGATTAATTGAAGGAGATTTGGTATATTTGAAATAGTAAATCCTCCCATTCATCAACATGGTCTATTTCATCTTTTATGTAGGTCTTATTTTATATCTTCCTGTACATTTTAAGAAATTTCTTAACTTTTGGTATCATGAGTCTTTAAAAATTACATCTCCTAATTTGTTTTTACTAGTTACAGGACACTGTTGCCTTAAATATTTTGTGTATTCTGAAATTGATCTGTTACCTAACAATACTGATAAACATTCTCATTATTTCTAATAAATCATCCGTCAATATTCATGTCCTTTCATTTTCAACAAGGACACTATAATTTATGAAGACTTTTGATTCTTTCTGTGTGGTTCAGCTGGTAAAGAATCTGCCTGCAATGAGGGAGAGCTGGGTTCGATCTCTGGGTTGGGAAGATCCCCTGGAAAAGGGAAAGGCTACCCACTCCAGTATTCTGGCCTGGAGAATTCCATGGACTGTATAGTCCATGTGGTTGCAAAGAGCTGGACATGACTGAGCGACTTTCACTTTCACTTTTTCACTTTGATTCTTTCCTTACAGTTATTTTTCTTCCTTTTTTCCCCCTTTCTTCCCTCCCTCCTTCCTTAGCTTGCTCGTTATGATCTTCAGAATAGAGTTAAATACAAGATATAATAATGGAATCCATACCTTGATCCTGAGTCTAATAGAAAAGGTACTAAATCTTCATCATTATAGGTAAATTTTGTTAGGGTAAGGATATTCCTTTCCATGGCTAGTTTCCCAAAAGTCTGTTTCAAAATCATAACTTGGTACTAAATTTTCCCGTATTTTTGAGAGGATTATATAATTGTTTTTACATTAGATTTTCTAATATTTGACTATTGTTCAAATTCTTCCATAAGTCCTATTTAGTCATAACAATCCTGAATTCATTTTGCTAACACATAAGGCAGGGTGCTATTACTCAATAACATCTATATTGTTGAGTAAGACCAGTCTATAATTTCCCTCTGAATTGTTGGAAACAGAAATTTTTACAAATTACAAATATGAAATAAGAGGTGTGTCATATATGTAGGTACCCTGTGACTGAACTGCTACTATATTTCTAAAATGTTGATGGCTGCAAATGGGGTCAGATTTAATTTAAAAGCCAGGGGCACCATTAACATTTTTGCTTTGCAGCTCTTGAGAAGGACTGCCAGGGAGATCCCCCTATCTAAGGGCTTCGGGACAATGTGGGTTAGATTCTTGTGGGTATGGGCAACATGTGCAACACCTTCATCCATCAAGGGGTCTCATATGGCTTCTGCAACATGGTGGCAGACCAGGGGCTGAGTGGAAGGACCTGATGAGCTCAGAGTCCACAACTGAACTCTTAGATTTACATGCCTTTATTATATTACCTTTTTAAAGTCCTGAAGCTCATTTTTGAACAGCCTGGTTTCAGCTGTGCTTTAAGGGGATTAAGGGAGAGCCTAACACCCACTCCTTGGGCTCAGGGGAATGGGTAGCTCAGTAGCACAAAGAAGCACTGAGATGAGGCAACAGGTGGTTGGTGAGGACAGAAAACAGCTGTCGCCAGAGTGGTGACCAGAGACTGACATGTGTCAGCTGGCCCAGAACTGAGAAGAAAACATGGGTATGCCCATTAGACCTCTGACAGAAAATCTAACTTGAAGAATCTTAAACAAAAAATAGAATTGACTCTCTCACTCTAGCTGAAAGATCCAAGGATGAAATGCAGGGCCAGGTATAGAATATGCAGGATCTAGTGAAAAATAAAACGTAAGGAGTCCTCTGGAGGAGGCAAAAATCAACCTCTTTTTCTACTGCCCCATCCATGGTGAACATGTTGACCAACCCCCCACGCAAGGTATTGCAACTTCCACTCTGGGATCCCACTCAGGTCCTGCTGAGTTGAATGACTGCTGAACACACTTTGGTGCTCCCAGCCGGGGTAGAGTGCTCACCACTTAGCCCCACTATAGGATGTTTCGGGGTGCCTGACAACCCAACCTTCTTCCTAATTGCATCCAGGTACCTGCTGGGGGCTAAGGGTAATGGTGTATTGAGACCCCCATTCTGTCTCACTTCCATGCTACCCCAAGACGGAACATGGCAGAGGACAACAGCTGTTGAAGAAGGGCCAGAGAGTACAGGGATCAGGGGAATTCCCTGGTGGTCAGGTGGTTAAGAATCTGCCTGCTAATGCAGGGGGCACGAGTTTGATCCTTGGTCTGGGAACTAAGATCCCACATGCTGCAAGGGCAACTAAACCTGTGTGCCACAACTACTGAGCCTGCGCTTTAAAGCTTGTGAGCAGCAACTTAGAAGCCTGCGTACCTGAGAGCCCCTACTCTGCAATAAGAGAAGCCACTGCAATGAGAAGCTCGTGCACGGCAACTAGAGAGTAGCCCCTGCCCCCCGCAACTAGAGAAAGCTGGCACACAGCAATGAAGAGACTGTGCTCTGCAACAAAGACTCATTGCAGTCAGAAAAAAAAAAGTACAGGGATCAGGAACTGGGGTGGAGCCCAAGGCATAGGAACCAGGGATCAAGCAGGTGAGAGCTTGCCCTAGGGAGGGAAGGAGCTGGCAGGAGGCAGAACCACTCACGAGCTGGGCTTCTGGTGCTCCACTGTCCCACTGGACTTCACTCACACTTTGAAGATACAGTCATTAACAATTCAGAAGAGTGATTTCAAAGCATTAAACTTTATAGGGCCCTGTGTGATTGCACTGATGCCATGGCTTGTGAAACCATTCCTGGTAGTGAGATGCAAAGGCAATATTATCTGTCTGTCACGGCTCATCCCTCTCTCGTAGGCTGCATGAATTCTCACCTAACACTTGGTGAAAGAATGGCTGCCAGCACCTGAGCACTTGCATCTCTCCAGATTCCAGTTCAGGAGGAAAGAGACACCTCACCCCATAAAATGTGAAAAAAATTCCTAAGATTGATGAGAGTTCTAGAACTGCCCACTTTTGAAGTAATCACTGTGCCCAAGGAGTTCAACTTCAGCTGATCCCGGAGACCTGAGTTTATACTCAGGAGATGAGAAGGAGGAAACTTCACCAGAACCATGTAGACCTTGGCTTTTTGACACAATAGGGGAGGTGACTGGTATCCAAGGAAAGCTGATTTTTAAAATCTGAGAATGGTGTCATTTGGATGTTTAAAAAGTTTTATTGCTAAAAACATGAAGTCAAAAGATTATAAAAGTGTAGAAGACTAAGTACAAAGAGGTGGGTAGGATCAAGTGTTTAAAAAAAAAAAAAAAGATCCATAATGTAACTGAAGTCTGAGAAGAAAACATTACGTTTGGGAAAGAAAGAATGACTTGCGATCCTTGAGATACAGAATTTAAAAATTACAGAGTGAGCATATATCACATTGAAAATGTTGTTGAGTGATAATAAACTATTGCTATTTCAGATTCTGTTGAATTCCTGGGGGTAATTCCAGTATGAAAATAATTCCACTAAGGGTCTGGACTTCATCCACCAAGGGCAGCAGAGATGCAAACTGAAAACATTTCACCACTGAGATTGTGAACAGAAAGGTAACATCGGATTAAGCCAGCATGAATGACAGGCTATAGAAATAAGACCCTTCTTTTGAGAATAAGGTTCTAAACTCTGCATGTGTGTGCTTAGTCACTCAGTCATGTCTGACTCTTTGTGATCCTATGGACTGTAGCCCACCAGTCTCCTCTGAACATGGGATTCTTCAGGCAAGAATACTGGAGTGCATAGTCTTTCCCTCGTCCAGAGGATCTTCGCAACTGTGCTCTTTCTAAAAGAACGCAACTTAACTCATATCTTATACTACTCACAAAAAAGGTTTACATGTAAGACCTAAGACCATGAAACTCCTTGAAGAAATCATGGGAAAAAAGCTTCCTTAATGTGGGTCTTTTTAGAGCTTTTTGGAAATCACACCTAAAGCACAGCAACAAAATAAAAAAATAAACAAGTGGAACTAAACCAAACTAAAAAACTTCTGCATAGCAAAGAAACTACCAACAAAGTGTAAAGATAACCTATGGAATGGGAAAAAATATTAATATTTGTAAACCACATATCAGATAAGAAATTAACACTGAAACTATGTAGATAACTCATACAACTCAACGGAAAAAAAATCCAATTTAAGAATAGGAAGAGGATTTGAATAGACTTTTTTCCAAGAAGCTATTCATATGATCAACAGATACATGAAAAGATGCTCGACATTACAAGTTCTTAGGAAAGTGCAAATTAAAACCACAAAGACATATCACTCTATGCCGGTTAGAATGGCCATGAATGAAAAGACAAGAGACAACAAATGCTGGCATGGATGTTGAGAAAAGGGAACCTCTGTGCACTTTTGGTGGGATTGTAAATTGGTAGAGCTACTATGGAAAACAATTTGGAGGTTCTACCTAATAACTCAGCAATTTCACTACTGGAGATATATCCAAAGGAAATGAAAATACTAACTCGAAAAGAAATCTGCACTCCCATGTTTATGATATAATAACCAAGACATGGAAACAACCTAAGGGTTCATCAATGAATAAATGGACAAAGAAACTGTAGTGACTATATCAGTGGAATATTATTTGACCATAAAAATGAGGAAATCCTATCATTTGCAGCAACATGGCATTACACTAAGTGAAATTAGTCAAAGACAAACCCGGAATGATCTCACTTAAATGTAGAATCTAAAAACAAAACAAAACAAAAACACCACACTCATAGAAAAAGAGAACATATTTCCAATTACCAGAGGCATGGTGTGAGGTCAGAGGAGGGACTGGAAGAAGGTACAAACTTTCATTTAAGAGATAACTAAGTACTAGAGATGCAATATACAATGGGAAGATTATAGTTAACACTACTGTATGATAGGATACACGGGAAAGTTGTTGAAAGAGTGGACCCTAAGAGTTCTCACTACAAGGAGAGGTTTTTTCTTTTCTTTTTATTGTATCTATATGAGAAGATGGATATTAACTAACTCAATTGTGGTCATTATTTCACAATATATTTAAATCAAACCACAGCAATGCATAATGAAACTTATATAATGATGTATGTCAATAATTTCTCAGTAAAACTGGAAGAATGCATATAAGACCATAAAAATGTACATGCACATATGCTTATGTATATATGCATATATATGTACATACTTTCAGAAACACAAAAGAATTAGTATGTTTTATAAAGGATAGGTTTCCATTAAAATTTCTTCCCCTTTGTGTCCATGTCTTTAGTCTTTGTTTTTCTCTCTCTTTCTTCCTAACTTTTCCCCATCTCTGTTTATAGTATGTTTTTCCTTTCTTCTGGGTAGGATAAATTTGAGATGGAGCATATGAGCAGGAAAAAGTCCATTTTGGATTTAAATTTTTGCTAGCTACTTGCTAATTGTTATGACTTTGGACAATCAGCTTCAGGGTTGCTAAGATCTCTGTCTCCTCTGTAAAGTGGAGATCAGTAGGTTTCCACCTCCAATGCTTGTTCTGAAGATTAAACAAATTTCTATATATGAAATTCTTAGCACACTGCCTTTCATGTAAGAACTGAATCTGTATATGTTACTGTGTATAAGCTCCCTCCCATTCTCTATTTTTAAAGCTGTTTGGATCATTATTTTTCTGGATGACACAGTGTTTTGCTCTCAGCTTTGACTTATGGAAGTATCTTACTCCTTGATGGCTAAGAGAGGAATCTATGTGAGGACAGAATCCTCAAATGGACTCTGTGGAGTTCACAAGAGCATCCCTATTGTTGACAGAGAATGAGTCCAAATGGTTCTAGGGCATAATGCTGGTGTGTGTGGGAGAAAAGAACTGGAACAAGCCTGACTCATCAGTTTGCAGTACCGTCTTCCTCTCCTTGAAACTCTTCAAAAGTTACTCAACTTGCTTTGGGATCATGAAAATAGATATGGGAACTATCATGTATTAGAAGTCAACCATGTGCTGGAAAATACACGCAGGGCATTTTTTTTTAAATAACACATTCACATACCCCCTCCATCTCTATGAACTTGCATAACCTACGCATTATGTACAGTTAGCCTCTTATTCTAGATAAGAAATGATCTACTCAAGGTTATTGAGTCAGAAAGAGATCAGGATATGTGAGTCTTGGGCTGGCTGACTGCCAAGTCTCTGCTTTCTCTACTTCAGTTGTCCTATGTGATGCTGTTGTTGTTATTACTATTACTATCATTATGATAATGTTTTGTCATGGTGGTTGCTGAAGGTGGTGATGATTCATACTGGTACAATGTACCAGTAGTACTTTTTCCATCATGATGCTGACAGACATTTCTTTAAGATATTAAACGTTGCCATACCAACGGGCTCAACTGACAGGAAAACTATGCTTCATGTCAATGTAAATAGTATTAAAAATGTCACAAAGAAAACAGGGGTGGGAGAAGTAGATTTTAGTTTATCAAATTATTATATAAAAGATTGACAAGAATGTCTCCTCTTACAAATGTGTAAAAAAAGCACAGCCTATCAGTGTAACATTTATCCTTCTCACAGGCAGAGAAATGGGCCTAATAACCTTTCAATGACATTTCAGTCTTTCATTCAATATTTTTTTGAGAAATATGCATATGGTACTTCCCTACAGGCTCCTTTCCATGCCAACATTGTGCTTTGCAACCAGACCGACCCATTCATATCCCACTCACTCGTCAGCCAGGACAATGGAACTCTGGCCCCCCCAGGACATGTCCAAGTGCACATCTAGGACACGTGATTTTATTTATTACCTTTCCTTGGTTGATTCTATAGCCTGGTGACCCCTGAGTCCTTGCTTGGTTTCTTTTCCCTGTTACTTACTTGCCCTTGGAACCAAAGCCCACACTGAGTTCTCTGATTTGACACTTGGTACTGCAGTCGGCAGAGGAAATGCCAGTTACTAGACCTCTCTGGCCAGTCTTAGTTTACAAAATGTAACACGATTCTGGTGATTTCTGAACATCACCTTGTGATACTGTGTGTAGCTGCGCAGCAAATGCCCACATTCAGCTCAGGACTGACTCACCATTCTTCCCGCCCTTCCACATTCCCGAGGGAGAATCTGAGAGCTGTCTCAATGGGAGAAGTGTTTGTGAACAGCACGCGGCTAAGTGCCGATATTTCCAACAGTGCTTTCATACCAGTTCAGGCTAAATCACAGCAGGTGGTTTGGTTGTGGTGGAAGCATTGTGGACATTAATGTGTGTGTGTGTGTGTATGTGTGTGTGTGCCTGCATACTCTGCCTCACACAATTTTTATTTCTTGAAAATCCAGAGAGTGAATTGTTGTTGTTCAGTCGCTCAGTCGTATCAGACTCTTTGTGACCCCGTTATCAGCAGCACGCCAGGCTTCCTATCCTTCACCATCTCCCAGAGCTTGCTCAAACTCATGTCCATTGAGTCAGTGATGCCATCCAACCATCTCATCCTCTGTCGTTCCCTTCTCCTCCTGCCTTCAGTCTTTCCCAGCATCCGGTCTTTTCTAATGAGTTGACTCTTCACATCAGGTGGCCAGAGTATTAAAGCTTCAGCATCGGTCCTTCTAATGAATATTCAAGATTGATTTCCTTTAGGATTGACTGGTTTGATCTCCTTGCAGTCCAAGGGACTCTCAAGAGTCTTCTCCAACACCAGGTTCAAAAGCATCAATTCTTCAGTGCTCAGCTTCTTTTATGGTCCAAATCTCTCATACATACATGACTCCTGGGAAAACCATAGCTTTGACTATATGGACTTTTGTTGGCAAAGTAATGTCTCTGCTTTTTAATATGCTGTCTAGGTTTGTCATGGCTCTTCTTCCAAGGAGCAAGTGTCTTTTAATTTCATGGCTGCAGTCACCATCTGCAGTGATTCTGGAGTCCAAGAAAATAAATTCTGTCATTGTTTCCATTGTTTCCCCATCTATTTGCCATGAAGTGATAGGTCCGGATGCCATGATCTTAGTTTTTGAATGTTGAGTTTTAAGCCAGCTTTTTCACTCTCCTCTTTCACCAAGAGGCTCTTTAGTTCCTCTTTGTTTTCTGCCGTAAGGGTGGTGTCATCTGCATATCTGAGGTTATTGATATTTCTCCTGGCAATATTTACTCCAGCTTGTGCTTCATCTAGCCTGGTATTTCATATGATGTATTCTGCATATAAATTAAATAAACAGGGTGACAATATACAGCCTTGACGTACTCCTTTCCTGATTTAGAACCAGTCTGTTGTTCCATGTCTGGTTCTAACTGTTGCTTCTTGACCTCCATATGGATTTTTTAGGAGGCAGGTAAGGTGGTCTGGTATTCCCATCTCTTCGAGAATTTTCCACAGCTTGTTGTGGACCTCTCTAAAACATGATTTTCATTTCCTTACTATTTTGTACAATTGTATGGAATGGCAGCCCACTCCAGCATTCTTGCCTGGAGAATCTCATGGACAGAGGAGCCTGGCAGGCTTCAGTACACGGGGTGGCAAAGAGTCGGACATGACTGAGTGCCTAACAGTTTCAAACCTTCCGGTTCATGTCATTACTAGGTGTTTTCTGAGGTTATAGATACTCATCCCTCTCTAAGCAGTGTTCAAAAGACAAGGTCTGAAAGAATGCTGACTTCTTATAAGTTAAAGAGGACTCGCATTTTCTTTCTATTTCTCACTTCCTGTCTGTCACATTTCCCAATCTCCAAAGTACGTGGAAATGTAGTTTGTTCATACTCAACACGTAGAAGTCAAATGAAGCAGAGACACACGAGTCTGATGATTAGAGATGAAGTTGTCCCATGCCTACTTTAGAAAGTTTGGTCTGTGTTCTGTTCCTCTGCAGGGCTATTTCAATGTGGAGTTATGGACATTGACCCCGCAGCTGATAGTCTTGCAGTAGGTGTTCTCAAATGGATTGTCAAAATCTCTAGGGTAATGGCAAAACTTGTTTTCCCCTTATGTCACCGGAAGAGGGTTTGAACCATTTTTATTTGAGATATCAACAGAAAAATTGACCCTGAAGTCTAGAGAATTTGGGGACCTCAGCCGGCTAAATAGTAAATTTGTAAATAAATGGTGAAATTAAAAGGTACCCATTATTCAAGACACAGACGCTCAGGCAGTAAGGAACTCCACGAAGAGAGGGATGAGTGGTTGATATCAAATGGTTCAGCAACTTCCAGGAAAATGATGGCTGAGAAGAGACCATTAGTTTTGGGTGAGCAAAGGATCATTTGTGATTTCTGAAAAAGGAATTTCAAGGTTGTGGTGGGAACAGATAAACAATTGCAAGTGATTGCAGAATGACTGCATGCCATCTGTACTCACAGCTTTGCTGAACTCCTGGTAGGAGATTCCAGGACAAGAAATAAGTGCATTAGTAGGGCTACTTTGAATGCTAAGGCTAGTGTTATATACAGATCTATTCATAAATCTTAACAGAAAACATCCTATAGAGATGAAAGAGGCATCACGGTCTGCCATGCCACTGTGGCAATGCAATTAAGAATATTGTTTTGAACCTAAAAGCTTGAACAAACATTAAAGTAAATTTTTATATTGTAAATTACACATAATTTGTCACTAAGCAGGGGGTTAGTCTTTTCTCAGGTTTTTTTTTTTTTTAAGTACTTAACATCTCAAGGCACTTTGAATAGATATTATTGAAACAATGAGCCTTAAAGAAAAGTTGGGATATAGAGCAGCCTAAGTATTTAAACTATTCAGGAAATGATGTCCCTTCCTGCTTTCTCTGTATCTGCCTCATTCTCTCCTCATTTATCGTGTTCTCTCTCTGTATCTGCCTGTTAGCAGAGAAGACATACAATGCCAGTTGAACTTTGAGAGCTCTGGTGAAAGCCTGCATGGCTCTGAACACCAGATTCATCACTTCCCAGCTAGGTCACCTTGGGTAAGCTTCTTAACATCTCGGAGCCTTGGTTTTCCTGCACCTTTGAAATTGAGTAACAAGTGTCCTTACCTCATAGGGTGTTGTAAGTTCTTAAATGAGGCAATTTATGGAAAATGAATGTTGAGGTGCCTATTATATATTCAGCATCTAGTGACAGTCCCTTGAATGGCACCAAAACACATAGTGAATCCACATCCGAATGACAAATGTAGGTGGTCAAGCAGGAACCACTTGTGTGAACATGTGCACTCAGTTGTGTTTGACTTTTTGTAACCCCATGACTGTAGCTTTCCAGACTCCTCTGTCCATGGGATTTTCCAGGCAAGAATACTGGGGTAGGTTGCCTTTTCCTTTTCCAGGAGATCTTCCTGACCCAGGGATCGAATCTGCATCTCTTGTGTCTCCTGCACTGGCAGTGGGATTCTCTACCTCTGCACCACCTGGAAATCAGGATTATGCTATTTTGTGATGATCAGATTAAACCTATAATTTCTGAGTTGCATTATTGATTCATCTCATCCTTCTTTTAGTACCTGTTTTGTACCTCTGTGATAGGCACTGACTAACCTTCATGGTATTAGTACCCCTTCAAACCAAAGGGAGCTCATTGCCAAGGTATGTGTGTGCTTAGTCACTCAGTCATGTCCTACTCTTTTTGAGCCCAAAAAGACGTGTGGACTATAGCTCACCAGTTTCCTCTGTCCGTGGAATTCTTCAGGCAAGAATACTGAAGTGGGTTGCCATTCCTTTCTCCAGGGGATCTTCCCAATCCAGAGATTTAACCTGGGTCTCCTGCTTTGCAGGTAGATTCTTTACTATCTGAGGCCACCAGGGAAGCCCCTGCCAAGGTATGTGCTAAGTTGTTTCAGTCATGTCCGACTCTTTGTGACCCCATGGACTACAGCCCGCCAGGCTCCTCTGTCCATGAGGATTCTCCAGGCAAGAATACTGGAGTGTGCATAAATGGAGTGACCCATAAATAACCTCTCTGTGCCTCAGTTTCTCCTTTAAAATAGAGGCAATAACAGTAGCTTCTTCCTGGGATTCCTGTGAGGACCAAATGTTTAATACATGTGAAATGCTTGGCAAAGTGCCTAGTCATAGTGAGTACTTGTCAAACAAAATCCATTTATTATCATTGTTATTCTTGCTATTGATATTTTTAAAGACTAAAATAAAATGTGACAAGAGGTAGTGAATATATATGTACAAAGGATCAAGTGAATAAATAGGCAGAAACACTTAATTCAGGATCAGACATTTGAGAACATTTTTCAGGTGATGGTACTTTTGGATTAAGATTTTGATAACAGGAAGAAATTTTCCTGATAGGAGAGGATATTCCAGGGTGGGTAATAGCAAGATCAAAAGTACGAACGCTAGATGATGGATTTGGAGGATGAAGAGACATTTGATGCTATTAAAGCCGAGACCCTTAAAAATGAGTTCTGGAGCAAGAATCATATCCCTAGACAAACGGGGACTGACATAGACAACACTATGTGTAAAACAGATAACTAATGAGAACCTGCCGCCCAGCGCAGGGAACTCTACTCAAGGCTCTGTGGTCATCTCAATGGGAAGGAATATAAAAAAGAGGGAGATATTTGATTTACTGATTTACTTTGCTGTAGAGCAGACACTGAGGCAGCATTGCAAAGCAACTATACTCCAATAAAGAAATTTTTTAAAATGAGTTCCTCTGTCAAGTTTATGATTAACCTCTCTATCCAAAATGTTATTTTCTTTTTTGTCTAACACCTGTTCCCCCTCAAGATTGAGGGGTATTGAAGAAAAGGGGGAGGGGGTTGAACCTGGATCCACGCCCCAGTGTCCCTGTCCTTTTAAGGTAAAAGGCTTCTGCTAAGGTCTGTCTAGTCAAGGCTATGGTTTTTCCAGTGGCCATGTATGGATGTGAGAGTTGGACTATAAAGAAGGCTGAGCGCCGAAGAACTGATGCTTTTGAACTGTGGTGTTGGAGAAGACTCTTGAGAGTCCCTTGGACTGCAAGGAGATCCAACCAGTCCATCCTAAAGGAGATCAGTCCTGGGTGTTCATTGGAAGGACTGATGTTGAAACTGAAACTCCAATACTTTGGCCACCTCATGCGAAGAGCTGACTCATTTTAAAAGACCCTGATGCTGGGAAAGATTGAGGGCAGGAGGAGAAGTGGATGACAGAAGATAAGATGATTGGATGGCATCACCAACTCAATGGACATGGGTGTGGGTGGACTCTGGGAGTTGGTGATGGACAGGGAGGCCTGGCGTGCTGTGGTTCATGGGGTTGCCAAGAGTCAGACACAACTGAGCTACTGAACTGAACTGAACTTAGTCTCCCAGGCCTCCCCTGAGTCTCAAAAGGATGACTCAAGAATTCATTTTTAGGAAATGGGAAGATGTAGAGACAAATAATAGCTGTTGGTCAGGGAAGCCAATAACAATTATAAGCCAGCTGCATAGAAGAGTCACCAAACTTCCAGCTTGCTGAAAGATACAGATAAAAGGTCTGATACATATTCGTAAGCTGTTTTTACTTGAAGCAAACCCCCAACAGATGAAAACTGCTGACCACAAGCAGAGACCCTAGACTGGCTAAAACCAGAAGATCGGTGATGCTTGAAACTTCACTTTGATGCCAATAAATCTGAGAATTGTGCATGAGCTGATCATGTGCCCTGTGGCCCTCTCTCTCACACTGCCTTTAAAACTTTTGTCTTCTAACTGCCAACATGGAGATGGTCTTAAGACATTAATCCACCATCTTCCCAGGCTGTAGGCCTCCTGAATAATGCAACTTTTCATTTTCCTCCAACACTTGTCTGTCGATTATTAGCTTTTTGAGTGGTAAGCAGCTGAACTTGGGTCTGGCACCAACCTCTCTAGTGATACCATGAAATAATTCTTTCATTTTGCTAATCCATGGTTCTTAGCATAGTGTCTGATATGTAACGGTTGACTGGATGGATGGATGGGTGGAAAAGATGGATGAAAGGATGGAAGGGAGGAAGCAGGAACAGATTGAGGGAAGGAAAAATGGCTGCAAGGGTGTGAGGAGGGAAGGATGGAAGGAGGGAGAGTTGGGTGGGTGGATGGATGGATAAATGGATGGAGGGCAAGATGGATGTTACTGTTGTCCCAGCCTCCTTTCCAGTGATGGCTATTAGTGGCATATTTGGGATGACTATTTTGTACCTTAGTCTGGTTTAAACATCCTGTCCCAGGGCTTCCTGCACTCTGCTCAAAAAGGCCAAATCTAATCGATGAACAAACTTGATCCTATAACCCTCAAAAGGCAGCTGTGTGAAGAGTGCCTTTGAATTTGTGGTACTACTACAGACCTCAAGATTCTCATAATGAATCTGGCTGTCAAATTTTAGAGGTTGCCAGGACACATGGCAGAAGAGAATCCTTACTTGCAAAGAGTCTCACCTAAATATGTTTTCTACCTTCTAGGAGTCAGCCAAGCATTGACGATATAAAACCACAGACTCACATTCCTATTCTGGTACTGCCTCTAGCCTTAAACTGTCACCTCTGTTTATAAGAGCCATCAAGGGATGGGTCCTAGTTTTGCTCCATTTTGGAGCATGAGTATCTGGAAACTCTGACCATGGCGGACAGTGCTAAATTCCACAGTTGGGTGCATGTTTTCTCTTCTTGTTTCTTTCCCATTTTGATTTTTTTTAAACTGCCTTTTGGATGTTAAAAAAAAAATCAATAAACCCAACATTAGAGCGGCAAGTTTAATATAGCTCACCTTCCTGGAACACAGACCTCAGGGAAAGCGAGAAACATCATGTTGAAATGGTGCTGAGCTCAGATGGCAAAAGATGTTTGGGATGGAGAGGACTTGCTCAGCAAGATTTTGATACCTTCAGATGCAAATGAGACAACCCCTGCAGGAGCAGTCTTGGCATGAGGACATGTTAAGATATTTGTGGGAGACGATAGCCCAACGAGCTTCAATGGCCATGCTGGGAGCACAAAGGTGGCATGGAATGCAAGAAGATCACAGCTCCACCATCACTGGAGGTCTGCTGGAAGGTTAAAGGCAGAACTCGCCATTTGAGTCCTGTGGAGATCTGTCTCGCCACAGAGAACAGATTGCTGCAATTCTTACCACCCCCAACAGTTCATTTCATGAGAAACAGACGATCATTTGAGTTCGGGTTTTTAGAACACACATTCAGAGGGCCAAATACAATGGGCAATTTGAACAACCAACATCAATGACTTCACTCATCTGTTCACAGGTTAAACAAATGGTCACTGAAGGTCAACACTGAGATAGACTGGTGGGCAAAACCAGCTTCTGGTCCTGCCCTTGTCAGGTTTGCAGTCTGGGGTGGGGAAGAAAGACAGCAATCAGATGATTGCCCAAAACAGTGTGAAATTAAAATTGTGATAAATGCCACAAGGGAGAAGGGCTGTGGCCAACAACTGTTGGATATTTACTCCTACCAGCCCTTCATACGTAAGATCTCATTTAAGTCTCAGCAACAGCACTTCCATTTGATACGTTCATCCAGACTGTCAATCAACAAAATACAAAGTTCACGGCAGCCAACTTTAGCAGCAAGGGGATTTTGAAGAGGAACTGAGATGACTTAGATATTACAGACATCATAGACCCTGTCACCTTCTCATTCTCATGCTTCTCCCATTAGCTCCAACTCTATCTTTGTAGCAAGTAATGATTCTCTTGCTGACTATGTGAAAAGAGCTAGGGAGGCAAATGCCGATGTTCCTCCTTGGTCCAGCCCTCTTGCCTGTGAGTCCAGTAGAGGTGGTACTTAGAGTCCAGACAAAAATCAAGCAAGTCATTACCCTTTCCTATTCCATCTGACTCTCTGAGTTTCTACTGAATAAAAATGAAGTGTTATGAATAAAGTGCCATGACCACAGTGCTTTAAAAAAAGCCAATCACTAAAGCCCATAATTGATTATTAATTTTTACTAAAAGGGTATGTGGCTATCTTACTGCAATAAGATATTGACATAATGCAAAAGAAGAGACACTTTATAAATAGGACGCTCCATCACTACACTGATTAGTTGGTCCAGCACTTCATGCAATGTGATTTTTGTTTAATAAGTCACATTATAAATCATCTTCTGAAATGTTAATTAAGTGGTAAAACATTTGCTGAAAGTTAAAAGTTACCAAGAATTTAATTATAACCTTGTGGACGCCATTTCCAGTCAATTATGGACCCTTCTTATAGTCTTGATAAACCACAAAATGCATCCCGTTAATGATCAATTGGTACTAAATTAGCTGGAATTAGTTTTTATTAAATCTAAATTAGATTTTTATTTGTGATACAATAAAATAGTGCACCCAGCCCTTGCCACTATGATTGGGGATATTTCTGTAGAGAGTGATCACCAGATGTCTAATTGGGCAATTAATAGATACAGTTCCCAAATTAACATAATCGGGGGACCTGAAAAGAAAACAAAATGCTTATTCAGCCAGCAGACCATCTTTTTTGCATCCTGCCTTTCAGTTGGGGATGTCAAGCAACCCCTCATTCTTTTGGAAAACCATGCTTGTCAGGGCAGGATTCCTACCAAAAATGGTCACTGCGACCCCAAAACCAACAGCTTCAAAGCTCGCCAGCATGGAGACAGCAATCACGGAGACCACCCAGAAGTCCGTCTCCCATGGGCGGCTCTTCCAGGTTGTGCTGTGCCTTCAGGCAGGTATAGCGAGCCTGTGGGGGTTTACAGAACCACAGAGGTAACCAGCCAGATAACGGGGTGTTTACACAGCTGACAGGAGTCCAAACTCTCAAGCCCATCTCCTTCCAAAACCAATTTTCCAGATGAGTTTAGTTTGCTGTTCCAAAGCTTTTTCACTTCACTGTTTAATATACCACAGAAGGGATTGCAACTTAACCTCTCCATTTATGCCATCTACTTAAAACACTTTATAATTGCTTTCCCAACATGTTCAGTTCATAGTCTCAAAGTGTGTCCACTGCCATCTGTGCTCTCTTAAGAGATGGTTCTGCCCCCCACCCCATATAAATAGGCTCTGTTCAGCTTCCATCTGTAAAGAGGGCTGGGGGGGTGTCTTGGCTACGCTGCTCACTCTGGTACCCAGGCGTCACTCTCTGATTCCTGTTTGTCCAATAGTTTTCTTAAAACTCAGGAAACTACACCAACAAACAAGCAAAATAGGTGAAATATAAAATAAAATTTTAAAAGTAACAGCTCTTTATATATAATTCTTAAAACTTACTTTTAATTGGAGAGTAATTGCTTTCCAATGTTGTGCTGGTTTCTGCCACACAACAACACAAATTGGCTGTACATATACCTACGTCCCCTCCCTCCCCAACCCCATCCCACTCTAGATCGTCACAGAGCACCAGGCTGAGCTCCCCATGTTATATAGCAACTTCCCAGTAGCTATCTATTTTCCACATGATAATGCATATGCATCAGTGCTACTTTCAAGAGAGACTACCCATGAATGAATTCCATAAAGCTTGTAAGAAGGCAGTGAGGAGTGTGTCAGCTTCCGTCAGTATCTGCAGTCTTCTTAGTGATGCTGTGCCATCCACCTCCTCCAGGAGCAATGGTGAAGCTCTGCACAGGATGGACCGTAGCCCTTCAGGACTGCTTTTGTTATTGGCATCGTTCTCTTAACTGCTTCCTAAGCATGGGCTGGCCCATCCCAACCCTCACTCAGTCAAGGAATCTGTATTTCCAATCACTCTTTCTTTAGGAACTCATTCAGTTAGCAAACAGTCAGGAACTGCTTTTCTGCAGAGCTGTGCACTTAGACACCAGGATGCAATGGTAAAAGTGACTGACAATGGGCCCTGTTCTCAAGGGGTGCCATCCAAGTGGGAGAAACAGACTCTAAGTGTAACTATATATAATTGCAAATTGCCACAAATGCTATGCAAGGCAAGAAAGTGACAGCTGTAAGGAAAATAATGCGCTTTCCTGTGGTTCAGAAAAGAATCTGCCTGCAATGCAGGTGATCTGGGTTCAACCCCTGGGTTGGGAAGAGCCCCTGGAGAAAGGAATGGCAGGCTACTCCAGTATTCTTGCCTGGGGAATTCCATGGACAGAGGAACCTGGCAGGCTACAGTCCTTGGAATCACAAAGAGTCGGACATGACTGAGAAAAAATAATGGAGGCTTCTTTAATTAGGTGGACAAGACAGGTATCCTTGAAGACTGGTGATTTAAATTGAAACCCGAGTGGGATTAAGTCCAAAGGGAAAGCACTGAAACAGACCTTGCATGGGAAGGAGTTTGGTTGTTGAAGAAACTTAGGAGGGCTGGAAGAAGAGCAATCATGGCATGGTGAATGAGGGGGAAGGTGGCACGGGCAGAGAACTAGGAGGGCATAGCAGGTGGCAGTCAGCACAGGCAGTCAAGGAGCATGAGAGGAGATGAGGCAGCTGGAGAAATTAGGCAAGAGAACAAGCTGATATGCTTGGGCTTTCAGGTCATCAGTCTTGCTGACTGGTGGAGAATGCATAGAAGAGGCTGAGACGGGGAAAGCTCAGCTGGAGGCTGCTGAAATTCTCCAGACAAGAGAGATAGGGGGATGGAAGGATAGGAGGTAGAAGGGAGAGAGGTGATAGATGGAGATGCATTTTAAGATAGAACCAGAGGGATGGGTTGGTTATAAAGCTGAGGCTAGAGAAAACTCAAGAAGGCACCTAGGTTTCTGGCCCAAGCATCTGAGTTTACTAGTTCATTCAGCCTGTAGTCCTTGATCACTTAAAACACTTAGTATACGCCAGACCTGGATATGACAAAGGTGGACCCGACAGCAAAGGTTCATGCTGTCATGGAGTTAACGTCCCTTGAGAGGAGAGCTGACAGGCTAATTGCAGAGAATTCCTTTCCTTTCCAGTCATTCAGAATCTGGTTTTTGGAGGACAGGACATTCGTCGGTTACAATTCTAAGACAATTTGCTTTGGCGATGACTGTGACTTGCTCTCATCCAATATAAATTCAGTTTCTTCCAAAATGACTTTGCTTGTCTCCTGCTGGGTCAAGACAGATTTCAGAGACCTCTTTGGTGCTGTTATATTACACATGATTACTAGGTGTAGGGTTTCCTCTATGGGTGTGATTCAGGAGGCACCATGAAATGCCTTTTGCTTTACCCCCAACCTGCTGAAGACACGTGGAAGTTTCTTTATTTGGGACTTCATCCATGATTTATCATATAATGACTTCACAATCAATTCCATTTTTTGTTTTATGTAAGATCTCCTCCTAATTATTACAGTAATATGGATTACCTATATAAAATCTGGGAAAGGAAAAGGAAAAAAAGAAGTATAATCACTCATGATGCTATTCAAGTTTTATAAAGCAGTTTTATAATTCTGGTGCTCTCTATATGCATATTTCAATGAAGCTTTGATTATAAAAATTTTTATCTTGAATTTAACAATAAGACAAACCTGTTTTTCAAACGTTTTTCATAGCTACAACTTTAATTCCCTGGACACATACGTTGTTTTCAGTGTATCATTATTCTAAGCATAATTTCAATAAAGTGTGCATGAACTTCTTGTGCTATTCAGGATTAGTTCATCTTTATCTGTATCCTGGAAGTAGAATTAATGGGCCAAAAGGTACGAATGTTTTAAAGGCCCGTGATACATATTGTTAAAATGCTTCTAAAAGGGTTGTGCTAATTAATGCTCCCTAGAGAAATGCAGGAAAGAAAGTTAAGCCAAACTCTTTTAAGCATCATTTTCTCTTCTCTTCTGTCTATTAAATTTTTAATGTGTGTTAATTAGATGGGTGAAAAATTTCCTCTCATTTTTGTAACAGCCTCCTTTTTAATTTTTATTAGAGGTTGGAACCTACCTACTACCCCACATGGGCCTATAAGTCATTTATAATGCCTTTTTTGCGAATTGTTTTGTTCATGTCCTTTACTCCTATACTGGGGTCTTAGCTTTAAGTTTTTCTGTCCTTATTTATTTCTATGAAATCTGTATATCTGCACCACCACTGGGTTCTCTTTTCCTTTGCGGGTTTTTTCTTTCCTAGCCTACCCCCTGGCAAGAAGAAAGTCTTTAAATATTCATCACATACATAGAGTTCTATAAAAATGATCAGTGTAATCAAGAGAAAGTTTTTTTTTCTCCCAATTAATCATTTCCCTATTTTA
Organism: Cervus canadensis; assembly: GCF_019320065.1. NCBI lineage: Eukaryota > Metazoa > Chordata > Mammalia > Artiodactyla > Cervidae > Cervus > Cervus canadensis. The sequence goes on along the minus strand of NC_057403.1, from coordinate 6,149,766 downwards.
AAAACCCAAAAGATCGGAAGTCTACACTACAGAGAACTATATAGGGAAGCACAAGCAGTGGGCTCCATGCTATTACTGATTCCCTGTGGGGTCCAGGAGGACCTGCTCTGGAGCTGTCTCTCCTGCACTGACCGTGGGAGGACGCTGATGGAGATGAGTCAGGACTCAAGACGGAACCAGAGAAGTAGAAAGAGGAGGAGGGGGTGTGGCTTCAGAAAGTACACCTCCCCTAAAGCAGTGAAGACCAACAAGCATGCAAGCAGACACCAACAGAATGCACGCATATAGTGAACGTGAGAGCATTGCACCCTCAGCCACGTCTGACTCTGTGACCCCATGGACGGCAGCCCGCCAGATCCTCGGGCCACGGAATTCTACAGGCAAGAACACTGGAGTGGGTAGCCATTCCCTTCTCTGGGGGATCTTCCCAGTCTGGGGATTGAACCCGGGTCTCCTGCATTGCAGGCAGATTCTTCACAGTCTGAGCCACCAGAGAAGCCCCATGCATACATAAGCTAAGAGCTATCTGCAGCTGTCTTCTAATCACAAAACCATTTCATGATTGGCTACCGGCCATTAGTATTTTCTCCAGGAATGGATGAATCTAGAATATCCTTCCAATCATGCTGCCCAGAGTAGCTCCTCTTTGTCCAAATCAAGCAAAAGCTGCTACTGTTGATTGCGATTTTCTTTATACACACACACACATATATATATCTTTCTACACAGAGAGATAGAATCACAGTTCTCCAGTAAAACTTATATATATTTACTTATATATATGTTTACTCATATATAAACATATAAGAGAGAGAACTGTGACTCTGTCTCTCTGTCATCAATGTATTTAACCATGCCACTACTCCTCAGCCACAACCATATTGATTTATTTATTGATCTCAGCACAATCTGTTCAACCTTTCTTATTGACAGGTCACTCTATTTTGTTGATGATTTATTCATTAATGTCATATTCATAAAGGTATGTGCTCTGAGTGTTTACGTTCCAGACGTGGTATCATTTAGGTTAAAACCAAATGTTATTTGTACATTAGCTCCAAGGAGAGAATCCTGACTCTTCTGAGGGTAACTGGCTGCTGCCATATGGCAGGGCTGGAATTACAATTTCACTGAACACAGCCACCTAAACCCCGTGTCAAATGATTCCTACTAAGCCCACCATGCAACTTCAAATGTAGCATTATTCTTACAGACTGTATTATCATAAATATGGTGACTTAACATGAATTTTTTTAACCTTACAGTTTCATATACTAGAAGTCCAACATAGGTCTATCTGGGCTAAAAGCATGTTAGCAAGGCAGTGTTCCTTCTGGAGCTTCAGGAGAGAATCTGTTTCCTTGACTCTTCCAGTCTCTATGACTGCTCACATTGTTTGGCTCCTAACTCCCTTCAGTGTCTGCAAAAACAGTTAACACGGCAACCCTCTGACCATTCTTCCATTGTCACATCTCCGTCTGTCTACAGCCAGAAAAGATTCTTCACTTTCAAAAACTCATGTCATTACGCTGAACTTACCTGGATAATCCCAAAGATCTCTCAGTCTCAAAGTCCTTCATCACATTTGCCAAGTCCCTTCTGCCATGTAAGGTAATGTATTCAGAGTTCCCTGGAATTACGATGTGGACTTTTCAGGGGGAGGTGTGTTTCATTCTTCCTATTTGTCTTAGTTGGTTCAAGCTGCTATAACAAAATGCCACAGGCTGGGTGGCTTACAAACAATGGGAATTACTCTCTCACAATTCTGGAGGCTAGAGCATCAGGGTGCCACTATGGTCAGGTTCTGGAGTGGGTCTTCTTCTGGATTGCAGACTGCTGACTTCATCTTGTGTCCTCACATGGCAGAGGGCAGAGAGAGAAGCAACAGGCACTCTCATGACACTTATAAAGGCGCTAATCCCATTCATGAGAGCTCCACCCTCATGACTTCATTTAATTATAATTGCCTCCCCAAAGCCCCAGCTCCTAAAAACATCATCACACTGGGGACTAGAGTTTTGACATATGAATATTTGGACAGATCCTACTTCTGGAGAACATGTCATTAAAAAGAAAAACAAATGCAGTCTAAACTTAGGGTGAATTCTTGGTGTAAGCTCATTAACTTCCCATCCTGAGCAAGACTTCTGGTCTCCTAAGATTATATGTACTAGAGGTTAAATATGATATAGAAGAAAAGTATAGAGATGATTCACAAGCCACTCTGGAACTTTATTTCTGGGTGGCCTTAGCAGTGAGGCATCATGTCCATCAGCTTCTGGTCTTCCCTGCAGTCGGGGAATCGGCCTGCTCATACAAGCTTCCTAGGAAGCCAGAGTCTCAGAACTGTGATGCAGCCCCCCACTTATCCCATAGGACTCCATTCCCCTTCCAGAAACCCTGGATCATAGGAAAGGATGCTCCTACATTACTGCCTATATACTTATACCCTCCTTAATCTCCCAGAGAAGAGACAACCTTGGGAACTTGGATTACCTCAACTCAATGATTACAATTTATTTATACCTTGAAATATCATTTATTTACCTGGCCTTCTACTCAGTATATCAAATCCACCTCACGTCTCCATGTTCAAAATTAAATTCATCATCTTCCTCACATTACTTGCCTAGAACTTGTCTCCTTTTGGCATTTCCTATTATAGCTAATGGCACTAGCAATCACCTTTAACTCCCATGGGTCAACTAAGTAATAGTGGAATTCCTCCCCTTCACCAACAATACCTGGTTTAAGCACAACCACCATCTGCTATCTTTAGTGGTCACCTAGCAGATGCCTTACGCTCTCTCTTTAGAATTTAGGTGTCAGTCACTCAGTTGTGTCCGACTCTTTGCAACTGCAGAGCCTGCCAGGCTCCTCTGTCCACGGAATTCTGTAGGCAAGAAACTCTTCTCAAACCACTTTTTTTTTTTTCCAGGGGGGGAAAAAAACAAACAAACAGGACAATCTTTTCAAAATAATCAACCGGTTGCATCATCCTCTCACGTCTTCACCATGAGGAGCTGTGCTTGGTCCACCCTGGCCCTGGACTCATCTTCAGCAAGCATCCCTTCACTTAACACTTTCACCCACCCAGAACCTGGTGTGTCGTTCACAGAATGTCCTGTGTTTCCCACTAAGAGAAGGCTTCTGAATGGGTTCTTCCCTCTGTCTGATACACATGTCCACTACCCTCATCCTCTGCCAACTCTGTTTATCTAAAGAGCTTCCCCCCGCTCAGCCACATCAGATTTCACTGCCTTTCCTGCAGTTTGTGATGTATATCATCTGCCTAATAAATGCATGAAATCTATAATTTCAACTAAGGTTGCCCTATTTCAGCTTCACATATATTACTGAATATTCATTATTTCAATAGTTTGGTAACTGATTTCCCTTTCTCCAGCTTTCTCTTCCGCTTCCACTTTCCACAGTATCACAAGTATGATCCCTCACATGTGTAACTCTGATGATGCCGGGCTCCTATTACTTATTAATTTATTAGTTTATTTATTTAATTGGTATGCCCATTGCCTACTGAGAGAATTCCAACACTCTTTAGCTTTATTCATATTCCTTCCAAATTTAGGCATCTCCTACTGGACTCCCTTCCTTTCTCCTCCACATCTTCACACTTATGGCCAATCTGAGCTGGTCACTGTGGCTGGGATTTGAGGCTCTATTTGTAGTCTTGCCGCCCCCTCAATTGCGGTCTTCCAGCTCTGCTTGCTTTGAGCTTCCTCAGCCCAAGCTGCTGGCTGGCTTCGATACCAGTCTTCTTTCATCCCATCTAGCTGGTCATGCTCTCTCCATCCCATCAATGCTCACGCCGCTCTCCACCACTCACACGGCACAGCAAGACTAGAGCTGTAACACACATATGTCCTACTCATGCATGCCTTTTCAGCCAGCTAATACATTTTCATTGTTGCTCAGTCGCTCAGTCATGTCCAACTCTTTGTGACCCCATGGACTGCAGCACACCAGGCTTCCTTGGCCTTCACCACTTCCCAGGGCTTGCTCAAACTCATGTCCATTGAGTTGGTGATGCCATCCAAGCATCTCGTCCTCTGTCATCCCCTTCTCTTCCTGCCTTCTATCTTCCCCAGCATGAGGGTCTTTTCAAATGAGTTGGCTCTTCGCATTAGGTGGCCAAAGTACTGGAGCTTCAACTTCAGCATCAGTCCTTCCAATGAAAATTCAGGGCTTATTTCCTTTAGGATTGACTGGCTTGATCTCCTTGCATTTTCACTGAGCTTCTATTATATTCCAGGCACTGTGGACATGAGGATGAATAAGACATAATGTCTGCCCTCTGGGAATTTATATTCTGATGAGCAAGAGACAGGAGAATGGTAACTAAATGTAGCCTTCAAAGTATTATGGTCAGCCCAAATGATTTATAAACTCCAGAAGAAAAAAAATCCTATGTTTGACATCCCTTTCACTCTCAAATATTTTAATGAAAAAGTGTTGTTCCAACAATCATCAAGGTCTCTGGGGTTTGGGGTAGAAAATGTGACTGTCCGTGTCTAAACACAAGAAGATGTAGCAAAGACCATAGCATTCTATAAAGCCCTGCCTATTAAGAGTATTTCTGCATCAGGAATGGAGCCAGATTGAGTCTCTACAGACCCATCCCATGTCTATCATTAAGAGCCAAATGACTACACTCTTTACCCAGAATAATGAGCAGCAGTGCTGTTTGCCATTATAACTTATGACAGCCAACACCATTCAGAGAGGCACTTTGAGAATACAGCCTTAATGTGGTGTTGTCTTAATCAAATACTTCTTTATCGATTGCTTATGATTAAAAAAAAAATAGGTTTGCATAACTCCCCCAAAGGAGAGGTATTAACTGCAGCAGCTTTATTATGTCTTTGCACAAATCAAACATGATGACCCAGATCCTGCTGGATTCATTTTTAGAGAAATAGTAACAACTCCAAAACATGGTCAACCAATTTGATTACATATATGCTTTCAAAAATATTAAATATTGGGTTTCCCTAGTGGTCCAGTGGCTAAGAATCAGCCTGCTAATGCAGAGGACATGGGTTCAATACCTGGTCTGGGAAGATCTCACACGCCTCAGAGCTACTAAGTCTGAGCGTCACAACTACTGAACCTTCATGCCAAAATTAATGAAGCCCATGTGCCCTAGAGCCCATGCTCTGCAACAAGAGAAGCCACCGCAATGAGAAGCCCAGGCATCACAGAGAAGCACCACGCCTACTCGCTGCAACTAAAGAAAGCCAGTGCAGCCAAAAATAAATAAATGAATAAATAAATACAAGAAAAAATAAAACACTGAGTTGTCTTTAAAAACATATTAAGTATTTTTAAGGGCAAAAATGAGAAAAGCTGTTTGCACCAAAAATGGGAGATAAGACAATATCTCTATTTCTTGAATATTCTAAATATTTGCCTCCGTGCCTTTGATTCTCCTGTTCCTTCTATCTAGACTGTTCTCTCTACACTGTTCCCCAGGCAGGCATATGGCTCCCTCAGCCATGCACTCCTCCTGACACATCACATGCTGAGCTCATTACACCCTATACCCCCACTAGCTTGTGACCCCAAAGAAGGCAAAGGTTGGGTTCCATTCTCTGTGTCCTTGCAAATATGTTTTGGGAGTGAAGGGAGAGTTTATTCCAGTTGGTTAGAAAACTAATTACTAAGTGATTAAAGAAGAGAAAATCTAAATACATCCTACAATGGATGATGTCATTTCATAGCAAACATCGTCAATAAAATACTTAAAGTCATCAATAAAAAAGATAACTAAAACAAACTCATCACTACTAAATAAACATGTTTTTAAAAATGATAATGCCAAATGAAGTAAAAACTTATAGTAAAACAGGAATAGACCACCCACAGCAGTAGCTCAATGATATGCACAGAGTTTTATTTATGCCAGGGAAGCAACTGGGAATGAATTAGTAAGTTATGGTGTATCAATTCAATAGGAAATTCCACAGCAATTAAAAGTGATAGTTACAAAGACCATTCAGACATGAAACTGTTATGAAATTGTATGTTTCATAATAAACAAAAGCTGCAAAGAAAACAGAAACAGTTTGACTTTGGATGTCACAGTGAGGGTGAATCTTTAGTATGTTTTATTTTTATTTTTATTAGTGTGCTCTACTGCTTCAGCAGCATAAAAATTGATCATCTTTTTTAGGGCCATGTTCTAAAGTTTGGTGTTAAAATGCAATATGATCTCTAGCAATTTCATTTTTGTATAACACTGTAACTCAACACATTTTTTATTACATTTTGAAAATCTCCCTTTCACCTCCTCACACAAATACTGTATTGATGTGTTTGGGCATCTGGGTGACTGTTACAACATTATTGCATTTATGTAAAAGAAAAGCTACAGGAGGAGTCTAGGTAAAGGTGATAGATTGAAGACATACACATATTTTTTCTCCCTCTCAAAATCTCCTTTAAACAATATAGAGTTTGTTTCTGTTTGTTTGTTTTTCTCTTTTCCATTATGGTTTATTACAGGATATTGAATGCAGTTCCCCATGCTATATGGTAAGATCTTATTATTTATCTATTTGATATATAGCAGTTTTTTATCTGCTAGTCTCAATCTCCCAATCCTTCCCTCCCCTACTCAGGGTTTCTTTAAAAAGCCTAAACAACAAGAATGGAGAATGAAAGAGGGGGGAACATCTACAAAATTTGGGAAGTTTGAAAGCAGATGGATAAATTACCTGACTAGTACTGAGAAAAATGAAACAAGTTGGTAGTAGGGAAAGTTGAGAAGCAACTCTGTGGCAGAAACCAACAAAATATTGTGAAGCAAATATCCTCCAATTAAAAAAAAATTCTTTTTAAATCAAAGAAGAAGCAACCCAACTGAGACCATAGGACCCCTGAGTGGATTGGGATTAGACATCACCTCTGAAAGTGAAGGTGAAGATAAAGATGGCGCTTTCTGTTTTTTTCTTCGGCTGTACCATATCGCTTGTGGGATCTTAGTCCCCTGACGGCAGACTGAACCCAGGTCCTCGGCAGTGAAGGCATAGAGTTCTAACCACTGGACAACCATGGTATTCCCAAAGATGGTGCTTTTAAGGAGCAGGACCCCTGCAGAATGCATACCTGAGGAACATTTTGATTTCCAGAACTGCTGCCCCCACTCAGCTGGACAACCTTCTCCAATGCCAACATGTAACTGGAGGTTTTTTTCTCTACGGAAGATAAGGCAAAGCTTCTGCTTTGTCATGTAAGGAACTTTATCAAATAAACGTGTCTCTCTGTCTTTTAGAACCATCACGCTGGTGCCTGGAGTGAAGGGTTTGAAGGGTGAGACGGAGCCAGAAGGCAGGGAAACCAGTGAGCCGGCTTGTGGACACTGGGTAGGAGATGGCTGGCGCAGAAGCACTGGAGAGAGAGGTTATTGGGAAGCAGAAACCACGAGGCTTAGTTAAGTGATTTGATGTAGAGGAGAGGCAGAGGAGAGTAAGTCAAGGGCGATTCCCAGTTCTTCCTACTGGATGACTTCTACATGATCTCTATATGGCTCTGTCGCCTCCCCACTCATTGTTTTATTTTTTTATTTTATTTTTTTTTATTGTTTTATTTGTCTCAGGATTTTTGTCATAAACCCTGGTAGCTCACGGGGGCTTCCCTGTGGCTCAGACAGTAAAGAATCTGACTGCAAGGTGGGAGACCTGGGTTCGATCCCTGGTCAGGAAGATCCCCTGCAGAAGGAAATGGCAATCCACTCTAGTATGCTTGCCTGGAGAATCCCATGGACAGACATCTTGGTGGGCTATAGCCTATGGGGTTGCAAAGAGTCGGATATGACTGAGCCCCAAACACACTGGGAACTCAAATCTTTGGGGAAGGAAGTGGAGAAAACCTTCCTCAGCAATCATGTCTCCATCCTGCCTCTACTCCGTGCTCCAGAGCAGAAGCGAGCTTTAAGGAAACTGGGGATAAAAAGCAGGCTGCCATTTGTGTGAGGTGCTTACAAACCAGGCAGTAGTAATTAGGTGTTCACACAGTAGATGTGTAAATGCAGAATGATGTCCTTTTCTGTGCAAACTAGCCACTCCTACTATGTGCCATCTGGAGCGATGATTCTGTTTATCTTTGCTATTCAACTCATTTGGGGAATAACAACTCACCCTAGCATCACTGGGATTCCCCGGTGGCTCAGAAAGTAAAGAATCTGCCTGCAATGCAAGGGACCCAGGTTCAGTCCCTGGGTAGCAAAGATGCTCCTGGAGAAGGGAGTGGCTACCCACTCCAGTATTCTTGCCTGAAGAATTCCATAGACAGAGGAGTCTGGCAGGCTACAGTCCATGGGGTTGCAAAGAATCGGACACAACTGAGAGACTAACACTAGCATCAAATCTGTCCCAGTACACGTTTCCATCTAAGCTGCTGATAATTCTTCTCGGATAATATTGTGGAAAAGTTGTGCATAGGAAGAGGGTGAGATCAAATGAATTCTTGCTTTTCTTTATCTGGGCAATGCTTCTCTTAAGTGATATCTACTGGTATCTGGCAGTAGAATGAAGCACATTTTAATGTCATGCAACCTTTTAAAAAACACCATTTTCTTCTTTTTCCTGTCTTACTGTAATTGTAGAAGGAATCAATAAATAAAGACGTTGACCTTGACAATGGACAAGTATGGCACCCAGACTCAGTTTAGCCATTACAAAGTTACATGTCTCATTATCCTGGCAAGTTCCTGGAAGCCACATGCAGTTGAGCCTAAAAAAATCCCATAAAATCCTTTTCATTATGACCAGGGAACAACTGCAGAATATCTGCGTGGATAATACTGCCACATCTTTTTTAGGAGAACAGCTGGTAGCTCAATGGCCTTCTTTCTTTAAAAAAAAAAAAAAAAAGTGCCTCTTGCTCTGAAGTTTCAGCAGGAAACTGCTGCTTCATCATCAAGTCATGTCACATATTTTATGGTGTTAAACTTTGCCGTAGGAGTTGAGAAACAAAAATGAAAGAAAATTGATGCACTGTATGAATCGGTGCCAGTGAACAGAGAGTAATGGGTGAGCATAAAACTCAGCATCTACTGAGAGTGGAGGGTACACAGTCCGTTGACATTCGGAACTTGAACATGAGCACCATTTCAGATGCCTGGAGGGAAGATAACGCTCAGCAGAGGGTTTATCGGTGGTGGTGCAATCTGATCATGGGTTCTGGTGCAATTTCAGGGGGATGAAGTGTGTAGGAGAATGGACTCAGATGAAAAGGCTCTGACTCTGAAAGATCAGAAATGATGTGACAGACTCCTTAGAAATGAGAAACAAGAGTTGCCTAGAATACTTTCCACATGGACCCAGGCATGGATGCAACAAAATGCACCTGCCCTTAGCATGCAAGAGGAGAAATAACTCTTGTTCCATGATTTTCAACAGGAGACAGTACACCAGAGAAATTAATGAAAAAAAGTATTAATGTAATTTATATACAAAGGGTCCTCAATAAATCATTAAGAAAGAACATCCCAGTTACACATAAAGAAATGACACAAACACTGAGCATTTCGCAAGAAGAAATCCACCCAGTGAACAAACATTTAGAAGGTTTATCCTGAATAATAAGATTGCTAAGAACAGCCATGGCATATTATTTTGCATCTTTTATTTTCATAGGAAAAGATAACACAAAAGATGCATTGACATGGCCATACTTTTATACTGCTGATGGCAATAAATTTTTAGAAGTCTCTTTTTGGAAGCAATCTGTCAACAGGTATAAATGCATTCCTATCTGGTAAACAACATTCTTGAACGGGCTTTTCTGGGTTTAACAATCTGAAACGCAGGATAAGGTGCATATATGAAGATGTTAATTTGTGTGTGTGTTTCAAGTTGGAATTCTCCAGGCAAGAATACTGGAGTGGGTAGCTATTCGCTTCTTCAGGGGATCTTCCTGACTCAGTGATCAAGTCTGGGTCTCTTGCGTTGCGGGCAGATTCCTTGCTGTCTGGGCCACCAGTGAAGCCCCTTTAAAGATGGAGGCAGTCTTAACGTCCAATGCAGGGCGAGTTAAATAAATAGTGACATATCCATTGCGTAGATGACTTACTAAACATTCTAATTATGACAACTTCGTAGCAATGTAGAATATATAGTAAGCAATTATATATTCAATTAAATGGAAAGTAAATAAGAGGAATATTTAATGGGAAATATACTGTGATTATAAACATGAAAAATAATAGCTAACATTTAAATAGCATTCTTCATTGCCAGCCACTTTGTTAAGCACTTTGCATTGATTATCCTATTGAATCTTCATAACAGCCCCACGAGGTTAGCATACCATTCACAGATGTGCAAACTTTGATTTGGAGATATAAAGTTACTTGTCTAAAGTGACAGAGCTGGTAAGCGGACTTAGAAATCCTGACCTCTGCTCTGGAGCTCTTAACCAATACTCCGTATCACCCTTTCTGAAGGAACAAAAGAAAAGAATTGGATGAGAACATGAAAAAATCAATATAAGTACATTCAACGAGTGGGATTACCACCCACATTTTTTGGATATTAGAGTTTTGTTTCAATGATATAAACTATCCTCTAAAACCTCTATTTCTGATGGAAAGGAGACAGATACAAATGACTGCACTAAATGGATGTCATGAAGGGAAACGGCAACATGGTCTCTCACTCAATCTTCCTCCTTCAGTCTTTATGGGGAAAAAGAGGCTCTAGCCATCCGCCTCCACCATATGTTGTAGTGAAGACAGGTGCGTCAGCTTATTACCCCACTGCAGGGATCTTGGGGTCAGCACTGTGACATTTTGAGTTGGCTATTTCTTTGTTGTGGGGGCTGTCCTGTGGATTACAGGATATCTAGCGGCATTCTCAGCCTCTATCCATCAAACATCACCAGCACACTTCCTCCAAGTTGTGAGGACTGAAAATGTCTCCAGACATTGCCAAGTGTCCCCTGTGGGGCAAAAATTGTCCTTGGTTGAGAACCAGTGCCTTAGGTATTCATTTCCTTTCATTTAGGCTCCATGGTCTTCCTGTGAAAATGTGAAAATGTTAGTCGCTCAATTGTGTCCAACTCTGTGCAATCCAATGGACTGTAGCCCGCCAGACTCCTCTGTCTATGGGAGTCTCCAGGCAAGAAAACTGGAGTGGGTTGCTATGCCCTCCTCCAGGGGATCTTCTAGGCCCAGGGATCAAACCCAGGTCTCCCATATTGCAGGCAGATTCTTTACTATCTGAGCCACAGGGGTCTTCCTATACCCTTTGGTATTAATTTAATATTAATATGACTGTCCTAGAGTGCTTTTCCTACTGAGAAGAAGAATCCAATCAACCGACACAAGAATAACCCTTGGGACCAGGATGGTTCTATTTCAGCTTTCTAGTGAAAGCTGACTACTTGACATTTATATGGATCAGTCAGCCTCTTGGGAATTCCTTGATTTTTAAGTCCATACTCCAGAGACAACATGGGGCACTGCAGAGTGCTTAGAATTTGGCATCAAGCAGACAGACCAAGTCTTCTTATTTACTAGGTAGGACCGATCTTATCTCTCTGAACCTTGATTTTTATCATCTCTAAAGGGAAATACTAGTAACTATTTTGAAGAACTGCACTGAGGATTTGAAAAGAAAGTATACATAATCAGTAAGAAATTTTAGGATAACCCCAAGGAGTTTACAAGGTGGAGTGGGGGTACAGAAACATACAAACATAAATTCAGTGTTGGGTGAGGGGTTCCATGAGTATTACTTTGCTCCAGATTAGACTGGCTTTTCCCAGTAGATGTTTTCTAGCTCCCTTACCTCTCTCATCATTGCATTCATCACAGTTCAAGAGATCTTCCACCAGACTATAGGTTAAGAGGGCATGGATTTAGGTTACTTCAATACCCCTAGTACCTGCATGGTGTCTGGCTTACATTAGGCACTGGAAAAAGAATTTTTAAAATAATTAAGTGAAGAAATAACTGTTGAATGTATGTGCTAAGTCGCCTCAGTCATGTCTGACTCTTTGTGACCCTGTGGACTGTAGCCCACCAGGCTCTTCTGTCCATGGGACTCTCTAGGCAAGAATACTGGAGTGGGTTGCTATGCCCTCCTCCAGGGAATGTTCATGACCCAAGGATTGAACCCGTGTCTCTTGTCTCCTGCACTGGCAGGCAGGTTCTTTACCACTAGCACCGCCTGGGAAGCCCGTTGAATGTACAAGGTGTGATGAAAAGAGAGGGAGCTGAATGACTTCTGCCTAAATCAGGGGCAGAAATACAGTCAAGAAAGTGGGCTACATTTGTGTTGCCTCTTGAAAGAGGAACAGAGTTTCTCCAGGCAGAAATAAATACGAAGGATGTTCCAGACAACGGTGAGTACATACTAAGGTCTGACTGTGAAAAGCCATGTTAAATGGTGTGGAATTCAACCTGAAAAGCACAGAGGGTCCCACTGAGACGTTTAAAAGTAGAACTGTCATTCTTGAATTCATAAATGTTGCCATGAAATCTCTGAATACTTTTTAAAACTGTGATTTAAATATGGAAAAGAGCAAGCACACATAAAAGTATAAGGAATAGTATAATGAACCCCCATGATTCTATCACTCAATTTCAGAATATATTAGTTCATAGCAATCTCTGCCTCGTCTATAACCCTATCCACTTTCCTTATCTTGGGTAATTTTGAAGCAGGTTCCAGACAACAAAGTATTTCATCTGTAAATATCTCCTTTTCTATCTCTAAAAGCAAAAGACTATGATGCCAACACAACCATAATCCTACAATCAAACTTCCCTCTTTCTCTCTCTTCCCCTCCCACCCATTCTGTATCCTCCTTCTTCACCCTCCCCTCTTTGTCTTCCTCAGATTCTCTAATCTATTTGTTGAAAAAAACCAGATCCTTTGTCCGGAAGAATTTCTCAGGTTTTAGATTATGTTGATGTGGTGTCATTGAACATGCTTCTCTCCCTCTTCTATTTTCTCTAAGCTGTAAATTAGATTCAGAGGCTTGACCAGACTCAGGTTTGATTTTGGCTTTTTGGCAACACAATTTCATAGGTATCTTGTACATCCATTGGAAGGTACTTAATGTCTGCTTGTCTATCTGTGACATTAACAAATATTGATTATTTCCTGGATGTATTATTTCACACAGTGTACAAATTGCTACTATTGCATCATTCCATCTTCAGCGACTAATTGGGTGACTAATTGGGATATTCTATAAAAATAAACTGTCCCTTATCAACTACTCTGTTACTATGAGGTACAGTTTATACAGGAAAGGCTTCATTCCTTTCCTATATTAACCAATATTCAAAATGAAGAAATCAGTTCCCTAAAACTATCCAAAAGTAACCAATGTGCTGTTGTTCTCAAATCTAATTCTAACCTCATGGATGGGTTCAAGTGCATGTGATGAGTTGCATTCAATTGCAGATATGATCCTTATTATCTCATTGCCTTTGGGCTCAATTTAGCTCTTGAGTTCTTCTGATCCTACTAACATTGGACAGTCTCCTTGTTTTCTGGCACAATGTGATGATTAAGAGCTTATCTTGTACCAAAAGCTTTTTAAAAAATTTTTCTTATTTAATGGGAGACAGTACCTAGAAACCACATTTCTTACACCAAAAGTTCTCATTGCTATTGAGTTGACCATTACTTCTAGTTGTTTGCAAATAACAGAACTAAGATAAATGCAAGCAATAGAACTAAGATATACACTGTTTCATAGGTGAAATACACTATGAATTTTAATTTAGGACTATTATTTTAATTATTTTAAAACTTGATTTCTTCAATAGTGTGTCTTTGTTTCCTTACTCTTATGTCAAAAATCCTGGTTGTCAATGTTGTTGCTAACATCACTGTATATTTGATGCCCATCCTCAAATACAACAGTCTCATAATAACAGCACCAACACTACCACAAAAAACAATTACCAAAAAAAAAGTTGAGGATTTTTTTGGAGTTAACTTTGTATATCTTATCGGAGAAGTACAGTAAAACCATGTGTTTTAAAGTTATTTGAAATAATCCCCATCTGTGCTTATGTCAGGCTTTCCAGGTGGCTCAGTGGTAAAGAATCTACCTGCCAATGCAGGAGACACAGAAGATGTGGGTTCAATTCCTGGGTTGGGAAGATCCCCTGGAGGAGGAAATGACAACCTACTCCCAGTATTCTTGCCTGGAGAATTCTATGGACAGAGGAGCCTGGTGGGCTACAGTCCATGGGGCTGCAGAGTCAAACACGACTGAGCACGCATGCATGTACTAATGTCAACAATTTAATACGCAGTTAATTTGTTTTAGTCTTCATGCTGATTTTAGGAAGTCCTTCTAAAAAGTTAATTTCGTTTTAAAAGTATTAAGATTGTGATGTTTAGAGAGTCAAGCCTATAACACAAGGCATATCCAATCCAGAGAACTGAGTGAGATTTTATGTTTCTTCTCTCATGTTTCTCCCGTTTTGTAGCTTTTAAAAATATGTCAAATTATGTGTGTATCTGTGTATTTGTATCTATTCCTTTCCTTACATACTATAGACCTTGATTTTTATCACCTTAGAGTACATTTTATGTATCACATATTTCTCATCCTTGCATTACACCTGCATGTGACATGTTAGTATTTAAAATCCAATCTTAATGGCCATTTCTCCCAGCCTTTGCTATTACAAATAGTGTTACAAAAATATTTTTCTACATGTTTCTTTTTATGTTTCTGTTTGTGTATCTTTGAGGTAAGATACTTAGAGTGGGCTTGCTGTGTCAATGTTAAATACCTAAGTAATTTGCTAGATATTGTCAATTTTTCTTCCATATTCATTATATTTTTGCATTTCCCCCAACAATGCATGGGAATACCTACGTCTCCAGAGAGCTGCCAATAGAGAATGTCATTATTTCGATTTTTGCCAACTTGAAAGGTGAAAACTAGCATCTCACTGTAGCTTTAATCTGCATTTCTGTTATGATCAAGGTTAAGCACCTTTTTGTATACTTACAGGATTTTGCATTTCTTTTTCGAACTGTCTCATTATCTTTCCTTGAAATATTTCTATAGAATTCTTATTTTTATTTTCTATTTTTAGAAGATTGTTTTCATATGAGGGATACTATTCCTGCCTGATTTAAGTTACAAATATTTTTTCCAATTTGGAATCTGATCTATGACTACCTTTTAAAACAGAAATCCATCCATGGTTTGCAATTTGCAAGCCACATTGAGACTATGGATTTCATATTGATGTAGAGTTGAAATGTACAAGGTCAACGTCTTAAATCCTTGAAAAACAAGTGTCCTTTAGAGACTATTGCATCACTTGGAACCAGGTAAGTTATTTAAAACATCATTTGAGTTTTCTACCAGTTGTAATGTATTTCTAAGACAAGAGCATAAAAAAGGCAGAGTTTAACCAACCCCTCCATGATAATTTTGCATGGCTACCATTGGAAATATAGTGATTTACCCATCTATATTTGCATGTCTTTCAAATCATTAACATGTAAACACCTGGAAACTGATTTTTGGTGATTAACCTTTTAAAAATGAGAAGTCTATTTATCCATGTGTTTCAAAGGTCTTGGCACATGACAATAGCTCCAAAAGTGTTTAAAGATATACCATAAGAGGAAAAATAAAAATGAAAGGACAAAAGAGAAGCTTCAGAGGCTTGGGATATATGTAGACATGTCTGATATATGTTATACAGCCGAACTTAACATTGTAAAGCAATTATACTCCAATAAAAAAATACTTTAAAAAAAAATAAATAAATGAATGGAAAGTGGACAGAAACTAGAGACTCAGCCAAATTCTCTCACATAACATGACATCTTCCACCAAGATATCTATAGTAAAGATGAACTTTATCTTTCAAATCTCTGAATTCTCTCCCTAAGAAAACTGCATCAAAAGAAGTCCATATTTAAGGCATCTCTATATCCAGTCCAGTTCAGTCACTCAGTCATGTCCAACTCTTTGGAACCCCATGAATCATAGCATAACAGGCCTCCCTGTCTATCACCAACTCCCAGAGTCTACCCAAACCTATGTCCATCGAGTCGGTATGCTATCCAACCATCTCATCCTCTGTCGTCCCCTTCTCCTCCTGCCCTCAATCTTTCCCAACATCAGGGTCTTTTCAAATGAGTCAGCTCTTCGCATCAGGTGGCCAAAATATTGGAGTTTCAGCTTCAATATCAGTCCTTTCAGTGAACACCTAGGATTGATCTTTAGGATGGACTGGTTGAATCTCCTTGCAGTCCAAGAGACTCTCAAGAGTCTTCTCTAACACCACAGTTCAAAAGCATCAATTCTTCAGTGCTCAGCTTTCTCCACAGTCCAACTCTCACATCCATACATGACCACTGGAAAAACCATAGCCTTGACTAGACAGGCCTTTGTTGACAAAGTAACGTCTCTGCTTTTTAATATGCTGTCCAGGTTGGTCATAACTTCCCTTCCAAGGAGCAAGCGTCCTTTAATTTCATGGCTGCAGTCACCATCTGCAGTGATTTTGGAGCCCAAAAAAATAAAGTCAGCCACTGTTCCCACTGTTTCCCCATCTATTTGCCATGAAGTGATGGTACTGGATGCCATGATCTTAGTTTATATAAAAGTTATTAATAATATTTATTTTATGCCAGGAGTGTCCAGAAGTAAGTGTCCAAAAGTATGATTCCAGAGGAATCATAGCTTTTTTAAATGGAGTCAATATGAATGTGAGGTTGGATACACCATCTCTGCTTGAGAAAGTTTGTCTCTCTTTGTCAAGGACTCTAGCAGTGGATTAATTATGGGAAGGACTTTGCTGGGCCTGGGAAGGTGAAAAAGAGAACAACCAATGATTCATCCAAGCTTTGCTTATGTGAGTTATGGAAGGATATTATTCAGGTTGAACTGTTATAAATAGGGTGAAAGAGAAAGATTGTAAAAAACATTAAATTTGAAAGCAACAAACTTACACATTTTGTGTGAAGTAGAACTCTACAAACACATTACCTGTAATATATGTATTGATATATATATTGTATGTAGACAAATACATAGATAAGTGTGACAAATTCCTCTTCAAAAATCTACTAGAAAGTTGTAATATTACCACTCAGAAAAGCTAGAGAAAGAAAGACTATTTACTGGGTACTATCATATGCAGAATATTTTACATACTTGAACTTCAATCTTTCCAAGAAACCCTATGAGGATTACAGCCGAGGAGACAAAGGCCCCGTGCAGTTACATAATTTTCCAAAGTTTACTCACAAGAAGTTAAGGAGGCTAGAACCCAAGGCTGAATCTGTAGCTCTTCATTACTTTTTCCCCCACTGTGCCTGCTGACTTTAAAATACATTGATGGTTTCCCCCATTACCACCATAGATTTGTGTCTCAAATCCATTTGTTCTCAACAAAGAGTCACAGGACTCTGAAAGCCTGGGCCAAGTTTTGTTTTTCATTAAATGGAATTATGAGAATAAACAGGACATATTGCTAACATAAAATGCAATGCACCCTTCTGCTCAGGAATGAGTCAGAAATCCAAGAGAAAACCAAATCAAGCCACAGCTAATAACTAGGTATTTTTCCGGCAATGATGCAAGGATTACTTACTATTGATGTTCTATTCACTGAGTTGAGGCAGAGCCTGGAGAACTCTTGGATCTTTTATTGGAACAGTAATTACCCCATAGCAGAGACAGAAAGATCTCCTTTGTTTGTAACACAAACTACTTGGGTTACCTTATCATGACTCTATCAGGCTTTAAGAAGTATAATCGTAATGTAATTGTGAAATGAAGATGTAATTTGAGGATAGGCCATTATGTTGTAGAGTTTCCTCTACATTACTTAAAGTATTTTGTGAACAGTAAGTAAGTTATTTAATAATTGACAGAAATCCTGTCTCCATCTATCCTCTAACAAATAACCATAGCCAATATATATACTTAAAAATCTTTGGACATAAACTGATAAAGACATTTTGCACAGAAAAATTTAGCACTTCCCAAATGCTTCTAGGTCCTTTCAAAAAATAGAACTGATAAATTAAGTCTATTGTATATGTCATAAGTCTAATTCTGTACCACAAGATTTTAACTTGACCTCTTCGGCCTGGAGTCTTCATGTTCTTTCTTTTATACAGAAAACCCTGCCTCCTGAAATAACCAACATTCTGACTCCTTTATTTTTCTGTAACATTTGCCAATCTGCATGAGGATGTCAGTTCCACCTTCACATTATTTGACTTGGTGAAAGCACACGTTCAGATCCTCAAAAATAAGAGCATCACTCCCAGATGTTTGGGGATGATCTTTGGGGTTTGGACTCAGCAGACTTCAGCAGACCCATCTGGGACTCCCAGATCTCCCAGGTCTACTGAGGTTGCACAATTCTTTTCTAGAGTGTTTTAGCGTCAGTGAGAGATCACACTTCCCTGGAAGATGTGGACATTGCATTGTCAGTCTCCCTGCAAGGCAGCTAATGATACAACCATAGTCAATGGAATTCTGACTCACTTACTGGCTGAAGTCACTTAACCTCTCCGAATGTCAGTGTCTTCACCTGCGGGGTCATGCCCACCACACACATTTGTGTGGATTAATTACGATTTTTAAAGTAGAAGCAGTTCTGTTTGTGTGGAAGCTAAGGAACTGTAGGTGAGAAGTTGCTTTCATTCTATAGAAATCTTTCTATAAACTATATATGTGCGTGCATGTGTGTTAAGTCACTTTCATCCTGTCCAATTCTGTGTGACCCTATGGACTGCAGCCTGCCAGGCTCCTCTGTTCATGGATTCTCCAGGCAAGAATACTGGAATGGGTTGCCATGCCCTCTTCCAGGAGGTCTTCCCTCCCCAGGGATCAAACCTGTGTCTTTTATGTTTACCTGCATTGGCAAGTGGGTTCTTTACCACTAGTGCCCCCTGGGAAGCCCATAAACTAAATGAGTGACTTAACTCTAAGAGCATGGGCACTGTTTATTTTTTGTTCATCCCAGAAATCTAAGGGTTTAGCACCTTGTCAGGCACAGCACAGGATCGCAAAGTCATTATTTTTGAGCAAGAAGAGACATTAATCAATCATCAGGTATTTCTTGACTGCTTTCAATGCACATGTGTGTGAAGCAGATGGGAAATACATGGCTGTTCTATCACAAGCTCTATGACAACAGTGACCCCACCTAACTGGCTCAGCTCTTTCTCTATAGATCTATCATGTTTCAAACTATTTCTGGTACTATTACAGATGCTCAGTAAATATGGGTGAAGTGAGTGAGTCCCTCTGTCAAGTGCACATGGAGTTTTGGGGAGAAAGCATATATATAGTAGAATTTTGAGAACCACTCAGTCCCAATCTGTGGGCGCTGGAGATGCAGAGGTGGGCAGGTCTCTCAAGGGGAGAAGGGAGGCTTCTTTGAGGAGGTGGGAACCCATTACTGTGATGCATGAATAGGCTGTGAGGAAGTGGAAAAGCAGCAGGATGACCATCTCTGAGGGAAACAGCAGGTGCAAACACAGAGAAGTTGGATGCAAGACGGCTGTGGGCGTAGATAGATGTGTAGGAACAGGGTCACTCCACAGCATTTCCCAAAGGGGCCTTTGTCACTGATGGAGATCTCACTCTCTTCTGTCCTGGATTGATGGATGGGACCAGCCATTTACATTCTCTCCATCTCTGGCAGTCCTGTGACATCCTAGTTGCAGCACTTATCGCAGAGGACCCTGGATCTGACAGTGTCTCTTAAGATTTTTGAAACATGAAAATTGCCATTTGAAATCCTTAAACTGTTTTCTGTCTCTCAGACTTAAATTTGCATTTATCATTGTAGAAGAGTATCTCGTTCTCCATGGAAATCACTTCAAGGGTTTCCTAGATACTAAAACATTGAACAAAGTTCCACCCAAAGTCCCTGGAGAACATGGAAACCCTGACCTACTTGAATACAGGTGATTTAGACAGAGAGTAAGTTCTACAGGGCTGTGCAGATGACCATTTTGTAGCTCTGGGGGCAGAAATTATGTTTCATTTTATATATATATATATATATAGATATAGATATATAGATAGATAGATAGATATAAATGAATTTACTTTAGAGTTATGGGTGGTCTTGCTAGAGATAGAATACTGTAGCAAAAATAGGTAGGCACATTGATGTGAGGGGAGTTTTGGAAAGAATAGATACATTTATATGTATGGCTAAGTCCCTTCACTATTCACCTGAAACTATCACAGCATTGTTTGTTAATTAGTTATACCTCAATATAAAATTAAAAAAAAAATTTTTAAGGAACAGGTAGGCACATGCTTTTTAACCTCTTTCCATTGAAACAAAGTCACTGAAATTCAGATGTACTGGGTTGATGTGACTCAACACAGATTTAATTTTTTGAGATGCATAATGTGACATTATTTAGCACCAAACAAAGTATGGAGGTTGTGCAGTTCTTTTCTAATGTGTTTCCAATTCTGCAGGTGACTCTAAGCTCCATGAAACTAGACAATCATGACAGTTTCAGCTCTCTGGTCCTCACTGCACTTGGGGCCTGGGTCCCTGAAGAGCAAGCATGCTCAGGACACTGTCTATGGGAGGAGGTAGGCTGCCTTGTTCTAGCACTCAGGGAAGGCATGGCGGCCAGCTGGTGCCATTGGCTGTCCAAGCACTGCGGTCAAGAGCGTGGACTCTGACAGCACGCGGCCTGAATTCCCACTCTGACCTGATCCTTTCCCACTGCATCAAGTTGGGCACTTTTCCTCTCCATGCCGTGTGTGCGTTGTTTTTTTTAATGTATTAGGTAATACCCTCAAGTCTCCTTTACTATGCTCTAGTTCTTCTCACTACAGAACATATTGCCTTACAATATACAGTTTTTTATGCTGTTGTTTCATCTCTTTCTCCCCTCAGGAGTGTAAACACAATGCAAGGATTTTTGATTAATCGCAAGTATAAATTATTTTGTATTACTCATAGCACAGTACCCGGCCCACAGTAGGTGCTTAATAAAAGTTTCCTGACTGAATAAAGCACTTAGAAGTATGCTCAATAAATATCAGTAGTCGTTAACATTTCTCTTTCTTCCCTTCTATTACTCACAGTGTCCAGGAAAGTCTTCACATGTAAGCCTGGTCTCCAGTGTGTGGGGAACAACACAGAGCAACCTGTTTCGGGGCTGAGACATGACAGCCCTACCACCTCCATGGTTGGTAGGCAAGCTACCAACCATGGAGGTTGCCTGTGTTGCAGGAGAACCATCACAAGTCACAGGAGCCCCAGAAGGGAATTTTCTCTGGTTTATAAGGCAGCAAAGTCTGGACACTTATCTGATACAAGGTAAGAGGGAAAAAAAGAAAGCTAATGCTCCTTTTTTTTTTTTTTCCCTTACCAGGCGTGTTGAGCTTATCTCAATAGTTACAAGGAGAGAAGTTCTACATGACTTCTCATCTCTGTTAGCAGACGTTCTGTCTCACCTTTGAGATAACAAGATAACAGGATAATATTAATAACAACAAAGGTGTAGCTGATACCATACTCTTCCAAGCAGTTCACATGCGTTATCACATTCAATCCCGACAAATCGGAGTTAGGTGGTCCCATGAGCATTGTAGATGAGGAAACTGAGGCCCAGGGGGTACAGTCGGGTGCCCACTGTTGCTCAGTGAGGGAGCCCCAGGAAGCGGAAGCAGATCATGTGTATCTGAGGCTCATTAACACAGCACTACACTGACCTTAGATCTGGGCGTGGGTCCAGCTTTTGAAGGTGGGTGATGATGAGGAAAAGGCATGGAAATCACCATTCACAGAACCGGACTTCAGGATGTGGGGTAAGAGGCCCTGAGTGAGGGGGGACTGAACATGCCTAAGAAACCTAAGAGGTTTTCTAGAAGTGGTAACATTTCCAAGAGACAGGAGGAGCAAAGCAAAGGTATTTTGTAGGCCACGAGCATGCGGACGGGGAAGAGAAGAGGCTCCACAGGCAGTGGCATGTGCAAAGACAGAGACAGAAAGAAGCTGCGGCCTCCAAGGGGTGCTGAAATAGACAACTGGCCTTTACTGAGGTCTAGACGTTTGTATGCATAGAAATCACCCTTGAAGCTATTGGAAAGTGCAGGTTCCTGGGACTCCTCACGTCCAAGGACAGAGCTCAGGAATTCCACTTTAGCAAGAATTCCAAGTGCTTCTGATGATACCCTGTGGATTGCATTTCAGGAAATGTGGCTATTTATAGCTTTTAAGAAAGGATACATGAAGAATGTGATCAGATCCCTCTTTTATAAAATCTCTCTTATGGGGCAGGAAGGAGGGCCTGGAAGAGAAGAGCTGAGTCATAGTGGGCTCTTAGAAGGCTGACCCAACAGTCCAGTTGAGAGAGGCAAGGGCCTGGGCCCAGGCATGGCTGAGGGGGTAGGGGTTCTCCCACAAGCAGGCTCAGAGCTACAGGTGGCTTCCCTTATCTGAGCATCTTCCTTCGGTTGAGTCATGACCCACTGTCTGGGGCAAGGATAGTGGGAAGGTCAGCTTCTGCTAAAGGAAAACTCCATGTCAACAGCAGAAATGAAACATGCTCTGGAATTAAAGGAGGCTGACATACATGCAGAGTAATCCCAGAAATATTTTGAGAAGTAGGGTTTTTCAACTTTCATGACATTTCAGCATCCAGGTAACATTCTGAGATATTTCACAGACACCCTTAAATAACTCAGCAGTAGGTAATGCCAAAGAGCTAGCACCACATCATCATTTCAAAGGATGAAGTGAGTTGTATCTATCACTCAACATCTACAGAGGACATACTATGGTGGTTAGAAACAGAGACGGGGCAGACTTCCCTGGTGGCTTAGTGGTAAAGAATCTATCTGCCAATGCAGGAAACAGGCGTTCCGTCTCTGGTCCAAGAAGATCCCACATGCTGTGGAACAACTAAGCCTGTGCACAACTACTGAGCCTGGGTTCTAGAGCCTGGGAGCCAAAACTGCTGAGCCCGCATGCTGCAGTTATTGAAGATTGCACATCCTAGGGCCCATGCACCGCAACAGGAGAAGCTGCCACTATGAGAAGCCTGCACACTGCAGCTAGAGAGCGGCCCCCACTCGCCACAACTAGAGAACAAGTCCACACAGCAACAAAGATCCAATACAGCATGAATAAATAAATAAAATTATTGGAAAATAAGAAAAAGAAATAGTGACACGGGCAAGAATGGCTTGGGTTCAGCATGCTGCTTGGGGTGGCCATGATGGAAGAGAGTCACACAATTAATGATGCCACTGGGTTCTAAGTGAGGCCCGGGTACAAGTCTACAAGGGTGCAGAGGTGGAAGAGAGAGAGATGGCTCCTGGCTGAGATGACAAGCTGAGAGGCAGTGGGCCTTGTACAATCAGGCAGAGACTGACAGGGAAGAGGTTTTTAGGCTGAGGCAATAGTTTGAGAACATGGCTACGGAGAGGCAGATGGGGATTAAAGACATAGGGTATAGACACGCACATAAACTGAAGTTTAGGGTTCATAAATGGGTGAAGGATTGGAAATAACAAGTAAAACAAACTACATTTACTGAGCACTCACCACGTGCTGGGAGAACTCTAAGTGCCTTGAGTGTATTGACTCCAAGTCTTCTGGGATGACTCTTAGGCCTGCCAGACAGAAGGGGTGAAGGGCCTTGAACACTGGGCTAATAAGCTGGGGTTTATTCTTCAGGCTGGCAATCTCAAATTGCTCTGTGCTGCCCTCATGTTCCATGGAGAAGCTTTGGGGGTGCTCTAGGGCATGACATGAGGAATCCAAGGGGCAAAGTACCCGCCTCCCAAACTTCTAAAGTCTAAGTGAAAGATGGCCTGCTTTCAGCTATTTGATTTTCTAGGCTTCTAAGTAAGGTTTTACTTGGAGAAAATGTTACTTTAATAATTTTTCATCTGTAAATTATTTGGAGTAGTGGAACATCATGATAAAAGTTGAACATATAAACACAAGGTGAATCTGGAAGTAAGTAGGGGATGATATAAAGAGGAAAGCCAGCTTAAAAGTTGTCTAAGTACTCCAGGCAAGAGACGCTGGAACCTGGGGCTTCCCTGGTGGTCTAGTGGCTAAGACTCCATGCTCCCAATGCGGGGGGCCCGGGTTCCATTCCTGCTCAGGGAAGTAGATCCCATATGCCTCAACTAAGAGTTCTCTTGCATACCACAATGAAGATCCCATGTGCCACAACAAAAACCTGAAATAATCAAACAAATAGGTAAATATTTTCAAAGAGAGAGAGAGATACTAGAACCCAGTGCTGGGGCAACGACAGTGATTATGGACGGATCTAGAAGAAGGGCATAGGTGAGCTCCAGATGACTTGAGAACTGAGTGGGGAGTGAAGAAGAGGAGAGAAGAAGACAGGATGGTTCTGATGTGAGCAGAGCAAGGAGGGTGCAAGGGATGCAGGGAGGAGCTCAGGTCTAGGTGTAATCAGGTTCTGTTTCATCAGGCTTTCAATCTTCTCTCTGTGCAGAGGAGTCAGCTTTCCCACCGGGAAGGACGCTGCAGTTATTCTACACCCAGCGTGGCATTTCCAATGAAGTAAGACCTTGATAAATCTGTACTGATTTAATTTGACTATCCCATGACATCATCTCAAGTTCGAGTTTTAGACAAGGTGGAGACAGAAGGTGCCTTTGCTTTGGACTCAAAATAGATGGAGGAAATGAGACAAGCTTCCAGGCAGCTCTTGGGGCATGGGCTCATAAGGCAGAGTGACGGATCAGAGAAAGCAATGGTTTTTGCAACAAGAAGGATTCAGTTTCCAGTCTTGCCTTGTCCATTTTCAGATGTGCCACTCTGGAAAGGTTTCTTAACTGTTTTTCATTTGTTTTTGCATTTCCTAAGTGACAGAAATCAGTCCTAATATGTTGTGATAATGCACCATGATAATTTATGGAATACTCAGAATACTGTTTAGGTATTCAACAAGTTCCATGAAAATATTCACACTGCCATCCCCCACTCAACCATTTTAGAAATGGTTCCTTCCCTCTCATACCACAAGGTCATACATCTTAACATAGTTAGGGACTGTTTGTGTATATGCAAGACTACTAGGTATATTAGTGACACCATCCATGATATTCTCTCAAGTGGGTCCAAAGGTGATCAGTTCACTACACCAGACTAAGAATGAGGGTTACATTTAGCTCAGTACTAGAAAGAGGTAAAACCCTCAGTTAGAGATAAGAGAACCTCGCCAAGGGCATGGCATTTTATTATAAGTCCGACATGGGAGGTCAGAAATCTCAGAGAACTGAGGTCCTTTCATAAAGTGCTTTGTCTTTTTTTTTTTTTTAATAAGCTTTTAGGATTTTTAGTATACTTCAGATGTGACTATTTTTCCTACACACACACATAACTTGATTTTACAAAAGAAAAGTCCAGATTCTTGAATTAAGAACAGTAATTCTGAAGCACTGGGAGGTGAAGTCAAATACTGAGGATTAATATCAATGCCATTTGTAATTTGCATAGACTACAAAAGTAATCAATCTTGCATTGTTTTAAGTTCAATGAGTACACAGCAGTTGATGACTTTGCCTGGGATAATCCTTTTCAAATGTTATTTTCAATTCCAAAGTGCCTGCTGAATAATACTGGATTTCACTGGCAGGACAATGGTATGCTGCCCACGGAGGGCATGTCTGCTGTGGAGATGAAGGGATGCTGTGGAAGCAGGGAGCACCTGCAGTACCACCAGGTGTTCCACATGAATGAGGAGGAGGCAGGCATCTACTGAGGTTTGTGTTTCATGCTTCTTCAGGCACAATTAAGGCCTGGCATGAACCCAGAAGGAGGGCAGATTTAGGATAAGAATGCCTCCTTCTTGCAGTTTGTTTTAACTACCTTGTATTGTCTTGTAGGATTCAACCGTTACATACTGAAACATTTTAGGAGCTAGTCATTGAATTGTTGGTAGCCAGAAACAGAACATGTGGGGGTATTTACACCAGGGAAATCGGCAAACTCTCCAGTAAGTAGGAAAGGCTTGAAACCTAGGACTGCCTCAGCACATACCCTCTGGACCAGAGATGGTCTTGAGAAGTATTTGTTGTCAGTGAGATGGCTTTAAGCAAAGGAGTCCATTACTGACCTCTGCACATGCCTAAACTTTCCATGTCTCTCGACTCTTGAAAACAGAGGAAAGAAATAGCTCTTCCTCCTTCTTTCTCTTACTTCATTTTCTTCCACCCCAGTCTGCATCACCAGACTCTGCTTCCCAATGAAGAGCAGCGAAGTTCTAACATGGCCATTTTGATGAGTTATTTCTACATTTTGACAGATTTTCACAGACTATGATCTACCTCTGAAGTGCAATAACATCCCAGATGGCATCTTCAATGAGGTATCTGAATGGCCGTTAATTCCGAATCAATATGATTACTCAGAGTGAGCTGTGTGTGTGTGTGTACAGAGTGCATCTGTGGGTGTTCCCAACAGCAGGCATGCGCGATTTAAAGAGAAAGTCGGAGATCCTTTGAGGAAGCAGCTGCAGGGTGGGGAAACAGTTAGCAGGATGGGCAGGGTAGAATGATGAACGTTTAGTTATCTTGTATTCTACGGGATGTGTTTAATCTCCAAAGCAGAAACCAAGGAATCATTATTTATTTATTCATTCACTTATCCCTTTTCTTTTGTCCAACAAGTATTTTTGAGCATTCATGGCACCACATCATGTGCTGAAAAGAGAAGAGTGAAAAAGACAACTGCCCTGGGGAGTTGCCACTTGGGGGATAAGTGGTGGGAAGAAGTCAGAGCAACAGGCAGGGGGGCAATCCTGTAAGGCCAGGTAAGTACTTTCTTATGGGGAATTTATCCTAAGTTCAAATAGCTACAGGTGATGTGTTGAGGGTTTTGTTTTTAAAAGTATATCTTAGGCTACTGGGGAAAACTGGAAAGAAACAGAAGAACATGAGAAGACCCTGGGTCCTTGAACTCTCATCCATTCATTCACAAATCCCTAGACATTCCTTAATGTCTCTAGAGCCTGTGCCCAGTCTGCCATCCTGATACATTCTATAAGAGAGTGATGCACAGAAGTGTCAGCACTGACCAAACAATAGATGGGTACACAATTTTAGAAAAGAACTTCTAAACTCATTTATGAAATCCTGGTTTCTTTTTTCCTTACACTGCATGGCACGCTGATGTAGGTTTGCAGTGTCTTCCACAGACTGTTTCTGAACTTGTTTCTGTTATGTGTTTGGAGCACTAGTTGTGCAAGTTTTAGTAAAGGGACCTTGCACTATTTCTTCCTCATATGCTCCTCCACTTAAAATATTTCAATGGTGGCTATTCATGTAGAAAAGTAAAGAATCTCTGCTTACAGAGGGGACAAATAATTCTTAGCAGTCCACACGATCCATGTATTCAGTCAATAGACCTGCATCAGTGCTAGATTTGAGGATCTAATGATGAAAAAGCTGTTCCCTGCCTTGGGGAGCTCTCTGTCTGATGGCCCATTTGATAATCCAAGATGCAATGATATAAGTACAATGATAAAGAGAAGCACAGGGTCTTGGGGAGCCAAGAAAAGGAAGCCAGGAATTCAGCCTTAGAATGTTTCTGAAGTACCAAAGTCTGTGCTGAAGCTTACTTCAGGAGTGGGAGTCAACCATGGATAAAGTGATAGGAGGTTATGGAGAGGGCCATCCAGTCACAGGCAGACATGTGGAGGCAAGAGAGCCCCAGTGCCCATATCTGCACTGAAGCACTCGATCAACTACATTTGACCATGTGTCTTTATATTGTTCTTTTCCCTAAGAGTGCCAGTTTTGGAAGAGCACAATGCCATTTCCTTCATGGTTGTACCCAAAGTAATGTCTTATGACAGAGAGAGAGCAATCTGTGGGTCTCCCAGAACTTAATTTGGCTCCCAACTGCCCCACTAGCTATGTGACCTCAGACAGATTACCTTAAACTTTCAGCTTCAGTTTCCTCATCTGTGAAGTCGGGCAGTAGGGCCTATGACTGTTCACTTACGTGAGGTTCTCATGGCAAGAGGACACTCAGTGGATGCTGAAATGGATTGAGGTCATTTGATGATCTATGATCCAGCTGATATTTATGTTCAGATCTTTTTCTTTCATGTGTCTGGTTGTGTAAGCACAGTCTTAGACTGAAAACAACCATGTAAGTGATTTAAGCATGATAACCAGCCTTGAGGCAGTTGCTTCATCTGTAAATGGAGAGCTCTGTTTAGGTGCCCTTCCAGCTTTGAAACCTGAACACCAAGATTCAAAGCTAATTCTAGCTAATGGAGCCACCTGCTATTTCTCCCTGCAGAGGGGTAAATCCACATGGTCAGGGAACAAGGCGGATGCATTTACCAGGTAGCTATTAGCTTTTTATCGGGATCTTCAAGGTAACACAGGTAATTTCCATTTTTGTCATGTGTCATTTGAATTTCTATTTTCTATAGCAATGAAGCTTTAAAAGTTTCTCTCTAAATATTGGATATCGACAGTAATTGTTTGCAGAAAGGGGTTTTAGGTCATTCCCTAATTAGTTTTACATAATTGATTTGGGAATGTTTTATAAACTTGAATTCTGACAGTTGTATCTAGAATGCAATTTATTTCATTGTATCCAGGAACTATCCATTTTAAAGGATATCATTATTACATGTAATACTAAAGAAGAAATATTGCTGCCAATTAAACTATGACACAGTGA
Organism: Cervus canadensis; assembly: GCF_019320065.1. Classification (NCBI taxonomy): domain Eukaryota; kingdom Metazoa; phylum Chordata; class Mammalia; order Artiodactyla; family Cervidae; genus Cervus; species Cervus canadensis. Next base: position 6,121,061 of record NC_057403.1, on the reverse strand, counting down.
TTCCTTATGACTGAGTTTTTAAAAACTCATTGAAAGAGCTCTTCAAGATGTATTTAGACATAGATTTTATCACATGGAACTCTTGTTAAAATTTCTCTTTTAAAAATAAACTTTTTTATAAAGAGAAATAAATCGGTCACGTGGACTTAGTCGCTCAGTTGTGACCCTTTGTGACCCCATGGACTGTAGCCCACTAGGCTCCTTTGTCCATGGGATTTCTCCAGGCAAGAATACTGGAGTGGGTTGCTATGTCCTCCCTCCAGGGGATCTTCCCAACCCAGGGATCAAACCCAGGTGTCCCGCATTGCAGGCAGATTCCTTACTATCTGACCCACCAGGGTCAAGGTATTAATAAAATTGCTTCATATTCACACAGAAAATCTTCAGGGTCACTTGTGAATTCACAGCTATTGACAGCTGGTCTTTCCCATATCAAGACCATTAGTGATATAGCATTTCTTGAAAGAGGGTACCATCATTGCAATGGGGATTCCCCCCTAAACTAAAGATACTTATCCTGCGACTTTTAATACATATGCACAGGCAATGACAGCTAATATCAAGATTTCTGCCTACCAGACTGACAGCATTCTGATTTCAGAGAAGTTAACATGTGAAAGAAAAAAACAAGTCAGTCAAATGTGTCTGAGAATTGCTAAAAAACAGTACAACTATAAGGTAGAATGTACTTGGGATTCATCAACTGGTTGGGCTTATTTTAATCACTCTGGACCTAGATGATTGTTCAATGATGAGCCAGGAGCCACATTTTCAACTTCACGATCAATATTTCACTTCAAGAAGTTAGAAAAGGTCCATCATGACTGTTTTACTGTTCCTGCTAAAAAATTCCATTCTGGACCCCAAAGTCTATAGCATCACTTCATTCTGTTCAAATTGTACCTTGGTGACATGCTCACTGCCACATGACTCTTCCAAGAAAATGGGAACATTCATTTGGCAATAACAGTAACTGCCACAGTGCACACGATACAAAGGGAAACTTTTTTCCCTCCAATTTTATATTTTATCTCATCAATTTTCCCCTTCTATTTCACTTTGAAAATTGCTGCACAAATCTCTGGTGGAACTATGTGTGCTAGAAAGGCTTTTTACTTACTTTCTGCTCCTACCATCTGTACTTCCCATTATGCACCTGACATGCCAGGTAACTGGAATGACCTGCAGAAAGGGACCTCTGGGAACAGCCCCAGGCATCACATGGCAAACCAGAGCAACATTTCCTTGTGTTTCCGCAATGAATTAGCCACTTCTAACTAGCAAGATAACTATATTCATTAGAGCTTGCTCTTCTATTCTTCTACATGCACATACATCTGAGTCACTTCAGTCGAGTCCAGCTCTTTTCAACCCTATGGACTGCAGCTGGCCAGGCTCCTCTGTCCATGGGATTCTCCAGCCAAGAATATTGGAATGGGTTGCCATGCCCTCCTCTAGGGAATCTTCCCGACTCAGGGATCGAACCCACATCTCTTATATCTCCTGTACTGGCAGGCAGGTTCTTTACCACTAGCACCACCTGGGAAGCCCTTTCTTCTATATATGAAGCAAACATTTATCAGCTAGACTTTGTACACTACCTTGGATATACTGACATAAAGAAATACCCATGCCTTCCATGAGTTCAGAATCTAGCAATAGGACATACAGATAATCAAAGAAGTGCTTTAAGTACTAATGCCAAAGTAACTATTGGGTACTATGAGAGTGGTGAGGTGGACTGGGGCACTCAGATAACAGTAAGAGGGGGAAGGGGATCAGTCTTAAGAGGGAAAGTGTAACATGAAACAGAAGTGTACTTACTAGGTTCAAAAACAGAACAGAGAGATTTCATGCGTTGTTTCAACCTGTTCCCTATATGGTGGCATCTTCTGTAACCACTGTTTGTTATCAAAACCACGAAGCTGACATTGTCACAACACAATAACCAGTCTATAGACCTGACTCAACATTCACCAACTTTTACATGGACTCATTTTGCCTTTATATATAATGAACGCATTTTTAACCTGAGTGTTTTAATGTAGCTCTTTGCAGGGTATGTAGGAAGAAAGTTGAGAACTCAAGCAGAAATTTTCCTTCCCTGTCCAACGTCCTTGTTAGTGTCGAGTGAGCAGATGTGACCTCACTGCAAAGGGTGGCGATGAGACAGGAGACAGACAAGTCAAGAGCAATCAATCCCGATCCCTGTCTGGGTGGAACGCCACAGGCAGGCAGTGAGCCAACTGTCGAGCACTGCCCGTAGCACCCAGCATCGTTCGTTTCACAATACGTCCCTAGTGTCAGGTGGCATTGCTTTCTATTTTAATTTGCAGGAAAATGCTAATGTGGTATATTGGAAAGGTGCTTGGGTCTCCTCAGGGTCAGACCATCTAAGATGTGAATCCTAATTGATATTTACCAGCTCTGCAACCATGAGGAAACCACCTTATCTGAGCAGCAGCCTCTTCATCTGTGAAATGGGCATACAAAACAGCACCTCCCTGGACTTCCCTGGTGGTGCAGTGGTTAAGAATCTGCCTGCCAACACGGGGGACACGGGTTCGATCCCTGGTCCCAGAAGACCCTGCATGCCTGTGTACCACAGCGACTGAGCCTGCATGCTCTGAGACAGAAGAAGCCCCTGCAGTAAGAAGCCCCTGCACTGCAAACTAAAGAGTAGCCCTTGCTTGTTGCAGCTAGAGCAAAGCCCGTGTGCCACAACGGAAACAGTGCAGCCAAAAATAAATGAACAAACAGAATAAGCAGCACCGCCCTGGAAGGAGGCAAGACTCTGGGCCTCACCGAGGAGTCAGTAGGCGCTCAATGAAGGTGGAGTGCGATTCTACCGAACACTAACATTCTAATGTGTCTTTCGCATTCTACGCCCTAATGACTGACCCAACATTTTTACTGTTTTCTTTTAAACTATGGAGAAATGCCTGAGAGTTTGCAAAATGCTTACACATACATATTTCCTGTTTGTTCTTCTCAACAGTCTTGTAAGACTCCTAAGAATGCCTGGCCTGAGGTTAAAGAAGTAGTAAGTGGCAGGGCCAGATCTAATCTTGCATCTAATGATTTCAAATTCCATGTTCCTCCTGCTGTATCCAGCCGTCTCCTAGCTGCCAAAGGGGCTGTCAAGATTCTTCTGCGGAAGAGAGATGAAACAGCTCTGGATAATTTAGGGGCGAAGGAAGGAAAGCTTTCAAGTTTATCACACAGTCAAAGCTGGAGTGTGAGTTCATTCCTTCGAGGGAGCACCCCAGAGCATCTGACATGATATTGAGTTTTGTTTTGGTTTATGTGTTTCCTGTGGCATCGAAAGGATATTTTTTTGTCCCTTCTCCTGTTCTCTGCCAAGTCGACTGTTTGGTTGCCCATTAAGGGAGGATATATGGTGTGTTTCTCTTTTCTGCTCTAACCTGAAGTGTTAGAGTGAAAAGGTACCGAGAAAATAGATTGCTTTTTTATTTCTGTTGAGAACCAATTGTTTCTGGGGTAATTAGCAAACAGCTTGGCAAATGTTATTGGGCAGAGGACAAAGAGGGAATACACATAATTATTTCTCCTAGTTAGAGACCAGAAGTCATGTTCGTCCCTTCGGGAAGGGAATATAAAACATCTCCAGTAAACATATCTGGTCAGGTAGCTGTTCTCTACTAGGTAAAAGTGTCCACAGCTCCTGGTACAGAAACACCAAGAGACATAGCCGATCCAGCATCATTATTAGCCTCCCAGCCAGTCCTGTCTTCACTCATAAAAGGGTGCTCTATGCCTCGCAGGGTTGGTTCCGGTTGGAGTCTGGTATGAATGTGCTCTGGTGTGAGCAGGCAGTGTGAGGTGTGAACTGGAGTGGGATCCTGACTCCTTGACTGCTAGTGAGACCCTGGACAAACCTGCTTATTCCCTGAAGCTCCTCTGCATTCTCCTTCATATAATGTGGATTCCAATACATATTATATAACTATACTAAAGTGTAAATGTGAAGAACATATGTTAAAAGCCTAAAATAATAGTTTGGCATATAGTAGGTGCTCGATAAATATCAACTTCAACTCTTTCCTCCCTTGATGTTTCTGTTCATTCCCTACAGGCAAGCAGTCAAACAGAATCTATCAAGAACCAATGCAGTCTCAACTGATTACCTACCTCACCCGTTTTTGCACCTCTCACGGCTCCGGCCCTGTTGGCTATGAAGTTCAGACTCTCTCTACCTGGGACTTCCCTGCTGGTACAGTGGTTAAAAATCTGTCTTTCAATGCAGAGGACACCAGTTCAATCTTTGGTTGGGGAACACAGACCCCACATATCATGAGGCCGAAACCAGAGAGTCCACACGCCAAATCAAAAGAACCAGAGTGCCACAACTAAGACCTGATGTAGCCAAAATAAAAACAAAAAACAAACAAAAAAAAACCTCTCTCTCTGTCTGTTGACAGTGGGGTTGCCATCTTGGGGAGTGGGGCACTTGGAGACTCTCCTGGTTACTATGTCCTAAGCATTTGCCCCCACCCACAACGAGATGAATGGGAGCAATTCTCCAGCTAATTTGCCAGCTACATGGAAGAATGCTTCCCAGATAGCAAAGCTGTTGAGACTAAATGGGTAATGACCACATGCAGATTTCCAAAGTATTCCTGTGTTTGTACCCAACACGGACTGAGGGACTGGGATTGTGAGTGGCCTTAGAGTCAGATTTAGATTGTGGTAGATGTGGATAAACACCAGGACCAGAGAGAAGCTATCAGTGATGACATGGTCCTCAGCCATGGGATGTGGGAAATGTCAGGCAGGGCCACAGACCTTGGAATGAAGATCCTTTCTTCCTATGCCTGAAGCCTGCCACCCTCCCACACCCAGCAAAGACATTTTCCTCACAAAGTGGACCTGACTCCCTTTCTCAAACTCAAGCTAGACTAACTGCTCCAGATCTGCACACTGATGGCATCCACCGGGCTCTCCACACCCTGTGACAATTTCTGATGAATATGTGAGCTGTCTGCTTCCCTCAGCCGGGGTTAACTTGAGATGGAGCATCACAATCCTTGGTGCCTATCCTAGTAGCTGTCACATGGCAGGTATTCAATGAGGGTTGGGAAGGAGAGAAGGAGACCGGAAGGAAGAGACTTCTGAATAAGCCCCATAGTTTCACTCCTAAGAGCAGGAATTTTTGTTCTTTTCTGTGACACAGAACTAAACCACCAGCTCACCCCCACCTGTCTGTGTCCCACACTCCCCTCTCAATAACCTCCTAGAGGAAAGCTGCCCAACTCCTACAGAGGGAGATTATCATGAACCTTCCTTTTCAAAAGCCTTCTCCCGGGGTTCCTTTCTACATTTCTTATTGAAGTTAGGAGGAGAAAGGGGCGACAGAGGATGAGATGGTTGGATGGCATCACTGACTCAATGGAGATGAGTTTGAGCAAACTCTGGGAGACAGTGAAGGACAAGGAGGCCTGGTGTACTGCAGTCCATGGGATCGCAAAGAGTCGGACACAACTGAGTGACTGAACACCAACAAAGAGGGAAAAACAATAGTGGCTTAATCCAAGAAAGAGCCTTATTTCTCTCCCAGGTGAAAGATGTATGGAGACTGGAGAGTCCAAAATATCATGGTGCCTCCTTCCTTTGGGTCCATAGAGACCAAGGGTCTATCTCATCGTCAGGGTCACCTTAGGATCCACATTGGTACTGATGCCACAACTGCAAGGACAAGTTTCAGGCTGGAGGAAGGAAGAAAGGCAGGATGGCAAATTGGAGGAATCACCTGGCTGAGTTGACTCTTTTAAGTGCAGACTATTCTACATCACTTCCACACACACCTCCTTGGCCAGAACGTAAGCACATGACAGTGCTTGACTATAGCCACCTTTTTATCCAAGAGGGAAATTATTCCCCTGCCTCAAAAAATCAGGGTTTCCGTATCAAGCAGTTCCAGGATAAACATGAGTGGAAAAACAATGCGAGTGAAGGGAGTTGTGTTTCCCCCTTCTGTAAACACTTACGCCCCTAAATGCCATTTCTCCTGATAGGCACAATTCAGACATCTATCTCAGGGAGAGAGAAAAAGACAGAGAAAAATGATGCCTCCTCCTCAGTTTCATGGGAACAGCCCAGAGAAATCAACCAGCAGGAAAGAAACAAGTATGTATTAATTTCCTACTTGCTCCAGGTACCGGCACACAGTTTATCTTATTTAATTCTCACAACAGCCTGAGAAGGGAATTATTATTATTATTTCTATTTTGCATACCAAGACTCAAGTTCAGAGAGGTTAAGTGACTTGCTCAAGGTTGCAGAGTTCATAAGGGATGAAGCTGAAATTCAAACTAACACCCCTTTACAGTTAGCTCCTGTTTCTTGTTTAACAGAAACTCTCGACACAAAAGTAAAAGAAGGAAGAGCCATGACAACATCTCTGATTCAAAGAACAAAATGCCCTTGAATTTTGGCTTCACATTGGTGTAGAATATTAAATGTTCACTGTCCCTTTCATGTACAAGCATTTGTCTGATAGACAACATTTTCTGCATATATGAATTCTGAAAATATTTTAAATGTCAACCAAGATTCTCTATGATGTTGGAGAGCTGAACATAAAACTTCAGAGTCTGATGTGAACGGTCCGCGGGCCACTTAACTCATGAGGTTCTGTCCTCTGCTGAAGCAATGCTTATGCTTACAGGTTTGAGAACTGGGCCTTATTGGGCTTCTAGGATACACAGGGAATTAAAGAGAGATAGGACTGGTGCTGCAGAAGGATCCCTCAGGGTTCTAAGTGCAATCCCTTAAGGATCAAAGGGGTTAGAGGTCACTGTGGCCAGCCTCCCACACATGGTAGAATGCTCCCCAACATCATTCTTAAGTAATCATCCAGCCTAAGGAAGAAGTCTTTAAGATGATCTGTTTTCCAAAGTCAAGCATTTTATTGATGGAAACCCCTTTTAAGATTTCTTTATTCAGTCAGCTTCTGGCTCTGCAGTCTTCATTGCTGTGTGGGCTTTCTCTAGCTGTGATGAGTGGGGGCTGCTCTTCGTGGCAGTGAGCAGGCTTCTCCCCGTGGCGGCTTCTCCTGTTGCAGAGCACAGGCTCCAGACGGGCTTCAGTAGTTGTGGTGCATCGGCTTAGTTTCTCTGAGGCATCAGGGACCTTCCCAGACCAGGCACTGAAACCATGTCCCCTGGATTGGCAGGTGGATTCCTAACCACTGGACCACCAGGGAAGTCCAACAACCCCTTTTAAAATAAAGCCCAGTACCACACTCCTGAGTTTAACAGCAAAGAAGTACTGAGGGTCTCACATATACCATGCTTTTATATAAATTACCTTCAATAGTCCTAACACCGTGCCTAGAAGCCTATGAGGGAGCTAGAGGTTACCCTTCACCTTTTGTAACTGAGCGAAGGCTCTGGAAGTGCAAGATTCTCCAGAGATCTCACAGCTAAGCGGATCAGCCAGGCCTGCTGGCTTTAATGACAACCCTATATGCAAAACAGAAAAAGAGACACAGAAGTACAGAACAGAATTTTGAACTCTGTGGGAGAAGGTGAGGGTGGGATGTTTCAAAAGAACAGCATGTATACTATCTATGGTGAAACAGATCACCAGCCCAGGGGGGATGCATGAGACAAGTGCTCGGGCCTGGTGCACTGGGAAGACCCAGAGGGGTTGGGTGGGGAGGGAGGTGGGAGGGGGATCAGGATGGGGAATACGTGTAGATCTATGGCTGATTCATGTCAATGTATGACAAAACCCACTGAAAAAATAAAAATAAAAAAAAAATAGATACCTTAAATTTTAAATAAAAGTTTAAGCAGAAAAAAAATAAAATAAAATAAAGTGGATGTTTTTCCTGTGTAGTCACTGCATCTTTGTTCTTGGTCCTTGTCCTTAACCTCTGGTCCCTTCTTCAGTGATTCTGGCTGGCTGGGTGTTAACAGTACCATAGTCTCCTCCATATGGGACCTGACTTGCAGACTATTCATCATTTATTTGACCTTTGCAGGATACCTGTCAACTTTTTCAATGGTTTTCCTGACCATGGCTCCCCAAACTGAGCAAAATCCGCTGGCTGTGGTCAGAATGGGATGGGGTTTCCACTTTTTTCCTTTGAAGACCCTTGTGCCTGTTCAGCTGAGCCTGTTCTTCAGTTGATTTCAATCATAAATGCTCTGGAGTCACTGGATTATTCCAGTTAACCTATCACAACTGTGGACTCAACTGAGAAATCCAAGTAAAAGGCCCAAACCCTGTTTGCCTAGAGCTCAGTCTCAGGGAATTGATGCTGGACACTCAGGCCTTTACATGCACTCCCATCACTGCAAACCATCCTTCAAAACTGTCGCCACCCTGTCTTTAAGACACCGTCTCTCTGGGAATCAATAGGACATACAGAAAGGGCACCAGCGCTGATGTCCAGTTATCTATGCTGCATGACAAACCCCATCCACACTTAGCAGCTTACAACAACAACAATCACTTATTTTGCTCCTGAATCTGCCATGTGGACAGGGCGCAGGAGGAATAGTTCATCTGTTTCATGTGGCTCCGGTGGGCACATTCAACAAGGTATTGGAGAATCCATTTTCAGGGTGGCTTGCTCACATGGCTGGCACATTGGTGCTGTCAGCTGAGAGCCCTGCTGGAGCCGTAGATCAGAGCCAGGGGCTCTGGATCCTCTCAACCTATATTTCTCCATGAGCTTCTCTGGTTTCAGCACAGCAGGGTAACTGGGTTCCAAGAGCGAGGAGGCTGCAGGGCCTTTCCTAACAGCCTGGAGAGCTGCGTAGTATCACTTCCATTACACTGCATGAACTGACAGGTCACTCCGTTTGGCCTAGAGTCAAGGTGGGGAGTGGGAGATAGACCTGCCTATCAATACAAAGTATGTCAAAGACTCTGTGGTCTACAGACCCAGCATGGAAAGTGTTCATCTCTAAGATGTACTTTTGTATAATCTGGAGCAAGTTACTTTACTACCCTAAACCCTCCCTTGACCCTTTGTTGTTGTTGTTGTTTTTAAAGACAGCATTTTATTTATCTTTGGCTACACAGGGTCTTAGTTGTGGCATGGGGAATCTCCACTGAGGCATGCGGCATCTTTTCCTGCAGTGCACGGGCTTCTCTCCGGTTGTGGCACACAGGCTTCCTTGACCCACGGCATGTGGGGTACTAGCTCCCTGACCAGGGATTGAGCCCATCCATGTCCCCTGCATTGGAAGGAAGACTCTCAACCACTGGACTACCAGTGAAATGCCTCCTTTCTCTTTTCTATGATGGGAAAGAGTAGAAGCTCTGAAAAGGCACCTCTTGGACGTGCGAGTTGGCTTCTTCCTCTCCAATCAGTTTCATGCTATTATTCAGTTCATATTATCTGAATGAATCAGCTCCTTTGAAATGATCAGTTCATCCTCTCCATCATCTCCCAAATTTTTAATAAAACTTTCAGATAGGTTAGAGGGCTGGGGCACACCACTGGAGGCCTCTCTTTAAACTGGCCAACCCATGCTCTTCTGAGGCAGTTACTCAGTCCTGGGAGTTTGTGAAGTCTTCCAGATGTGCCACAGTCCAGGAAGTAGTGATGAGTGCAGGGACAGGCAACGGAACAACGGAGCTGACATGGACAAGCACATTCAACACTACTTTCATGCTGATGTATTCAAATCATAAATTCAAGACGCAGGTTAAGAATTCATTTTCTGAATAGTCACATTAGATGAGTTTAGCTAGGAAGACATTTTTAGAGAAAAAGCAATCCTGAGGGAAAAAAAGGATTTAAAAATCCCGAACAAAGGGAATTTTTTAAACAAAAAATTATATTGGGATTTGGGGGGGACGGCAGCACAATTTGGTCCCAAGTCATTTTTATATTAGGACACCTCGTCTTACCCCAGTGAAAGTGATTACCATGGAGAACCCTCTTTTGATAAAATATTTGCGAAAAATCCACTTTCCTTTGTCTGCTGATATCTTGACATCACATCATTTGATTCTTGGAGAACTTAAAGTGGTTAGAAATCTTCAAGGAATTATTTTATATATTTGAATAAAACTGTTAATTATTGCATTCTGTTGTGAAGGCATGAACCAGGGAAAAGATAAAAGCATCTTTCACATTTAATGTCCCAATTAATTAATTTTTACTTATAAAATTGGAGCCTTTGCCAAGGCTTCTGGAAGCATTATAAAAGATTGATGTCATAAAGATAAGAATTTAACTGGGTCAAGCCCAACCATCAGACTATTCTTAATTAGGAATGAATCTCTCTATAATTTCTATAAAATTGGCTGAATAACAGATGACATACTAAATTACTAATGTAATTCAAGGGGTATATGATTTGAAAATGGGTTGCTCCTTTATGCCAATGTCATCAATGGTGCTTTCCGCCCTGATTCACTCTGCAGGTTGCTGTTTATTTTCCAACTTCAGAAAAAGGTCATTTTTAAGTATAGATGTTGCCCAGGACATGTATCCCTGCCCCCTCCACACCAGCTCCTGGTATTGAATGTAAAATACTGGCCTAGATAGGAAAACCTGTGCTTGTGTCAGAAGCAGCGTTGTTTCAAAAAGGTCACATTTGAAACTTGTTCAGTAAGTTAGCTTGGAAAACATGGAATGTGTGCCGTGGTGGTTAAGAATCAGAAGTCTGGTCCCTCTAGGAGATTCCAGATATTGCCTAGGAAGGTAGCTTTCATGGGAAAAAGGGAGAACGGATGTTTGAGAGATCTGAAATACATCATGTCACAGCATCACGGATGAATCTCATAAATGTAATGTTGAGAATATGTATCATTTCATTCCATTTATGTGAAGTCCAATAACAGTTAAAAACTAGACTCTGATAATAAATGTGAAATTAGTGGTTACCTATGAGATGCATATTACATCTCCTAGTCATACGGAAACTTTCTGGATTGATGGAAATGTTCTATGTCTTGATCTGGGTGGTAGCTAGACATGCACACACACAAAATTTTATATACATATATGTAAATTTTAGGCTTGTGCATTTTGCTTCATATGAGCTACACATCAATACAATCACACACAAATATAAAGATTCAGTACAATGATAACAGTATATATGTCACACAATCCTGAATATAGTGACTTGAATTTCCAATCTTAGAATGTAAGATTGTCTCTACTAGGTCATGTCTGTCAAAGAGTGGTCCCTAGATTTCTGCAACAGAATCAGCTAGAATTTTGTTAAAAATACAGATCCCTGGACTTATGCTAGTCCAACTTACACACACACCATCAGTGGAAATGGAGGGTTGAGAAAGCTGCCTTTTCAGTAAGCTTCCCATACAATCCTCACATCTCCTAAGAAGGAACCCTGACAAAATGTATCTTGGAGGAGTGATCCGTGAACCAGTCACTCTGCATTTCTTGTTAGCACAGATGGGCTCGTCACAAGAATCAGTGGATTCTGAGGAGCTTCCCTTTAGAATCGGTATGTAAACTCAGGACAAAGAGTGATGAGTCCTTCTACTAAGCACCTGCCATGAGTTTTTATATCTCTTAATTTTCACAACTATGATGTGAGACTTAGATTAACATCATCTCATATTCAAGAGGTGTGAACTGAAGCTATACTGGATAGTCAGCGCCCTCCCAGTCACTATAGCAGAAAGGGAGGAGTCACCCAGATGCGGATGGCTCCTCAGCTCAGACATTCAGCCACTACTTCCGTGGAGTGAACTTCCATAGATATGTGACAATCATAGAGTAGCAGTCCTTCAGCTGGGAGGGTCCAGGGCAAGACAGGTCTCAGACTACAGAGGACTGGTTCTGAGCCTTAGAGGACAGTTAATAAGGAGCTAAGATAGACAAGAAGATGAGAAGAGGAAGTGGATTAGACTTGATCAGTTCTGTGATGGTGGTTTTGCCGCTAAGTTGTATCAGACTCTTGAGACCCCATGTACTGTAGCCTGCCAGGCTCCTCTGTCGATAGGATTCTCCAGGCAAGAATATTGGAGTGGGCTGCAATTTCCTTCTCCAGGGGATCTTCCTGACCCAGGGATTGAACCTGGGTCTCCTGCATTGCAGGAAGATTCTTTACTGACTGAACTATGAGGGAAGCCCCTTGATCAGTTTTATAGGAGGCAAGTTTCAAGAATGATTGGATGGGGACTTCCCTGGTGGCCCAGTGGTAAAGTATCCACCTTGCTATGCAGGGAACGTGACTTGGATCCCTGTTTGGGGAACTAAGACCCCACATGCCTCGGAGCAAATAAGCCCATATGCCACAACCAGAGAGTCTGTACCCCACATCAAAAGACCCATAAGACGCAATGAAGATCCCTCGTGCTGCAACTAAGACCCTATGCAGCCAAATAAATAGATAAATAAATACATTTTTTAAAAGAATGATTGAGTCCTGGACTTTCAAGGGAAAGACTGAATAACAAACATGGATCAGGAGGCTGGGGCAGAGTGGAGGGGGTCTCGAATGTCCAGTTCCCACGCTGGCCTTTCCTTTGAGGCTATAAGGAAATAATGAAACTTACTGATCCAGGCTTTCCAGGATTTAATACCTGATGATCTGAGGTGAACCTGACATAACAATTATAGAAATAAAGTGCACAATAAATGTGATGCACTTAAATCATCCCAGAACCATTCCTCCTCGGTCTGTGGAAAAACTGCCCTCCATGAAACCAATCCCTGGTGCCAAAAATGTTGGGGACCACTGTCTTTCAAGATGACTCCACACACCAGTGAAGTCATCTGACCTCAGCGCCAAGAATGAACTGATGAACCACTGCCCATGAACACTCACACTCCCCTTTTCTTTCCAGTAGACTCTCTTTCTGCTTTTCTTAATCTCTCTCTTTCGTTTTTAGCTTTTGGGCCAGCCCTTTATTCAACGATATGGTTAGTCTAATCTTTGCAGAGCCAAAGTTTGTATTGCTTGACTAAATCCTACTTCACAGAAAGAATATTCAGCCATTTTACTAAAGGATTGAACTAATGTATGCATACTGCATATAATTTCATTTTGTACATTTCTCTTCATATGGCTTACTTTTTTGTAATGTACTTTTAAGGCTATTTGTAATTATGTTCAGATCTTTAGGTAGGTGAGGTTAGCCCATTTCGTGGTATATATATGAGTTTAGTCATTCATACATTCATTTCACTTGAAAATGGCAAATATCTGAAAGGGGTGGTGGAAAACTGACTTTGATTTGGAGTTGGCTAGGGCACATTTAATTTTGCCAAAGCTGAGGGCAAATTTAGAATCTCTTACACTGCTGAATTGTAATGTTGCACCTCAAGAGTGTGACAGGCCACACAGAGCTAGGGAGAAGAGAAAGCACATCTTGGAAAGAATTATCTCCCGAGCTAAAGGGGTGATCTATGCAAAATCTGTAATTGTAAAATTTGACCTCATGAATCACACAGCATCATGGCCACTGGGAACACACGCTCTTGCTTATGCCTACCTCTGTCCGAATACCTTCTTTTTTTCTTTTAATCCTAAGTGAAATAAATTTCAGCTTTCTGTTACATTTTTCTGTTCTTAAATGCAAATGAAATTTTGTTCAGTTGTAAACTGAGTACAGAATGTGGACTTCAGCATGTACAGATTTTTGCTCTGTTTTCAAAAGAGCTCTCTATTTCTGGAAATCACCTTCATAAACAATGGGGGAAAATTACACAACTCAGCCTGACTTCACTGTTTATTTTTCAAGACCACGTTTCTCCAGGCTGAGGTTAGGATAACTATAGCTCTTGCCCCATCAGTATGGTTTACTGAGCCCAAGACTAGTCACAAGATTTGCGGTAGAATGGTAAATAAATATCTCTTGCAAACTGGGCTGGATTCTTTACATGCATTTTCTTCTATAATCAACCAGCCCTTTTGGATTATTTCTATCTTAAATGGAAGAAAATGATGGGGGGGGATCCCTGAAATTATTACAGAAATCTGAATATGGAAAACTCATAACTTCAGTAATAACCATAACCATTACCTCAGGACATCCCTGCCAGGTGTCAAGCAATGAACTGTGTTTGGGGCGTGACAAGGAGCAAAACAAATTTACTCTCTGCCCTTGCGGAGTTCACAGCCTTGAAGGGAAACAGTGCTTTAAAAAAAAAAAAAAATGGCTGTCAGTCAATTTTAAACTCTGAATGGTACCTTGAAGATAGCCCCAAAGGAGACAGGAGCCAGTGGCAACAAGCCTGCTTGCAAAAACTTGGTGAGTGCCACCAGGGGCAATCCCCTTCTGCCCTGTTTTTGCCTCGACCACTCATGGACTCATCCGTAAGTCATGATCGTTCCCCCTCTCATAAGAAAATTTACCCACGAGTACCCATTAAGCATCTCTTCTAAATGCATAATGGCTACAATGTTTGATCTTTCTCCTTTGAAACTAACTTATGCCAAGTTTCTGGTTTCACTTTGAGGACACTTGGCATCTCAGCTAGTGAGCAGCTGAACTAGAATTCAAATTCTTTTCTTTAGAATCTGGTCTGTCCTGTGCCTCCCCTAGGACAGGGAGCAGGAGCGCATTTACATCTCCCATCTATCTCAGTTCCAGTACTTTAAGAAAGGCAGCTTTCTCTCATCCAAGTATGCACCTCTCCAGTTTTGTACACAGCTGTACTTGTTCTAATAAGCAGATAAATAAATGCATGAATAAGCAAAAGCTGCAACAAATTGTGTTCATGGAACACAATTTGCATTTTAGGATGCAATTTTTTTTTTTTTTTTGCATCTTAGGAAAATAAATGGTTTGGGTGAACTTGGCCCCAAGCGCTGGAACTCAGTAGTTGCTCCATTACAATTAAGCAGCCCTGGAAGAGAAGTTTGGCTTTTGACTCTGGAGAGTAATTTAGCTTTGGAAGTGTCCCAAAGTGCTTTATATCAACATCACAACATTGGTCATTTCAGTGAGATCTTTGTGTAATGCCTAGAAATCTTGCTTTGATATTTGAAATTGAAGACCGAGAGGCTCCAAGCAGAGATAAGTGTTTCTCCTTTCATATGTGGTCCTTAAATTCTGATTGGTTATTGCATTTGATCAATATGAGCTTCAGAACAGAAGGGATACTGTGCAGAGGGAGGGAGTCAGAAGAACTGTTAAGACAGATTCTGGCTATAGGTCTTTGGGCCAGAAGAGATATCTGAAGTATCATAAAGACTGTGATGGACGTTGACTTCAGAATGAATTGGGTTCAAATCTCTGCCTAAACCTCACTACTTGTGTGATATTACACAAGCAATGTGACATCTCCAAGTCTCACCTGACATAAAATGCAGATGATAATACAGATACTATGACATCACTTGTGTTGAATAACTAGAACAAAGGAGTGCATGTTAGGAAAGTTATGACACACCCAGGCTTTTTTCAGAATTAGTTCTGATATCAGTACTATTTGCTCTCAGCCCCCAGGCTAGGACAGTGGTTGACTGAGAGCAGAAAGGAATACAGTGGACAGGTAAGACCTTTTGCTGAAGAAGATCCTTTCCAGATGCTACTGACATTCTCCCAATAAGAACCTTAGATGACTATGCCAGAACAAGTCAACGGTGAGCACTTGGTGGGGAGCCAAGGACGTCCAAGCTCCCCCAGGGCTATCATCGGGTACACGACTTAGGCTAAGTCACCTGAACCATCTGGGTCTCAATTTCATGAGAAGAGAAATGGCAACAGTGGGGTGGGGGCAGAATGGAGCCGAGAGAGAGACCATAAAGTTCTCTCAGGTTCCACTTTCAGTAAATGAATAGAACACAATCCGAGGTCGTTAACTGCTTTAGGAGGCTGATTCTCAACATACACATCGATTCAGGAAAGTAACAAATAAATAAAATTAATGAAATAAATAAATAACACAGACTGTTGCACAATGTATTATTATTTTTTTTTTTTACAATGTACTATTTTTCACAAAGAATAAATTGGTATCTCCGTGGATTGGTGTTAACAAGATAGGTTTTTTTTTCCCCTTTTATGGAAAAAAAAATGGTTTTCAGGGGCATAAGTAGATGGTCTTTGTCAAACCTGTATGTCTGTATTTTCATTTAAATGTAAATGCAGCTGTGAGTCTTAACAAATCCACACACACACCCCACAGCCTTTGCGGAGAAACCCCAGGAACAGTGAGCTCTTCAAATTGAAATTCCTTCTTAAATTATTTTTTAAGTCTCTCAAGATCATCTTGATAATTAATTTCTTTTATATTTCAAACATCTTTTTTTTTTTTTTTCCCCCTGCGAAGCGGAAGAAAGCACCAACATCGATGGAAGAACTCTGATTGTCAAGGCGACACAATGTGTTGCCGGCTGGGGAGACATTTGTGCAACTTACATGGAGATATAAATATATTAGTTTGGGGATTGCTGCTTTCAGAGCAAATATTCCATTGTCACAAATACCGTACCCTCAAGCCTAGGTGCATGTATTAATGGCTTCATTATTACGATTTGGTTACTGTTTCAGAACCGTAAATCCATCAGTTATGATAATTTTATAAAATGAAGCCACAAATATTAATAAAAGTTTTCAGTTCAATAGAGCATCAACAATAATCGGATTTTATAATGCCCGGAAAGTTGGGAAACAGGGTTTTTAAGGTATAAGAAAATATTCCCTAGTTCAAAATGTTTGCCTGCATGTTCAAGCATTAGCCTGGACAGTATGTTTCTCCTACTCCCCTCCCTACCCAGTAGCCATCATTTCTCACTGTCTACTGAATAAAGCCCATGCTTTCTTGCCTGGCATTCAAGAGCCTTCCCCTCCTGCTCTCAATGAACTTTAAACTGCTTTCCCAGTACTCCCCTTGGTGAACAGTGCATCCTTCAGGAAACGCGCATCCTCAGATCCTGCCTTCTCTTTGACATCACACTGTCTTTATTCAAAATGAAAGTGAGAAAAGTGAAAGTGTTACTCACTCAGTCTGTCCAACTCTTTGTGACCCCACGGACTGCGGCCCACCAGGCTCCTCTGTCCTTGGGATTCTCTAGGCAAGAATACTGGAGTAGGTAGCCATTTCCTTCTCAGGGGATCTTCCTGACCCAGGGATGGAAACCAGGTCTCTGGCATCGCAGGCAGATTCTTTACTGTCTGAGCCACAAGGGAAGTCCAAGTCTTTATTTAAGGCAGCCCTCAACTGATATGCCTTTCCTTTCAATTATTTTTCTTTAACACCCAAATTAAATTTTGGTTGGACTTCAAGATCTTTCCCCTCTATCTTTTTTTTTTAAGATTTTTTTTGATATGGACTATTTTTAAAGTCTTTATTGAATCTGTTACAATATTGCTTTTGCTCTGCGTTTCAGTTTTTTGGCCTTGAGGCTCCCCAACCCCCTGCACTGGAAGGCGAGTCTCAACCACTGGACCATCAAGGAAGTCCCTCTTTCCTCCTTGTCTTGCACAGTGTAGGTTCTTACTACTTTATCTATGATGAAAGATTGCATAAAATAAATTTGTTTCTGCTGCCTATATAAGAACTGTAAATTTCATAGCTCTAAGGTAGGCAAAGAAAAAAAAAGTTTCAGAAATAAAAGAATATTAAAGCTCATTAGGGAAATTTTGCCAAAAGGAAATCTGGAGAACAGGCAGCTCTGCTTTATGCCAGGAAATTGTTTTTCTTTTTAATCAAGTGTATAGCCATTTATGTAGTTATTAAGCAGTAAGACTGTTTAAAAGGGAGTTGGCTGACCTCCTTCAGGTTAAAGACCCTTGATCGTAATGCACAAGATTGAACTAGATTCACAGAACGAAACGCCGACCTATTTTCTTTTCTAAATTTCAGAGGAGTCATCGGTCTTTCCACTTTTTTACCTCCCTTCTCTCTCCAGTCATTCTCTTAGTCTCATTTGCCAACTTTACATAGAGACCCACAGCAATCCTACACACCAAATATGCCCAGGCCTCATCATAAGTATTTCAAAGTGCACTGTTTAAGACAAAAAGAAAATCGAACCTTATTAACAGGATTAACTTCTGAAAAACAAGTCTAAAAATCCATTAGAAATAGAAGTGACAGTGTCAGCAATACGACTTGGAGAAATCATTTAATAAAACTCTTTTACTTTTGAGAGCTGACTACTTGTGTTCTGGTAGCTTTTAGCATTAAAACCTTGAGGAGTGGAAACGCCACAGTGGGCTACAATCCCCTCAGAGTTTGTTTGCCAAAGACTATTGGATACTCTGTCTGTCTTGTCCTAGCAAGTTGATTTATCCTCTGAAGAAAACACATATAAAGACCATGCACCCAAGGGGAGGAAATTAATGCCATAAACCTGTCATGAAACATTTCCAGTCAAAATAAGATCTGGTGAAACTGGAGTCCTTTATAGTGGATGATGGAAACTGTGTTACAAAACCAAGTCATCCAGTCCCAACTCCTTCAAAAGAAAAATGCCTAAATCTTTCAGAGAAAGAGATGCTTTATTTTCTGTTTCTGTAATTTCCACCGTTCCAACTGAATTTAAGGGAATTCACTCGTTCATTCATTTATTTTTTGCTTTACAAACTTTTAACACATGGAAGGAGCTGAGGATGTGGCAAACAACGGGACAAAGTCCCCATTCCCAGAGAATGGAGGCATTCTTTACAAACAGGAGGATCCAGTTTCACAACCATTTGTCAGGAGAGCAACCCTGACTGACAACATCCAGTCTGGAAGTGGGATGGCTGGTGAAGGTCTGCAACTGGTAAACAACTTACAACCTTGCTATTGTAAATATGCTAATAAGATAGGCCCCAATATTTTGACTTCTTGCAGGGGGAATTCCCTGAGCTCTCCCTTATGAAATACCAATTTTGTCAAAAAAAAAAAAGTTAGTTACTTGGTTCATATACATAGCATATTACAAAACAGAGACATCATTTTGCCAACAAAGGTTTGTACAGTCAAAGCTATGGTTTTTCCAGTAGTTATGTACGGATGTGAGAGCTGGACTATAAAGAAAGCTGAGTGCCGAAGAATTGATCCTTTCAAGCTGTGGTATTGGAGAAGACTCTTGAGAGTCCCTTGGGCTACAGGGAGATCCAACCAGTCAATCCTAAAAGAAATCAACTCTGAATCCTCATTGGAAGGGCTGATGCTGAAGCTGAAGCTCCAATACTTTGGCCATCTGATGTGAAGAGCTGACTCATTGGTAAAGACCCTGATGCTAGGAAAGATTGAGGGCAGGAGGGGAATAGGGCAGCAGAGGATGAGATGGTTGGATGGCATCACTGACTCCTTGGACATGAATTTGAGCATATTCTGGAAGTGGAGGATAGAGGAGCCTGGTGTGCTGCAGCCCATGGGGTCACAAAGCGTTGGACACAACTTAGCAACTGAACAACAGCAACAAGGCAAAACTTCCAGAGAGAAAGCAGAGAAGTGATTCCAGACTGGTTTTGCTGCTTGTGACTTGAACCAGGGATGTTTGGATCATCTTAGAGGTGCACTGAAAAACAGCCCACAGCCTCCTAAGTAGGGACAGAGCTGCTCAAGACGGACTGGACTGACACAGGTAAGTCCAACCTGAAGTCAGCGGCCTCTCCCAATCTCCTGAACGCACAGAGTCTTTGAGAGTGAGGTCTTTGGACATGAGTGACTGTCTTTTACTTTGATTTCTAGACCTTATTTGAAGAAGAAAAGTGTTTCAAGCAGCCTAAGGACTACTCTAATTTTTAAGTATTTTGTATTGCAATTCACGATAACCTATTTTTGAGTTCTATGGGAATAAATATTTAAATTTTTTTCTTCTAAGTAGCTATCTATATTGCTCTTAATACTATATTGGCATCTAACTTTCAACCATGGACTGTTTCATTTGTTGATACTATTATACTGTAACAATTTTTCTACCTCTATTTTTGAGGATACGCATGGATAATAAGGTCTCTTAGAGAAGAGTTCTGCAACCTTCAATAGTATCTTTTAAATATAGTACAGAAAATAAAGAAAAATCTATTTAATAATGAACTGTGTTTTTGGATACATATGTTTCAAGGAATTATTAATAGATTGTGATGATGTGTTTCCAGTTTGGTTAAGAATAACGTATGAGGGTTTCCCTGGCGGCTCAGTGGTAAAGAATCCACCTGCCAATGCAGAAAACACGGGCTTGATCCCTGGTCTGGGAAGATCTTGCACGCTGCGGAGCAACTAAGCCCCTGAGCCACAACTATTGAGCCTGTGTTCGGAACAGGAAAGACCACTGCAGTGAGAAGCCTGCGCACCTCGAGAAGAGAGTAGCCTCCGTTCGCCACGACTAGAGAAAAGCCTCTGCAGCAACAAAGACCCAGCCCAGCCAAAGGAAAATAAATAAATAAATTTATGAAAATAATAATGTATGAGAAGAATATAGCAGTATCCATTATGAACAGGCTCTGTCTCTCTGCCTTTCTCTTTCTGGAGCTGCACCTCCCCACCCCCCACCCCACCCCCACCACACACACATTAACCAGCACTGGAGTTCCACCTCTATTCCAGAAAAGTTACTTTCATAGAGGTAAGAGTTGAGTCCTAAAACCTCATATTTCATTGAAATATTGAAATAATACAATGCTTCAATATTATTCAATGAAATATTGAATAATATTTCATTATTTCAAATGATGAAAATTTTTGAATTAGCGAATTTTCATTAGCAAGTTTCAATTAACTGGTCATTCTACATTTGTCAGTTTTACGGGGCGTTTACATTAGGTCCGTCTGTCTGTCTCTGTCCTCTTAGACGCATGAGAGGAGGGTAGGAAGCCAGGCCATGGTTTCTCTCTCAGGCTTCTGTCTTTCCTTCCCACGCGGCCAAATGGAAGATGGTAAAAATCAAAAGCTAGGTTTGGACTTGGTAGGAAAGTCAGCTCTGTAGTGCTAAGTATCAACCCCGAACCTCAACCCTGCTCACTCGCATTTTTTGTACTGAGATTTGGGGCTCAAGCCCGCGTGACAATTAAGGCTCTTCCCCTTTCCTTTGTTCCTGTCTTCCATGTGCTCACTGTCCCTGGACAGGGTGAGTGGAAAGGAAGGTGTCTGGGGAATGAGCCCAGAAATTTGGGTCCAAATGCCATCTGAATATCATTAGTAAGACTGACTCTTCACATGTTCCTCGTATCTGCTAACTTCCCTAAACCAATGCCTGTAAGGTCTCCTGGATGCAAAGCAGCCCTCGAACTGGGCTTTGAGCTGGTAACACAACATATCTGGTATCAATTCTGGTCTTAGGTTTTTACAGGATGCTGATCATAGTAGACCCTTTTGATTCTCAGCAGGACACCCAATGGACTCAGATTTTAAAAGCAAGAGATCAGAGAGCAGGAGATAGAATGGCTCTGGGCCACAAGAAGGAATTAGCTTCATGTGGAAAAGTGATTCTGACCTCACAAAATGGTTTGGGTGCCAACCACTGCTCTCTTTTGAGCATTTCCCTTGAATTTGATCTTGCTTATTGGGTTGTGTGATGAAAGACTTTTATTGATTAGTACTGAGCACTTGAAAGTTAAGTGGCTCTGTGGAAAATGGGGAATTAGATGATCATTATTTTTTATCTTTTCTGAAAAGTGCAATTTCTAGTTAGACATCTGACTAAATAAAACCCAGGGTGTCTTTATATACCAGAAAGTAAGTGAAAAGTGGACTCTCAAACACAGCATTTCAACGTGATGGGATTTAATTAACTAGTTCATATGAACCTAGGGAGAGGAAGGGTCTCACACCAGAAGTGAGGTGGGCCCTCCTTTTTATGAACTGTTTTAATGTGGAATGGGTGTGCCTGTTGACTGTCAAGATGCCCTTGACCCTATCAAATTCCAAACAGGTCTCAGCCTAATACTTAGTCACTGTTTTTATCCCCCGGATACCCTCTACAGATTATTAGGGAGCTTCCCTAAAGCAAGCCTTGTCCCACCTGGTCTCTAAGCCCATCCTCAGAGAAACCCACTGAGACCTGCATGCAGGTGAGGCCAGTACACCCCAGCATGGGAGTCTCGCACCCGCCATGTCTGCTAACCTTTTTAAAAAATCATTATCACACTGTCTGATGCTCCCTCACCAGCATCTCTGCTGCTTACAGTGGACTTGACCATGTCATTTTCAGAGCTGAGAAGACTGACAACAGCAGAGACTCTTTGCCTGGACTCCAGCATGAGTAGATGGGCTGGCACTGTGGGTAAAACGGTATCCATGTTTCCATGAACAAGATGGGCAAGGTCTCTGCTTTCCTGGGGGCTTGCACTTTAGTTGAAAGAATCAAATCATGAAGTAAATAGACAAGTACACTATATGGAGGCAGACTGTGACAAATGCTACAACCAAAAAATCTATAGGGCCCTTTGACAGAATTGCGTCTGGGTTTGCAGGGGCAGGTGGGCAACATCGCATCCTGAAGCAGTCACTGAAATGACCAAGTATTCTGAAGCCTCTTTTTTTTTCCTAATGATTTATGCAATTTTTGTTACTGCTTCTTTATATACTCATATTCATTTCAACACGGAATTTATTTTACAACTGGTCAAGAAAAGTTCAGAATGGAGAAGTACGTGCCATATTTTCTCTCCTATTTTGGGTTTTCACATATCATGTTTTCTAACCTGAGAAGAAATCTGGGAATCCTACTGTACGCCTCCCCACAATGAAGAAATCTTTTGAGCATTAACAATAATGGAATCGAATCCCAGGCTGCCCCACCCCTGTGGATACTATGACCTGGGTTTGTTGGACCCATCTCACTCTGCGTGTGTGCGTGCTAAGTTGCTTTGGTTGTGTCTGACTCTTTGCCACTCTGTGGACTGTAGCCCGCCACGCTCCTCTGTCCATGGGATTCTCCAGGCAAGAAACTGGAGTGGGCTGCCATACCCTTCTCCAGGGGATCTTCCCGACCCAGGGATCAAACCTGCATATCTTATGCTTCCTGCATTGGAGGTGGGTTCTTTACCACTAACGTCACATGGACTTGGATTGTTGGAACCATCTCACTTTATTGCCTGGCTAGTCTGACCATCTCCAGCTCCTCCATGGTTCTCTAACTTGACCTGTGTAGTAAATACACTGAGGTCCACAGTGTTACAACTGAACTCAAACAAGTTATGATCCTGAGAGTTACTTTCTAACCCTGGTTGACTAAATGTTTAAAGACATGGGCTTGGAGGAGAGTTTGCTGCTGCTTTTTGATTCTACTGGCTTTGTCTGAGTCGTAGAGTGTCAGGCTCCATGCACAGCTGGGAGTGAGTGAGGGTTCCCTTGGTCCCCTTCATTCCCAGGTAATCTCTTTATTTCTAAAGAGATTCCTCTTCCAAAGAATGGAAATTACTTTCCTTGGGATCAAATATGGCCCCTTAGAAACAGAAGACTCAGAAAGAGTAACTTGGTTAATTTTTGTTTCTCATATATAGTCAATAAAACAGAGTTATTAAGGATTTCTGGTAAATCACATGGGGCCCACAGGAGTCCACCCACAGCTTATGGGTTGAGGTCATGAATAGACAGAGGAGGAGACATGGGTCCTGGGCAAGATGACTGTCAGAATCTCTGCTTACTTCTCCCAGTGTGGACCAGCAGGGTGACAGCAGGAGGGGTACAACTGGGAAGAGACTGGATGAGATATTGGGATTAACTTAAAGCCTCCCATTCTGATCCAACATGAATGAGAGCAGAGTCTGCCTCCCTGAGCATGACGAAAACCAAGCAGCCAACATAATACCTTGCGTATCAGTGAAAACAAACATACATGGAAATGAAGTCACGGCATTTTGAGCCACCAAGGTTCAAACTAAACTCTTCCATAAACAGGACAAACTGCTTGGTTTCTTCAACTTTCACCCCCCTGTTCTGCTAAAATGGGAGCCAAAACCCCTGTCCTGTGAGGTTACTGTGAGCAGTAAAGGAGAACATGGGGCACAAGGAGTCATGCCTAGCATGCTCCTCTGTGTGGGGATAAGTATCTTTGGGAGGAAATGTGCTGGCCCCAGATGCCAGGAGTGAATGGGAAGCTCAGTCTGCAATGAAGTCTCCCTGGAGGATGCTTGAAAAGGTGCCAAGGCAAACGGACACTAAGTGGCAAACAAAACGCCTTGTCAGCCTCAGCCCAGAAGATGCTGGTAAGGAAGTTACTAATTAATCGCCCGCCAGCCATAAGGTGTTACAGAGCCTGCTAAGTTTAAATATGCTTTATTAACTGACATCCAACATATGGCACATGGCTATGAGGTGGATGAGACTAGTCTTAAAGGTCACTGTTACCCAGATGAGCAGATCTGAAATGGAGAAATTAGTTAATGCTTTCTTCTGCTGATTTAGTGTGAACACATCCCAGGGAGCTGAGGCACTCCAGATGGCGGGCTGCAAAAATAGCGAAGAAAGATGATGTGTGCTAACTGTTTCCTAATGACACCAGGGGCTCACCAGGGGGAAGAGAGAGAAGGCATCTTCTCTAAGGGCTGACTGAACTCACGGGCAAGACAGAGGCCTCTCTACCTGGTTCTCAGGAGATTAAATTCCACCTGCACCAAATGGAAAAACCTCCATCCATATTATTAGCATTATGTCTTCTTCCTCTCCCTCCTCTTCTCCTCCTCTTTCTTCTTTTTCACTTATTATTATTAGTTTCAGCTATTTCTTGATTTGTAATTTTATTTTTAAATTAATTTATTAAACTATAGTTGGTTTACCACATTCCAACTGTCAGGCACCATTTTTGTTTAATGTTCATCATTTCACTTATTTCTCTTAACAACTCATTGAGGTAGTTGTGGTTAAGAATGTGGGCTTGGCATCATCAAAAAGTCTACAAATAAATGCTGGAGAGGGTATGGAGGAAAGGGAATCCTACACTGTTTGTGGAAATGTAATTTGGTATAGTCACTATGAAAAACAATAAGGAGTTTTCTTAAAAAAAAAAAACTAAAAAGAGTTATCATATGATCCAGCAATCCCTCTCCTGGGTACAAATATGGAGAAATCTCTAATTCAAAAAGATATATGCATCTCAATGTTCACAGCAGCACTATTTACAATAGGCAAGATGTGGAAGTAATCTAACTCTTCATCAACAGAGGAATGTATAAAGAATATGCAGCATATATGTACACACACACTATGAAATATTACTTGGACATAAAACAGAATGAAACAATGCCATTTTCAGGAACATAGATGGACCCAGAGATTATGAAGTAAGTCTGACAGAGAACGACAAGTATCATATGATATCACTTAAATGGAGAATCTAAAAAAAAAAAAGATATAAATGAACTTATTTATAAAACATAAGCAGACTCACAGACATAGAAAACAAACTTACCACTACCAAAGAGGAAAGTTGGGGGGATAATTTAGGAGTTTGGGATCAGCAGACTACATCCATATAAAATAAACTACTACTACATATAAAACTACTACATATAAAATAAAAAACAAGGTCTTACCACATAGCACAGGAGACTATTGATGTATTCAGTATCTTATAATAAAATGTAATTAAAAGGATCTAGAAAAGAATACACACATATTACTGAATCACTTTGCTGAATACCAAAAACTAACATAACATTGTAAATCAACTATATTCCGATAAAAAAGAGGAAAAAGAATGCTGGCTTGAGGGGTCAGACTTTATGGATCCCAAACCTATTTGTGTGACTTCCAAGAAGTGAGTACTCTGTGACAGCTCGTCATGAAGATGATGTTACCACCTACTGTGCAGGTAACTCAAGCTCACATGAGATAATGCATATGAAGCACTTAGAATAATGCCTAGGACACAGCAAGTACCCAATAAATATTATTGTCCCCTCCCAAGATGATGTTCAACCTTTTCATATAAGGAAATGTAAGATTCCAGATATTAAGGCGCATACCCCAAATCACATGACTCATGTTTGCAGACAGATTCCAGTCTTACTCCTGAGATCTACTACCCCACCCCAGGCAGCAGATCCTTCTTCAGGGGAAGAACACAGCTTTCAGGAAAGGATAGGCAGTTTGGGAGAAGACAACTGTCAATCCTCAGAAGAGTGATGTAGCACAAGAAGGGAAATTCGGAAACCTAACCAAGGCCGGGCCTGAGTCATTTTTCCCTTCTATTAGAGAAAAATCTTGGTGCAGCAACTATGGGAAACTGTATGGAGGTTATTAAAAAAACTAAAAAATAGAGTTTCCATATGATCCAACAATCCCACTCCTGGACATGCATCCAGAGAAAACTATAATTTGAACAGATGCAGGCACTCCACTGTTCGGTGACGTACACTATTTGCAATCGCCAAGACATGGAAACAATCTAAATGTCCACTGAAAGATGAATGAATAAAGAAGATGTGGCACTTATATACAATGGAATATTACTGAGCCATAAATAGGATGAAATAATACTATTTGCAGCAACATGGATGCAACCATAGATAATCATATTAAGTAAAAAGTCAGAAAGAGAAAGACAAATACCATATAATATCACTTACATGTGGAATCTAAAATGTGTGACACAAACAAACTTATCTAAAACAGATACACAGACATAAAGAACAGATTTGTGGTTGCCAAGAGGGAGGGGGTGGGGGGAGAGGTGTGGATTGGGAGTTTGGGGTTAGCAGATGCAAACTGTTATACATAGCATGGATAAACAATCATGTCCTACTGTATAGCACATCAAACTATATTCAATATCCTGTGATAAACCACAATGGAAAATAATATAAACATGTATATATATGTATAGCTGAACCACTTTGCTGTACTGCAGAAATTAACACAACATTGTAAATAAACTATGCTTCAATTAAAAAAGTAAATCAAACAGACTGATTCAGAATTTGGGCAGGATGGTGAAGAAATATTGTGAAAAAACAATCTTAAATCTTTAAATAATAATAATAATAATGACAAATAAGGCTTCCCTGGTGGCTGGTAATAAAGAATCCACCTGCAATGTAGGAGACACAGGAGATTCGGGTTTGATCCCTGAGTTGGGAAGATCCCCTGGAGGAGAGCATGGCAACCCACTCCAGTATTCTTGTCTGGAGAATCCCATGGACAGAAGAGTCTGGCGAGCTAAGGTCTATGGGATCATAAACAGTAGGACATAACTGAAGTGACCGAGCATGCGCTCCAACAAATAATACTCACCAAGTCCCTACTAAGTGCCAGGCATTAGTTAAGTGTCTTGTACCATGTATTGATATCATATCTTGTATCATTTTCTATCCCCACAGTGACCGGAAGTTTGTCCTGTCATTATCCCTGCTTTATCCATAAGGGAAAAGGGGTACAGAAACAATTAATATGGTACCCAGAGGCACATGGTTAGAAAGTGGAGACGATCAGCTTTGGACCCAGGCAGTCGGGAGCCAGAGCTCCTGCAGCCCACATGGCTCCCTCCTGGTCCGTGTTCCACGAACGACACTGTGGCGTCCAGGCCAGGAGTCCTCAAGCTGAGCCAGCACCCAGGCCGCCTGGACCAGCTCGTTAGACAAGGACTGTCAGAGACCACCCCCGGAGTTCTGACTCCAGGTCTGCGGTGAGGCCCAAGAACCTGCATTTCTAACAACCTCCTGCATCATGCTGATACTACTGGTTTGGGGTCACACTTTAAGAGCCATTGGTTAATAAAATTTCAGAGTTTGAGTCAGAATCACAGAAAAGTGGTTTGGGTCCCAGATCTACCACATGGTAGCTCTGTGACATCAAGCAAGTCACTCAATTCCTCCTAGCTTCAGTATCCTTATCTTGCTCAGTAGGGGTCTAAGTCATTATAATCTTATTGACTATATAAATAGTCATTAAAAGGATGCAGTTAATAAAACCCATCTCCTAGTGCTGTGATGGAGATTAAATAAAATACCAAGTATAAAGCACCTAGTAAGTAGCCTGGAACAGAATAATAGCTCTCACATGGTGGTAAATAAATAAACTTGTCACAAAATTATTAAGCCTTCCTGTGCACACAGCGTGGGGAGACAGAGAGAGATTATGCCACATTTCCTGTCTGGGACAAGTCAATTTAAGGACTGAAAAATGTCCAAGAAGAAGCACAGATGCCTGTACAAATGTACACACAGTCACCAGGACACACATACACACTCATGTATGCATACATACACACACACATACAAACAGTACAAATGCAAAGTCAACCAACGCTGTGTCCACCCAGGGATCTGCAGAGCGCTAAAGACAGCCCTGGAGAATGAGCACCAACTTCCAGAAGGACATTCACGAAGACAGGACCATCACCACGGGCTCTTACAGTATCCAGGCATGCGGCTATTGTTCTTATTTATTTTTTTAAGAGAGAAAGACTGAGTGCCGACTCTGGATCAGGCACCACATTTGGTAGTTTGCCCTTAATGGTGGTAACCCCCAGCTGGCTGGAGGCTGAGCACCATGTGTCTCCTTTCGATGGGCAGGCAAACAGATC
Organism: Cervus canadensis; assembly: GCF_019320065.1. NCBI lineage: Eukaryota > Metazoa > Chordata > Mammalia > Artiodactyla > Cervidae > Cervus > Cervus canadensis. Next base: position 6,092,685 of record NC_057403.1, on the reverse strand, counting down.
TGAGATGCTTAAGCAATTTGCCTTAAGTCTCACAGTGTGTGTGTGTGTGTGTATCTGTGTGTGTGTGTGGTGCTCTCTGTGTGTATGTGTGTGTGTGTGTATTTGTGTGTGTGGTGCTCTGTGTGTGTGTGTGTGTGTGTGTGTGTGTGTCTGTGTGTTGGGGCTGAGAGCGGGGTGCGCAGGAAGGCTTGTCTTCTTGTCCTTAAACCCCAGGGAGTGATCCTGTCACTCTGCCGCACGATTTCCTCTAGTGCAGTGTTAGCCAGCCTAGCTCTGAAACTTCAAATTCACAATCCCCTGGCTTTAAAGCACGTCCCCCGAGGAAGGCAGAGAAGATGTAAATGCACGTACCAAAATGAGCCTGGAACATCTGAAGCAAACTGGGTGAGTTCCAGGGCGTCTTGATGAGACGCTGTCTGGAGCCCCTGGGACAGCTGCCTCCTTTGATGACTCCCACCCGCGCCTCTCCGCCGCCCTCCTCAGAACACACCGGCTCTCTGGCGGCTCATCTAAGCAATGATGAGCTGAGGGCAGACTGCTCTTCTCCCCAGATCCACCCAGAACACCCTCGTGCCTCTGAAAGACAAGAGCCAGCTGTATCTCTCTTTGGCAAATAATTCAGTGTGCGAGAGAAGTGGAGATGTGCTTCTCCGTGGATGCAGGAGCAACTCATTTGGGCCCCCAATCTGTTCCCCAGACACATCCGCTAGTCACTGAAGAGATGCAGAGTGAGGGGGTTCAAGGATACTTGATGTCTCTTTAAGAACGGTTATGTTCCATTTACTCAGATGCCAGACTTCTAGTAACTTAACCAAAATTTAGTCCTGAAAGTAGATAAATGAGATGGCCTTAGATAGCGAGGAATGGCTTTCAAAAAGCCCCTTAAACACACATACACACTTTCTCTCACACACTCATTTTAGAACTCTAACTTTGTACATGTACATTTTAGGCTCTAACTTTGTACATGTTTCTAATAAGTCTACTTATGTGGTTTCCAACCTATAGGAGACAATTAGAAAGGTGCCATTTATTGGTTGGCCCAGGGAAGGTGATAAAGCAGATCACTTGCTAGTTTAATGAAAGATCCAAATACAAAGAACCAGGAACCCTGTCCTCCAAAGCAATCACACAGACTACCGGCGGTAAAGAAATACACATGTGACAGTCTCGGGCAAGGAAATTTTGCAATTGGTGTTAATATCGGCCCAAGAGAGAGAGAGCTGGCAGGCAGCAGGGTGAGGTGGATGCAAGCCTGGCAGAGCCACTAACCACAGGCCTTGGAACAGCATCTCCAACTCAGAAAGTAAGATCTACTTCCTGCGAGGTTGTGGTTTGGAACAGAATTATCAGGAGAAGAGATGAGACACCAAGGAACAGAGGGCCATGCCCTCCATGTACTACAAATCTGAGCCTCCCATAAGGCCACTTAATGTCTTCCCTGGCAGAAGAATGCAAGTCAGTCCGAGGCTTTGTGATCATGAACCCGGAAGAATATCTTTGCACTTAGATGGATAGGAGCTGTTTTAAATACGCCTAGAAACAGCAGCCCAAGTTGGAGAACATGGCTTCCTTGGCATTGCTCAGATCTCTGGATTCTTAGAGTCCCTTTTGTCTTGTCGAGGTATTCCTTTGAGAGGGTGTGAACCTCCATTCCCTGCTATGGGTATGAGATCCGGGACATTTCATTTGTTTATTTTCGTTGCTGCTTGTTAGTTCTGAATCCTGGCAAAGGCAGGCTGCTCAGACCCCAACGGAATCAAGTCGATGATTGTGAGATGAAGAGAAACAAAACAACTGTGTGTGAGTGCTCAGTCTGGGGAATGTGATTCTAACTTCAGAAGGTTGGGACTAGAGCTCCTTAAAATTCTACATTTCCAATTCAGGTATTCTGTGGTTCTCTAATTCAGACACCACTAAGTGAGACAAAATTCTGGCATCAATTTAAGGGAAACCTGAGTTTCCAGAAAACTGGTTCTTCTTTTCTACTGTCTTCCTGTCTCCTTGTTGTATTATAGAACTTGAGAATCACAAAAGCAGCCATGTTTCCGGCTTTGTTTTGGCCACTGGGAAGCTTATGTGAAAATCTGGATGACATTTCGTGTGAAATGTTTATGTAGTGACTGTTGCTTTTGTGTGAGTAGCACCTTTTTTCCATATATGATAACAGACTCATCTTCCCAAGCATATAGGCACTAGAGTGAGACTGGTTTGAACATAAAAAAAAAACCCTAGCAAGAGAGATTTGTCCAAGTATGTTCCTGTGACCCAAGCTGGGCCAATCAGAGTCCTTTTCCCAGATTTTTCTATCAGAACAGGTAGAGAAATATGTGCTTTCCTGTAAATCATACCGCCACACCCCCTTTATATGGTACACAGAGAAACAAAGATCAGAAACCTACAGAGGGGACTCTGACAGCACTCGGGAGCTAGTTCTGGTCAACCTCAAGGCCACTTCCACCATTCCTCACTCCTGCAGTATTTTGCAATTCAGCAGTGACTTCCATGTGGTCCTCAAGTGACTCCACGCTAGACTTCCAGCACTTGCAACTAGAACCTGAAGACAGGATCTCTCGCACAGATCTTTTCCCTGGCTTTCCTATTTTCCCTTCAGCTTGATTCCTTCAATTATTTGCTCTTTCCCTTTTGTATTACATATAATTTTCTAAACTGCCTCCAATTCTTTGTGAAGAGCAGCCAAGTATAAACATGTATGTCGTATCAGATAATTTCAAATACAGTACTTTCTCTCTCTGTCACAACTGTTGATAATGCTTGTCTGTGACATTAAGGAAAGGTTAACCTGGTTTCTGTATTTTCTGCTTCAAAAAGCAAAGAGGACTGTGATACATTAAATAATGGTTTCCCTTTAAACAAACAGGTACCCAATGGGGGAAACAGTCTCAGTTATCTGGAGAATTCACCTACAAGGAAAAGCACGCACCCTAATTTGACCAAACACATGCAATATCACCATATTAAAAATGTATTAAAAAGTGACAACTCCTAGGACAACCCAAAGTGTCTTGGTAGCTGTTATTTTAGTATTTGCAGTTGGTATCTTTTTGAGAAACGATTCTCTAGGCTACAGAGACTTCCTAAAGCATAACCATCTTTCATCCCAGACTCTAATTTCCTCGAGACTATTGTGTGTGATGATTTTGCGTGTATGCCTCTATGTACTTTGCCTAGTCAAATACACCCCTCTATGCAATGATGTCCTCCTTGATAGAGGAAAGTAAATGATAACAGGACCCATTTCTTTGGTGAGCAATGGCTTAAAATACAAAACCTTCTGGGTTTTAGTTTAAATTGCATTATTTTATAAAGAAGTCATCTCGGAGGTGTATTTATCCTGAAAGGGAATGCTGCAACTGAGCCAACCCGCTAATGGGCATGCAGTGATGAGATTGTCACACCCGCCAGGTACTGCTGAGCCTGGTGACAGGAGGTATTTAATGAGGCTGAAGAGGAAAGAAGGGTTATGGTGGCTGTATTTGTCCAGTGGATAATCTAGTTTTGGCATAATCCTCCAAATGGATTAACTGTTCCCTCAGAAGAAGATCTAAAATGCCCCTCCTTAAGCCACAGTGGTCAGAATAAATGGACCCCATCCTCTCCCAACACATTCACCACCACCAACACCACCAGGACCACAGGAGGGAGAGTGATGTCCCTCTGAACACACCAAGAAGCACAGCCAGTAGTAGGTACAGCATCTTGGGGCAAACAGAAATTGATGGGGATACCTCCATACTAATGCAACCTGACTGGGGTGACTCAACGCTCATGGCATGGAGTGATACACATAAATGTGCACACACACATCACATGCACAATGGCTTTTTCCAAGTGAGCCAGACCTTTCCCACCACAGTGGTTGAAGGTTTCTATGAGCATCTCTGGGAGGAGGAAAGAGAGTCAAGATTAGAACTCCCTGTCTGTCTAGATCCAGGAGCCCTTTATTTAATTATACCCATTCTCATTCCAAATAAGAGTTAAAGATGCTTTGTCTCTACTTGTGCGGATTTTACAAAGTTCTCAGTATGGAATACAGGTTCAGTCACGCTTAATAATACAAACCATCACAACAAGTGAGGGGAAGAACACGGCTTCGGCATCTGGATCAGCCAGTTCTGTTCTTTGCCTTCCTGTGCAACCTTGACAAGTGCCTTAACCTTTAAAAGGTTTCGAGTTCTTCACATTTAAAATAGAGATATTAACACTACCCATTAGAGTTGTGAGGATTTATGAGATTAGATGTATGAAAGGGGCTTGGTTCAATGCCTGGCACATTTAAATGTTCAATAAATGCTAGCTATGATTATTTTATTATCATCATAATGATTATTAGTATAATTACTAGGATTATCATGTTCATAAATCCCTTGAAGGATTCTACTTTTCTTACAGATATTGAGGTAGGAAGGATGGAAAGAGTAAAGATGAGAGAGAAGGCAGAAAGGACAGAAAAAAGTATGGAAGGAAGGATGCAAGGAATGAAGGGAGGGAGGGCGGAAGGTAGGGAAGAAGTAATGTTCTAATTGGGATTGGGAAAGCCTGTCTATTTATAACAATTCAGATGACCAGAACAAGACAAAGCAAACACTATTTCTCTCTTCTACTGTGCATTGCTTCTACTTGGAGATGTTAAGCATTAGAAACTCTCTCATGAGTTGAGCTCTCTGAAGGCACCTCTAGGACACGGTGGCCCAGGTCAAGATGGGAAGAGCATGGAGGCCCATCTGGATTCTCGGCTGAGTCACAGTGGTTCAAACACCAGCATGCAAAGAGACAGTGCACTAAATTCAGGCTCAGCCAGCGTGATTGTCTGAGCTTGTTTGAACTGATGGGAGGGTAACTGAGAAGAGGCATCTAGATAGTGACGATCACCAAGGTCCAGGGGAAGCAGGGGTGACCAAGTAAGGACCCAGACAGGAAGCAGAATCCCCAGGGTGAGGACGAGGCTCCAGCCCCAGAAAGGAAGTAGAGAATCCCTCGCTGGGGAACTCCTACAAAGTAGAGGTTGGAGGGAAGACCTAATCCGGATATGGATTTGAGATTCAGTGTGAATTAGAGCACATTTCACCTCTGCTTGCAGCCTTCCACAAACTCCCCACTCCTCATTTTAGCAGCCAGGTGCCTAAGTAAACTGGATCCTGTCTATTCGCCCAGGCTCATCTCCCACCTGCTCCAGTTTCTCAGCCACGCCAACTTCCCCCTCATCCTACAGCCCCTGCATTTCCTTTTCCTTCTCAATGGAAGGTATTCCGCTCACCCCTGTATGACTGGCTTTGCTTCATCAAAGAGGATTCAACTCCAGTCTCGTCTCCTCATAGATCCCCACCGCTAACCCTTAATTATATCACCAGTAACCCTCTACCAGATCACCATATTTATTCCCTTGAGAGCACGCATCACCATCAAATATCACCTTGTTCAGGTATTCCTGGTTCAGGTTTATCATCTGTCTCTCTCCCATGGTCTCCACGGGCCATGTCTGTCTTGCTGCATTCCTTAACGCTGCATCCCCAGCACCAAGGGTGAGGTCTGGCAGCAGATGGGTGCACCAGAAGTATCTGTTGTTCAGGTGCATGAAGAATCTTAGGGAGGAACATGACAGCCCAGACCTCTCCTGTCATTAACCATCCATGGTCAATACTATAGCCTGGCCAGGAGTTCAGTCTGGCTGGGGCCAAACACAACCAGCCAGGCAAGCAAGCTATCAACTCATAATAAGTCCATTCTCAGTATGGCTACATGATGGGACTTAGACCATATGGAAAAGAAGTGAAAGCGTTAGTCACTCAGTCGTGTCTGACATCTTGTGACCCCATGGACTACAGCTCACCAGGCTCTCCTGTCCATGGAATTCTCCAGACAAGAATACCGAAGTGGATAGCCATTCTCTTCTCCAGGGGATCTTCTCCACCCAGGGATCAAACATGGGTCTCCCGCATTGCAGGCAGATTCTTTACCATCTGAGCCACTAGGAAAGCCCTAAGAACATATATGCCTGGGGGAAAAGAAGCAAAAGATTACATAAGTGCTGCTCAAGGACAAAGGTATGAGAAGCATGAGGGAAGGGCATGGCATGCAGGGTATAGAAGCAAGAACTCAGCTTCTTTCCTAACTCACGCAAAGAACAGAGGAACTTCGTTTCCCATGTCACCACTGAGGGCCAGGCTGTCAAATTCAAAGAGTGGAACAAGGCCACGACCTACCAACTTACAGATGATGTCCAGAAGGGGATTTGAACACATTGTTTCTTCCATGGACACTGCATCATTTGGAACAGTCTTTAAAAATAGTTTTAGATATGCACTGATGTTATTTGATATTGCCATGCTGAATTCCTTTTGATACCACATAATACTCACAAAAGAACCCTTTAAAGCTCAATTTTAATGCCTGAGATGCCAGTGTGCAGACCAGCTTCAATTCTATTCTGAGTCAAAAAAGAAAAACTTCTATGAGAATTCAGGACTTGATAAATATGGTTCCGAGTCACACAGATGAGCTGTAAAAATGGAAAACATGTGGGGTAAATAATATACCCTGTGGACAAGGCAAAATATGTGAAAAACTTATATCTCTACTTTTGTTTTTGCTGTGCAGTTTACACAAATCACTGCCTAAGCATTAATATTTATACTCTGAAGCAGTTTTTTTTTTTTTTTTTCTACCATGCCCATCAAACTGTCACATAATCAGGGTAGTCAGTATATCACATAGCACAGGGGAGAGCAACTTGCCGGCCTCAGTTCCTGTAAATATTTTTCTTTTGTGCTGGATTAAGATTATTCTCATGGTAGGGGTTCTTGTGGAAGTGAAATTTGCCAGCATATTTTATGATTTTAAAAACTACGGACACTTCAAGTTTCCACAGAGTTGGCGTTTATGTTCTGCATGGGAGAGACCTTTCTGACCTAGCCCCTGAAGTTTTTGAGGTTTGTTCACCCTGCATTTATTTTTAAGCTAAAGAGAGGTCCATTTTCTGCAGAGAGATATTTTTCTTGGCAGAAAACACAAAATACCAAATTCATTCTTGGGTTATGGCTTATTTGAAAGTACCCCTGCTGTTTCTTAAACTTCCTGACAGAGACGCCTGCTCTCACTCTGCCCCCTGCTCAAATAATCGTAGGAACCGCTTAACATCTCAGAACATAGGTAAAGCTCTTTTGGCTTGATGTCCACAAGCCTGCCCGTTCTGACCTCAACCTCCCTGCACCGTAAGACGTGTGTCTCCGCGCTTTCCTCCTGTGTGGGAGGGGCCTGTGTGGCAGAAAGAGTGAAAGGGCTGTAGTCAGGTGGGTCTGGCTTTGCAGCTTGCTTTCTGCTCTTGAGTCTCTGCCTGACTCTGTCTAGTCTAGCAAAGTGGTTAAGGGCTCTGGCTCTAGAAAAAGGCTGTCTGAATTTAAATCCTTGCTCTTATGTTTTCTTGTTCTATGGGACTTAGCACAAGCAATGTGATTTTTCCAAGTTTCAGTAACCTGTAAAATGGGGATGAAGACAAGTATCGGATTTCAGTCTGTTGTGAAGAGTATGAGCATATCAGATAACTACTGCTGTAGAACAAGATAACAAAGTCAATGAATTCAAACAGAAACCCTTTGTTATTGCTCCTGAGTCCACGAGGTGAGCTGGGCAGTTCTGTCTTAGCTGGGCTCGTGTATGCTTGATTATCATGCTACAAGATGGGTAGGAAGCTTTGCTGGTCTTGGCTGTGTCCTTTCATACCCTCTCATGTCCTTTGCTTCCACAAGGACCCCGGCCATGAAAATAATCTTAATCCAGCACAAAAGAAAAGTATTTACAGGAACTGGGGCCAGCAAGTTGCTCTCCCCTGTGCTATGTGAGAGATTGCTCAAGGTTGGTCTAGGGTGGTGTTGGCTGGAACAACTGGGTTCTCTTCTTCATGGTGTCTCATTTCCCAGCAGGCTCTCCCGGACTGGTTCTCATAGTAGATGGACCAAAGAAAGAGAGTGAGGGGGGAGCCCCGAGAAGGAAAGTGGTGAGGGCAGAGAGAGAGTGACTCAAAACCTACTGAGTCCTTAGGCTATGACTGAGTATAACATCACTTCTGCCACAGAGCAAGCCCAAAGTCAGGGAGAAAGGGGTCTGAGACTTACAGAAAGGGACCTGGCTAAGGGGAGGCCAATAACTGGGGCCGACATTTGTGATCAACCCAGTACAAAGTGTAAAGTACTTAGCACGAGCATGACCATATAGCAACTGCTTAATAAAAGTTAGCTATAATGACAGATTGAATATTGCCAGATAGTATCATTGTGAGGATTAAAACTCAAAGAGACAGCTATGAGTACACTGACATCATTTACCATGGACTGTGCCATTAAACAGTGGTAGTCACACTGCCCTGTATTCGAGACCAGCAATACTCTGTCTTCTGTTCTTTTCAGATATCTTTGCTGTGGATGTTTATATAGCTGAGGATGCTCTTTCTGTATCTTCAAGATCTCGTTCCTGATTGATCCCACCCTCAATGAGATTGTCCTTCCAATGACCCTAGAGAGCCCTGTATGTTCACATTGTGTCATCAGGCCCCTTTCTCCTTAGACTTTGGTTACTGATGTTGATGCATTATCTCCCTGATGATTCTACTGGTTCCTTGAGAGCAGACTGTTTAGGAATCGTATGTTTATTTCTTTCTACACTTGTTGTTGTTGTTGTTCGGTTGCTAACTCGTGTCTGACTGTGACCCCAAGGCCTGCAGCACGCTAGGCTTTCCTGTCCTTCACCATCTCCCAGAGTTTGCCCAAATTCATGTTCATTGTGTTGATGATGCTTCCTAACCACCTCATCCTCTGCTGCCCCCTTCACTTAAGTGCTAGACAAATTTGGGAGTTGGGGCGGTTGAGAGTGAGTGAGGGAGAAAATAAAATCATATTTTATTTTCTGACTTTAGGAATGTTGGCTAATTTTTTTAATATACTATATTATTTTTGCACCAATAACTCCATGGTTTACTTGCATACATAGAAAGACATAATTAAGTTCTATACTTCATTTTCTCTCAGTTTGGTCTGCTGTTTATGTTTAAAACGTTACCATTAGAACTTTGTTCCTTGTGCTTAAGGCATGATTACTCCTTAAAATGGCTCATCTATAAATTACTTTTATGGTAATTGATGCAGTGTTTCAGACGAGGTGTTTACATATACTAATTTATGCCTAATAACTCTCTTCTGCAGATGTCAGCTCTTCCCTTAATCCTGCTGTTTTCCTCAGTCTTAACTTGATTCCACTGATATCTGTGGGGCATGGTAACTGTTTACATTCCCCCAAAATCATTACTTTATGTCCAAAGCCCTGGAGACTGATGTCTATTTTACCTGCACCTTTAGAAAGGAGAGATGCACCATGGCTTTGCTCCCTCATAGGAAGGCAGGCTGAGTCTCAAAATTCACTTTCAATGTGTCCCTTCTCCTCTGTTCAGGCAGCCAACCTGCTACTCTCAGCTTCTTTTCTCCCAGATGGCAAGCTTGCCCAAACTTCACTGTTTTTTATGCCTTTCACTTCTCCACTTTTCTCCAAAGTCAAAATTAAACCAACACCCACCCTGAGGGTAGGAGGCAGAGCTAGTCGCCAGTGACATATTACTTTCTTGTCATTCTACAGGCCAAATTTTCATGCTTTGCAAAACCATTCATTTCCAGGCTGTCAGAGAGCCTTGTATTATGCTTTCTGGTTTGGGGTGGTGGTGTCATGCTGGTGTTAATTCAGGGGTTTATTTTTTAATATCGATGTTAGATTTACTTTACCTCTGCCAACGTCTGTGAAGCAAAGGCAGTGGATAAATACAAAGCATCATTATTAACTATTATTATGCTGACATGTAAAACATAATGCACTTCTGACAGTTTGGTCGAGTGGAATCAGATGATGTTTATATATTTCAGACCAGTACTCAGTACCTGTGATTTTTGCTCATGCTTTTGAAAATTTCAACATTTAGAACCCTAGTGGAGCAGGCAAACTATTCTGGGGAGGCAGAGCGTGGCAGGGTGGAAACTGCATGGGCTTATGTAGATCATGTTTAAATTCTACTCTCCAAGCACTGGCTAGAGAGGGTTTCTCTAAGAGGCAGTCTCTGCAGAAAGAGTGGGCTCTTCCAGTGATCTTGGTCTCAGACGTGCTAAAAGGAAATAGCTGTTAAAAACACAATTATGAACTTAGTAAAGTCAAAGAAGAAGAGGAGAGACAGATGAGCCACCTGCTATGAAAAGGACTGCGCTGAGGTTTCTATGCTGCGCTGGGGATACTGTGTGTGAAGGCAGCACAAAGAGAGCCCAGCATTTCCCCAGGAGGAGTGACGGCACTGAGAAATTCAGGGTGGAGGAGAGATCTGCGCAGCATGATGAGGGTAGAAGAACGGCTGCCTTCAGTCATGTGAAGGGTAGGAGATGAAAAGATGAAAACGTGATAGGGTTGTTCGTCTCTTCCACAAGGCAGAGCAGAACCAGTGGGACGGTTGTTCCATAGAATTAACTGGGATGCCCAAAAAGAAATTTCTAGAGATGAGACTAATTCAACAATGAGTGCACCTTCCTGAAAATACTGGGGTCATTGTTTACTGAATATATTGAGTGGGGATGGTATTACTCACCATCTCAGTGATGAGCAATGAAAACTACCAAACTCGGGTGCACGTGACCACAAGTGATTCAGAAAACTCTAATATTTCATGAGTTCAGTAGGGGGAAGATCTAGAGAGAGTTGAGTCCAGAGCTAGGGCTTCAGTGAAGTTTAAGGATTGACAGCTGGAGGACATGCAAGGTGAAAGAAGCAGCAAAAGCAAAGGTTATGAGTGAGAATGAGTTTTCCAGTGAGCATGAGGACAGTGATGCAAGCAAGCTTGTGTGGAAGGCAGAGTTGGAGGGGATGGTGGAAGATAAGACTTGGTACAGAGCATGGGCCTCGAGCATCCAGGACACCCTTAGATCTATTCTTGATTCTACAGGTAATAGAGAACCCTTGACAATTTCTGAATTAGTAGGTTGGGAGAGGTTGGCAAAAAAATATATTATATATATTTGGTACAGTATTTAATTTAAGGGAGATAAGCCAGTTGTAGAATGAACTAAAATGTGAAATGTGACGGAAAGATAAAATGTTAAATGACATGAAATGAAGACGCAATGCACATGTCCCTCCCACCAGAAGAGGTGGTGGTAAGTCTTTACAATACACTGTATTAGTCTATTTTTCACATCTGTCCTTCACACCACAGACTTGCAGCTGGCAGAGCCTCTCTCACTTCTCACTCTATCTGGCCCTTAGCAGGTGCTTAGTTTTTGATTATGAAAGAAACAGTCCACTTTCAGTATGAAATGAGAAGAGTATATGCAACTGGCAAGGACTAGCACACATGAAAATAGGGATAGATAATTTTAGAATTATGGAAATACATTTGAAGAGACTCCTGTGAGTGGTTCTGATCTGGTGATGGGAACTATCCTCCACCTTTAACCCACCTTTATTTATTCACAAACTACTTGAGCCCTCCTCTTTCCAGAAAAGGGTATGAGATGTTTCAGTTTGATTTTCTTTTACAACAAGTGATATGCCTAAAAAGGAAAAGAAATAGAACACAGTAACTAAAAGAGGATGCCAAAAACAGTCTGCCTTTTGAAGGAGGACTCAACCCAGTGTAGCAAAGGTAGACAGTGGTCACAGTTGTTTGCTTAGGTCAAGTCATCAGGCTTCCCCGGCAGGAAATCACAGCCAGAAAAGTGGAGCTGCAGTCAAATGGGAGCTGGAAAATTTGTGTAGCAGGTGTCTGGCTAACAAGCCACATTTTCAAGGCAGGTGGGATGGTTGGTGATGGACTATCTCATTCTACCTACGAGAAGGAAACAAATGCTGTATCTGAAACCGGTGATTGCTTGTCCCACTCTTCTTGGGCACCTTCGAGTTCAGGGAATCCCTGGAAGCCCAAGCCCTCTATCCATTTGCCTGGCTGTGTACACCAAGGACAGACAAGCACCTCTGAAATTTAATTGTTCTTTACAGAGGTCCCATTAGAAGGCTGGATCATCTACTGAGCTTCCTTTAGATTCAACTTCAAGTTTTATGTTGCATCTATATGAATCATGGTACAATCTTTCAAATGACCCTAGACGGAGGGATGTATATCGTAGAAGGAATATGGATTTAAAGTCAGACACTCATGAGCTTAATTTGTAACTTCCCCACTGTGGGACTATGGAAATTCTTTTCATCTCTGTGACATACAATTATCTTAATTGTTAAATAAGAATACTTTTAGTACTTTTAGTACCCCATAAGAGCTGTAAGACATAAGCTGATTTTTAACAGGGTTCCAATAATTATTGACCATAATAGTTAAACCTATTAATACTTACACAACATATAGGGGGAAGCACACGTGCACTCAGGTTTCCCTGGTAGCTCAGACTGTAAAGAATCTGCCTGCAATGCAGGAGACCCAGGTTTGATCCCTGGGTCAGAAAGATGCCCTGGAGGAGGAAAAGGCAACCCACTCCAGTATCCTTGTCTGGAGAATCCCATGGACAGAGGAGCATGGTGGGCTACAGTCCACGGGGTCTCAAAGAGTCAGATACAACTGAGCAATTAACGTTGGTTCTACACATGCATTCACTCATGTGCTCTTAAATAGCATACCCATTTTTTTTTAAACTCATTTTACAAACAGCATCTTGTGACTTGAGTGAGTTACTAAAGGTCATACAAACAAGCAGAGACTGGAGGAGGACACAGAGCCCAGCTTTCACTATCCACAGGCTGTGCTTTTTCCAGCCCACCACTCTCCGGCAGAAGCTAAATGCCAGCCAAGGCCATAAGACTCTAGTTGTCGGATCGTCAAGTTTTCTTCATGGAGAAGATTACATTCACAGAACTTCTCCTTGAAGAGTCTAAAGTGAGTAACAGTAAACCTCATCCTGAATGAGGGAAAATCTAACAGTCATCAAACTTCTGGGACTCTTATCTCTTCTAGGTTTCTCAGTAGAACTGATCCATTTCATCATGGTTAAAGTAAATTATTTTAGAAGCACAAAGGCAGTAACTAGTCACCAGACCTATGAATAAGCGTATGTGTAAGTTAATATGAACGTCCTTTAATGAGTGGGATCACAGTGGAGTAGAAGAAATCAGTCTGTCTGGGTTTGAATATATGCTTTGGAGCCTAAATGAGTTGCACAAATTAGACAAAATTATTTAATTCCCCGGAGCCTCTATTTTCTCATCAGTGAAATGGGTATACAAAACCTAATATAAAATCTAATATAATATGAAACAGCCCAAACTATATATCAGGCCACCAGTGTGAATGCTCAGTTGCTAAGCCATGTTTGACTCTTGTGATCCCATGGACTCTAGACCATCAGGCTCCTCTGTCCATAGGATTTCCCAGGGCAAGAATACTGGAGTGGGCTGCCATTCCTTTTTCCAGGGAATCTTCCAGACCCAGGGATTGAATCCAGGTCTCATGCCCTGCAGGAGGATTGAGCTACCAGGGATGCCTAGGCCACCAGTAACTGACACAGAAAAACAAAGACATTTTATTATTCTCCTATCTTTGAATGATGTGGTTACAAACTCTATTGCTGACAACTTTTTCTGCAGACAAAACCCAGCTGCTCTGAAGGCAGCCTTTATTAGGAAGTCAAGTCCAATTGCCTATTTTCCATTGATTTGGATAGGAAAGCACCAATGATATCCCAGGCTACTCAATATCTTCGGTATTTCTGGTGTCAAGGGCCAGCCAGGGCTGTGATTGATAATGTTGGTGAGAAGTCTCCCATTGTATTCTTCACTTTTCAAATCAAGACCACAAGAGCCAAACAAATCAATTAATTAATAAGCAAGAAGAGAAGGAAATGATGGCCTGGACATCCTAAGAGACCCAGGAGGCCGGGGCAGCTCTGAGCCCCAGGGCTGCTGCTATGGGCAGATAGCAGCATGGTGCGTTGCGTGAGCGTGCTTTAACACTGGCTCAGTGAACTGGGCTGTGGTTTTTCTGCATCACTGAAGTCGCATCAGGGTTTGACAAATCCCTTTATATCCCTCACTGAAAGTGGACTCATAAACATCACCCCCTTTGAAGGGAATTTTAAAGATAGCCCTTTTTTGTGATCACACATCAAAGCAAGATGACATTCCCCTTGTTCTTATGTGAACTGTTATTAGCCTCACAAACTAAGCCTGTGGAAGGTCTTAGTGGGGAAATTAACATTTCATTTTCAGAAGGCAAGAAAACGACAGCTTTGGCAGTCATATAGGTTCACTGCCTGGAAGGTAAGTGGGCCTTGGATCTCTTTTATTGCCGGGTCTGCCAGGGCTCCGCAAAACTGATTTTAAGTTAATATTGGGGGAGTCTGGAAGACTTTGCACAACGCCTAATGGACTGAGCACTAAAATCACCAAAGCTCTTCTTCTGCTTGAGATTCTGCCCATCTCATGAAAGAAACATGAAACATCTGGACATGATGGGATAAAAACAGGCATTAGGATTTTGGGGTACCCTATGCAATGAAGATGTCCCAAATCCCTCTGTTAGCTGACATGATGCAAGTAGCTTCGCCTCTGTGGGCCTCACTTCTTTTTTCTATACACAATGGGACTGCTGACCACATCTTCTAATGCCTCAGGAGTCATATACAGCAGGGCTAAGAAAGATCCAGTTTCCCCTGTGGTGAAAAGGGGTTATAGACTGAACTGTGTTCCCCTAAAATTCACACATTGAAGTCCTACCCCATCACCTCTGAATGTGACCTGATTTGGAGATAAGGTCTTCACAGAGGTCATCAAGTTAAAATGAAGTCATGAGGGTGGACCCTAATCCAATCTGACTGGTATCCTTGTATTCCAAATCCTTGGAATTTGGACAGAGAAACTATAGAGGGAGGGCTTCCAGGTGACTCAGTAGTAAACAATCTGCCTGCCAACGCAGGAGAGGCAGAAGAAGCAGGTTCCATCCCTGGAAGATCCTCTGGAGGAGGAAATGGCTACCCACTGCAGAATTCTTGCCTGGAGAATCCCACAGACAGAGGAGCCTGGCGGGCTACAGTCCATATGGGGTTGCAGAGAGTCAGACACACCTGAGCATGCTGCACACAGACTGAAGACGATGGGCAGTGGGGAGAAGGTGATGAGGACACAAGGATGACCAGTGATAAACCTGAGGAGGCCTGCAGCGGCACCTTTCCTCACAGACATCAGAGAGAACCAGGCTCGCTAACACCTTGAGTTTGGACATCAAGCTTCCAGAAGAGAAAGACAATACATTTCTATTGTTTTTAGGCCACGGAGCCTGTGGTCTTTTGTTATGATAGTGCTAACAAACTAATACAGAAGGGCTGATGGGTTCTGGCTCTCCTTCTGAAAGGGGTGACCGGGAGGGACAGGATCTGAAGTTCAACAGCGATCTCTTTTTCCAATTGAAGTCCTCTCTAGAAATGACTGGTCCTTGCTAACACTCAGGTTAGTATCTAATTATCTCAATAACACAGTTGCCATGACAACTGGGTATAAAGTTTAGTTTCAGAATTTGAATCTAACATGCTAAAATCTCCACAGGATATTTCCTTTGACTGAGAGTAAATTAAGCAAAGCACATGCATGCATACACAACACGATCTCTCAAAAACCATTAAAAAAGGGCCTACAGCCTCTGACTCATCGCCCAGTGTTTGAGAATATGAGACATGCGTTGCCATCAACCATCTCTGCATTCAGCTGACATTTACTCATTCAATTGGCATTTACTGAGCAACTATTATGTGCCAAGCACAGAAGGAGAACTCTTGGCAGCCTAACTACTCACATCAGAGAAAGCTTGAGACTATTTGAATGCCTAGATTGAAAAATGATGCATTTGTCTGTGGTGGGTTAAGGCAGGCTTCATGAGAAAAGGGGCTGTGCTTTGTCCATGCATCACTCCCTCCTCTGTGACGTAGCAGAGCTCCATGCAGCTTGTAGATGCTTAACAAATATGTGCTGAACACATGAATGAATGAAAAAAATAAAATTCAAAAGAACACTGAAATTGGAGTAGAAATCATGAAATACTGAAATTGGCCTGGAAACCATGAAATGCTGAAACATCTGGTCGTGGAAATGAAAACGATGTGAGCTAATATTTACTGAGCACTTCCTTTACTTCTGGTACCAAGCACTCCAAATCAAACTATGAACCATTTTGTGTAACATTCACCATTGTTTCTGCTGCAGTGAGGCATGTGTCCACTTTATGCATGGAGAACACAATTCTTTTAGAGACCAGGTAAATTCCTTGGAAGAAAAGCTATGACAAACCTCCTGGAATTCTCCAGGCAAGAATACTGGAGTGGGTTGCCCATTCCCTTCTCCAGGGGATCTTCCCCATCCAGGGATCGAACCTGGGTCTCCTGCATTACAAGCAAATTCTTTACCATCTGAGCCACCTGGGAAGCCCATGACAAACTAGACAGTGTATTAAAAAGCAGAGACATCACTGTGCCTACAAAGGCCCGTATAGTCAAAGCTATGTTTTTTCCAGTAGCTATGTATAAATGTGAGGGTTGGACCATAAAGAAGGCTGAATGCTGAAGAATTTATGCTTTTGAATTGTGGTGCTATAGAAGACTCTTGAGAGTCCCTTAGACTGCAAGGAGATCAAACCAGTCAATTCTAAAGGAAATCAACCCTGAATATTCACTGGAAGGACTGATGCTGAAGCTGAAACTCCAATACTTTGGCCACCTGATAGGAAGAGTCAACTCATTTGAAAAGACCCTGATGCTGGGAAAGATTGAGGGTGGGAGGAGAAGGAGTGACAGAGGATGAGATGGTTGGATGGCATTAGCAACTCAATGGATAAGAGTTTGAGAAAACTCTGGGAGACAGTGAAGGACAGGGAAGCCTGGCATGCTGTAGTTGCCAGCATGGGGTTGCAGAGAGTCAGGCATGACTTAGCAATGTAGCAACAACAAAATTCCTTGCAATTATACAGAAATAGACCTGCATTTAGATCCAAGTTCAAAGCTGTGCCCCTCAGACTGCTGCCCTCCCTCCCATTTTCCATGGAACCCTGGGTATGTTGCCTGCTCTCTCCAGGCTGGAATCTCCCACTGAGAAATAGGGTTTGTGGCTCATATATCCTTTCTTAAATATTTTTCACTATTTTTTCATAAAAAAACAGCCCTAAGGGGCAACTTGAAGAATCCAGACATATATTTTGTCTTCTTCCCACTTTCAGTGAACCATGGAAGGATTTTTATTCAATCTTACAAAACAGAACAGAAAACAAAATATGATCACTCGGCAACATCTCCTGCCAGGAGGATAATATGGGTCCGGATGACGTCTCACTTGGCAGGATTTTAATACTAATTCCAAAAATTGCCAAGGGATGTCATTGGTTTGCATTTACATAATTGATAAAGTATCGATTCGTGTTAGTAAACGAGAAGGCTTGACCTTAAGACATGAGTTATTTGGGGTTAAACAGTGTCATCCCTTGATGGAGAGTGATGTTTTAAGGGGATTCTGCTGGACTCTGCAGATTGGCTGAGTTGCAGCAAGTTGCTGTCTTCATAGTCCCCTTTCAGATAAGAGCAGACTTACCTTCTGGAACTGCTAAGCAGAGTCAGACTGAAGAAAAAAGAAAGGATGTCAGAGTCCTTAACTAAAATAATGAGAGCAAAACAACTTGATCTGCCTCCGTAATAGTGAGGTTTCTCAAATAAAGGAGAAATTGAAAATGACGTTGCTTTGAAACAGATGTGAGTGCGTTGCGGGTGGGGGTTGGGGAGGAGGAGTAGAAAATATCTGAAAAGGGCTGACCTGCTTTTAACGCATAATATAAACTTTCCTGTGAGCAACTTTCCAGGCATGGTAAACCTGGCCCACCGCCATGAGCTGTGCATGTTCTTATTCATTTATTCATATGTGTTTTCAGTATTGCTTATTTGCTGAGCCTGACGCTGTGCTGGGCAACTGGAATGGTGGCAGAGAATGCTGAAGAAGGCATGCCATACCCAAAGGGCTCCAATTCTAACACAATATATAGATGTAAATACAGCGATCAGAGAAGAGCAGTGTACCAGGGGAGCATGGCAGTGAGTACAACTACGCAGCTTGGGAAGCTGGAGTTGGAGGCAAATTTTAAGGGAAAGGGCTCATCCATGGGACCATTAAGTGTGGCAAGTTGGAATCAACCAGAATGTGAGGAGCAGGCAGAGGGCTCAGCATGGGAAACTAAGGCTGTGTTGGGTCCTGTATAATGTCTGGTGTGACTGAAGTAGAAAGCAAATGCTAACCCACAGTGCTCTTCCCTACACCTTCCTAGCTTTTTTCAAACATGTAAGTCATTTGTTGTTTGTGAGTGTTTTTAATAGTATCCTTGCCAGGCTGAAAGCTCTACAAAGATAGGAATTCTAACTGACTTATTCTCAGAAGCTGGGACGGCCACTGGCACACTCTGGATTGTCACTATTCATGGAATATTCATTGCACAAATGAATGAATGTGTATGGACGCACATCATGAGATGAGACCAGGATCTTATCTCGATCATGTCAGACCACAGAGAGCCTTGAATACCACCTTGGAGGTGCTCACAAGATATTTATTAAATGAATGAAGAAAGAAAATTTACAGAGCACTGAAACCAAGCTTGGAATCATAAAGTCTACAGTGAGAGGGAAAAACTTAAGTATCCTAAAGAGGGTATTTATTGGCAAAGAATTTATTCTACCCAAAGAATAAAGAATCTACCCAAAGAATCCTTTATGAGGTGCTGATTATATGGGCTTGGTAGTTTGCCACGTATCAGTGATTTAAAGACAAATCAAACACAGTACTCTCTTGAAGAGGACCCCGATGGCGCTAGTGGTAAAAAACCTGTCTGCCAATTCAGGAGATGCAAGAGAGGCAGGTTTGATCCCTGGGTTGGGAAGATCACCTGGAGAAGTGCACGGCAACCCACTGCAGTATTCATACCTAGGAAATCCTATGGATAGAGGGGCCTGGTGGGCTACTGTCCATAGGGTCACAAAGAGTCGAACGTGACTGAAGTGACTTTGCACACATGCAAGGTCACTGGAAACTAAAAGCAAATAATCTAGGAGGGAGAGAATACATTTACTCTGTACCTTTAAATATTTTGGAGATTTCTCTAAAAGGGAACATCTAGATTTTTTTTCATGGAATGCAATGAAAAACAGGACTTGTGCTTAAAAGAATTCTTCAGTAGCCAAATATAGATTTCCTAATAGTACAAACCATATTGAGGAAGACTTACAGCTATCTTACTCTGCACCATGGACCAGCCAGCTATGGTACAAAGGACAAATCCAGTCCACCATCTGTTTTTGGATAACTGTGAGCTAAGAAAATTTTTTACATCTTTAATTGCTTTAAAAAATTTAAATAAAATAAGAACAAGATTTTGTTGTCATGTGAAAAGTATATGAAATTCAAATCATAGTGTCTATGATATGAATAGTTCTATTGGAACATGGGCTTCCCTGGTAACTCAGTCAGTAAAGGATCTGCCTATAGTTCAGAGAACCAGGTTTAATCCCTGGGTTGGGAAGATCCCCTGGAGAAGGAAATGGCAACCCACTCCAGTATTCTTGCCTGGAAAATCCAATGGACAGAAGAGCCTGGTGAGCTACAGTCCATGGGGTTGCAAGAGTCAGGCACGAGTTAGCGACTAGACCACTACTGGAACACAGCCACGCCCATTCCTTTATGTATTGTCTGTGGCAGCTTTCTTGCTATAACAGCAGTTGTGTTATTGCTGTAATACAGTTCACAAAGCCTAAGATATTTACTTTCTGGACTTGTACAGAGAAAAGGTTGCAGACACTCTAGGCTCACTGTGAGTTTGAGAAGCAGGGTTGACGCCAGCATGCATTCTGGTGACCTTCTTCTTTAGAGGTTCTGCTTCCCAAATCTGTGGTTCCTGGCAAATTAAAATTGTAACGACATTGGGGAATTTCATTTCCTACTTCTTAAAGTGAGTGCCTTGCAAATGATGATGGATTATGCCTTTGATGAGGAAGGAAGGGGACCTACAGCCTAAGCATGAAATGCAAATCTATTTTAAGTCAGTGCTATATAGCTGGAACAACAGTGGCTTGAGGTCTGGAAGTCAGTGTTTTCATCCTGCAAACGTGGACATCTCACATGCCTCCCCCCCTCCATCTGGACCCAAGACCTCTTATGAATCAAAACAACAGGGCCTGGAGGATGGCCTTCAAGATCGCTTCCAGGGCTAAACATCTGAAGTTTTGCCTCACAAGTCACTGTACTCAGGGCTCTGCCACCTCCTTGTAGGGATGCGTTTTGCAGAAAGCACGCTCATGGACCGCC
The DNA here is from genome assembly GCF_019320065.1 of Cervus canadensis. NCBI lineage: Eukaryota > Metazoa > Chordata > Mammalia > Artiodactyla > Cervidae > Cervus > Cervus canadensis. The sequence goes on along the minus strand of NC_057403.1, from coordinate 6,072,318 downwards.
ATATACCTCTGATTGATTACACATGTGTGGCGTGAACAAGAAACACATGGGAATGAACCACAGGCTGGAATTTCAGATCTGCAGGAAGCATGGGAACGATTCGAGTTCTGCATTTTGTCATGAAGTTTCAGGATGCGTTTGTCTCTACATTTGGAAGTAACTAGGTAGAGACAGGTTTACATTGTTCAAGAAGGGCCTAAGAGGGGAGGGCTGAATTTCAAAAGAAGAGGTATAGTTGCAGCCTGAAGTCAGAATATTCCTGCCCTCTCTCCCCACCCACGGCCAACCTCTCTTTGCTTCAAAAGCTACAATCTCTTCCTTGCTTCACTCAGCGATTGTTCTGCCTCAGAATTTGCTAACAAGGGCCTGGTGGCTGTTAACCAGGGCAGGACTAAAGTCTCAACACTGACCACTGGGCACATTCCACCTGGTTTATCTGGACCCCTACGTGATCCACCATTGTTCTCCCTTACGAGTCCAGATCAGAAGCTTGGGAGGTGCTTCCAAAATATCCATGCTTAAGTGACTGTTCCAGTTGTTAAATCATAATACAGTGTGATTTTGCTGAAATGAAGTAATTACAGGGGGAGAGAAGGAAAGTCGTATGATACACAAACAGGTCCTTTCTGATCGTCCAAGTACTGATGTGTTCTCTGACGCACATGCATTACTCTCTGATGTTGCCATCACACAAAAGGCTCCACTGCTTTAAGAGCGGAGGTGAGTGCTATTTTGGCTGATGTTCTTATCCACAGATTTGGGCAAAGATGCTACACTTACGGGCCCTCAGAAATGTCTCAAAGAGGTTGCCATCATTCTAAATCAACACAGCTCATGTTTTAATATTTTAATATGAAATTTACAATTTAAGCTCCCTGCCTCCTGCCCTTAACTTTAAAGCACAGGGCATTTTCGTCCGAATCATGATTCTCCCATGTCCCAGGTGTATAATCTTAAAAAAAAAAAAAAAAAAAGAATCGCTTAAACTTCCTGACCCTCAGTTTCCGCATCTTCTGTTGTTGTTCACTGGTTGGTCACTTAGTTGTGTGTGACTCTTTGCGACGCCATGGACTTCAGCACCAGGCTTCCCTGTCCTTCACCATCTCCCAGAGTTTGCTCAAACTCATATCCATTGAGTCAGTGATGCCTTCAACCACCTGTCCTCTGTCATCCCCTTCTCCTGCCTTCAATCTTTCCCAGCATCAGTCTTTTCCAATGAGTCAGTTCTTCACATCAGGTGGCCAAAGTATTGAAACTCCAGCTTCAGCAGCAGTCCTTCCAATGAATATTCAAAGGGGGAGAATAATAGAACATACCTTGTATGGGTTTTGTTTTCTTAAATATATTTGAAAAGCACTTAATCTGAGTGCCTGGCACAGAGTAAGCACTAAATATATATTAGCTGTTATTCTATGTATTTTAGGAAACTTCCACTTGTCCTTTGGGCTCAGGTGTTATACACCTGGAAATCTGTCCTCGCCTCTGAGGTTTGGTGGGGAGCCTATCGCTATTAGCCCCTTCCAGCTTTTTTCCCCTACCAATGTCAATACTGTTTCATAATTATCTGGTTACTTGCCTTTCTTGTAAACTATAGGTTTCTGGAGAGCTGCAAATCTCTCTAATTTATTTCTCTTTCTCTGGCTTTCTCCTCAGACTCAGATATGTAGCTCTGATAAAAAAAAAAAAATACTGTTGTGAAGTGTTAGAAAATGAAAGCAATATGCACACTGAAGCAACAAATTACAGGGACTTCCCTGGCTGTTTAGGGGCTATATGACTCCATGCTCCCAACACAGGGGGCCCAGTTTCGATCCCCTGTCAGGAACTAGATCCCACATGCTGCAACCAATAGTTTGCATGCTGCAACTAAAGATACCACGTGCTGCAACTAAGACGTGGCGTAGCCAAATAAATAAATATTAAAAATAAAAAAAGAAAACAAAAATGCCCACACAAAATCATGGAGCTTACTGGTAAATAGAAACTCACTGCTCTTAGAATGATAATGAAAGAAAAAGCCTAAAATCTTAGCAAGAACGCTATACAGCCCCTTTCTTGCATTTTAGCCTCTTGTCAAAGTAACGACCCTTTCCCCTTTTACCCATTCTCTGTACTCTCAGCCAAAAGAGAAAATTTTCAGCACTTCGGGCCATAGGACATGTGCACAGGCAAAGGTTCCTTCTGTCTGGGACTGTAACATATTCTCATATACTTTAGATCACAGCTCAAGTCTCACTCTCTTTGGGGAGCCTTACCTACCCCTCAGTCTGGGTCACATATGCTAGTTACATGCACTTGCAGAAATCTGTTCTGTCCCCTTTGAGATCTAATTTCAATTTTAATTCATTATTTAGTTTGTGATTATTCAATTAATGTCTATCATTCCTCAGTAGACTATAAATTCCATGGGAACAGGGGTCAAGTCTGTTTTTGCTTGCTCTCTTCTATCCTCAGTGTCATGGTCAGTATCTGACACCCAGTAGGTACTCAATAAATAACTGTTAACATATTAATGAATGTAAAGCAAGCAGCTGTATTTCAGAAGGGGCAGCTAAAACACTTTTAGTTTTCTGGTGAGAATTGGAAATCTTTATTCATCATGTTCCACCAATGGCAGGTATTTACACGTGTTTAACAAGAGGCAGGGGTTTCCTCGGTGGCTCAGTGGCAAAGAACCCACCTGCCAATTCAGGAGACCTGGGTTTGAACCCTGGGTTGAGAAGATCCCTTGGAGAAGGGGATGGCAACCCACTCCAGTATTCTTGCCTAGGAAATCCCATGGACAAAAGAGCCTGGTGGACAATAGTCTATGGGGTTGCAAAGAGAGTCAGATTTGACTTAGTGACTAAACAACAACAACTAAGAGGCAGTTTCCCCTGCCTCATTATTCAAGGTTTATTTAAGATGCTGTATTATAACTTTCCTGCAAACACTGGACAACATATAGATGTAACAATGGTTAAAGGCAGACCAATCTTGTTTCCAGTCCCTGTGGCCCAGGCTATCTTCCCTACCCACCCCCCTCACCCCAAATTTATTATCTGTCCATTTGTAATTATCCTATTATCTTTGGTTTCAATATATCCATTTGAAATGAACTGGGCTATGTTCCCAGCTTTCAGGAAATTACATAACTAATTTCATGAAAAACTGTGTTAACCTTATTCAATCATCCTCTACTCCTCACCCTCAATCTCCTGTCCACCTTTTCATGCCTTTAACAACCTCAGAAGGATGCCGATCACCTTCAACAACCTGACCTTTCTACATCCCATTCCATAGCCGTGGGTTGAAACTCTTATCATTTCATTCACTGCAAAGAAATGACTAAGAGCTCCCGGTGATCCTTCTCCCCATTCTACTCCCCAAGAGGCTGATAGGATCATCTTCCAACACAAACACTTAACCTGTAATGTAAGGTTCTTAGCAGTAGGTACTTCCAGTTTCTCCAGTCTTACCTACTTTATCCCTCACCGTGAATTAGATACCCTAGCAGAATGGAATTTTCCATAAATGCCATCCACAACGCCAGATCCTTGAAATGACTGCTAGCTTCTTCTGATCAGCTCCAGCTGCCTTTCTGCCACTGGAAAAATATCTCTTCATGTATCCCTTAAAAATCAGATTAAGAATCATCTCCTCCCTAAAGCAGATTCTAACTTTCCAGAAAGAATCAGTCACCATACCTTCTGCAAAACCATAACTATATTCATACATTAAGGATAAAAAAAATATGTATTTTAAAACAATTATCTCATTACATCTTTCACCTTTGCTGGACTATAAGGTCCGTGAGTATGAGATCTATCTTACAATCCAAACTTTCCCTTTATTACTGGCCTGCTATCAGGAACATAATACCATTATAATACATTCAGTGAATAAAGACTTTAGCTTAAAATATATATCTTTTTCCTTTGATAACAAGCATTTACTCCACAAAAGAAATGTGTTCTCCTCTGACATTGAAGTGGTATTTTGTTGAAGCAGCAGCCAGTTGAGAAATATAAAAAGTGGGTAACATCTGCATTTTGATGTGTGTATGCCTGTAGTAAATTTTCATTTATGATGATCAAAAAGAAAGGGAGTTTAAGGAGTTTATGTTTTAAGAGAGACTATAAAAATAACCTAGATTGTGATTCTGCCATTTTTAATTTTATCTCAGTTCTGATGAATGCTTCTCTTTAAAATGCTTGCCTTCCTGAAGAGTACTGATAACTACCCCCCAAAACAGATTCCCCCAATTTCCTGCATTTCTAATCCTTTGATTTGGGTTCCTAATAAATACCAATGGCAAAACAAACAGTGAAAGATGTTTTTGAGGTTTTGGGGATACTCTTTTCATCTACTTTTGGTTTTCATAGATTTCATACATACTGCTATTGTTGTTCAGTCACTGAGTCAAGTCCAACTCTTTGGGACCCCATGGACGGCAGCACACCAGGCTTCCCTGCCCTTCACTATCTCCTGGAGCTTGCTCAGATTCATGTCAATTGTGATGGTGATGTTATCCAATTCTTTACTTTCAGTATGTGCTTTATTTATTTAAAGAATTCAAGTCATTTCAATTCCATGAGCATTTATAGAATGTCTACTGTATTTCAGGCTCCATGTTAGGGGTTGGTGGTTCTGAAACATGAGACAGAGTGCTTAACTTTAAGGAGTCAAGTCTAAGCCTGAGATTTAAAGGAGTAAGATCTCAGGAATGATGGCAATAAAGGAAGGGTGTTTACATAAGGGGTAAGTTTCGATTGACTCTGTTGGGAAGGTGGCTGGCAGAATTGACTTCAAAATGTGATGACTTTTGAGCTGGGCTTTGAAGGCTGAATAGGAGTTGGCCATTATCTGGGAGAAGAAGCAAATCAAAGGATTTTAAACTATTTTTATAAAAAAACATTGCAGTTAATTTCAATTAAGGTCAGAATATGGATATTAGAGTAGAGAGGAAAAATAGTAGAGATGATATGATTTGAAAAAGCTTTCCCCTTCTGGCCTTTTTGCTGTTGTTTCATTGTCTTTGAGGCTGCAGGAAAAAATAATTTCTGAGGGCTGCTTTGATGTATATGAATTATTCATCATTAAGAAGTCAAGCAGCTGACACCAGCCTTTGTTAGAGCTCTCGAGCGTGTGCTAGCCCCCCTGGAAAATCAGTGTGGTTTTTAATCCTCTGCCCCATGTGAGGGTCATCTGCATGTGTAGGAAGGTCTTGGTCAGTTTTTCTCTGACTGATGCAAATCAGGGAACATGTAAGCCTTCACATTCTCTTGTTTCTTTTCCACTCTTTTTAGGATGAAAACCGTTTGTCACTGGAGACACAGGTGTGTGCACACACATACACTCACCCCAAAACCATCTGGGTGTGTGGCCTGCTTGCTTCATTAAAAATCCAGAGCCCAGACTGACGGAGAGACACGGCCACCTAGTCCATTAGCGTTCTTGCTCCAACACAAGCAGCTTGACCTGGGAGCAGTCAGTGCTAACGGGATGTCTCATTAAAACAGATTTTGTCAGAGTTTTTTCCCTGCCATTTAACGTTCTCTGGAACATTTGTGTGGGATGTGGGGCCAAGGAGTCTCTCGTCTCACCCAGGGTGGAACAGAATCCACAATGGAAAGACTCTGAGGGGTGTGGAGGGTCCACTCTGTGCCAGTGCTGGCGTTCCCGAGCGCTCTCAGTAACTCTGCGAGGCCCACATGTGTTGTTTCACGTGTGTGCTAGTGGTATGAACCACAGAGCTAACATTTCATGTGAGCATATGAGGCCTTAGCGGCTCTATGAAATGCTGCAGATGCATTTCTCCATTTAACCCTTAAAAACTCTAAGACAAATGCATTATTATTGTTTCCATTTGCAAAATGAAAAAAGCAAGACTAATGCAGACCAGTTACCTTGTTCAAAAGTTAAGAGACAGTTTTTGACGTAATCAGGCTCCAAAGTGTCTGCTCTTTCTACTGTGTCATTCTACTTCTGCTTTTCTCTCCACAGAAGACTAAGAAGCAAGACTAAATTCAACAAGAAGAATGGCTATGGTGAAACTGGCTGTACTTGTTGTTGCTATTATTGAAACCAGCATCTGTTGGTTTGCTATGTGTCATGTCCTGGATAAATTACTCCATTTTCCTATCCTATTTAATTCTCTTTACAACCCCATGAAGTAGGCACTCTATCTCTTTCCATTTTACCAATGTGGAAATAAGGGTTTAAATTAGTTAAGTAACAAATGCCAGCCAGACTTTGATCCCAGATCTGATTTCAAATCAGAAGGAAGAAATGATAACTTGAACTAGCGTGATACATGGAGAGGAACAAACAAATATTAAAGGTATTAATAGCTTACAACTGATAAAATGTGTTATCTTTGTTGAAATATAATTCAATTTACCAGCCTTTTATTGGAAACCTGCTGCTATGAGGCATTATGCTAAGACCTAAGTATATTAAGGTGAATATCACACTACTTTATCCTTATAAACCAGATGTTTACAAACAAGAGAATCAATGAACATGGACAAAAACAATGATATTGCTAACATGCATTTTATTAGAGGAACATGCCAATAATATGCTGGCACTCAGTCCTTATCATATACCAGGCATGCAGGTAAGTGTGATACCTATGCATTTTTTTTTTAATCTTAGAAATTTGATGTTTTACATGTTACTATCATCCCCATATTACAGATGAGAAAAATAGAGGCTGAGTGAAGATAAATAACTTCTTCTAGATCATAGAGCTAGCCAGATACTCAGAGAACAAAGATAAGGTCAAGATTATTTCCCAAATAATTCCATTATTTAGTCATGGGCTAAAATGAATTCTACCAAGAAATGGAATCTGCAAAGGAGGAAAGTTAAACCAATCCCCAAGTAAAAATCAGAGAAGAGCTAGAAAGAGTGGATGGTTTGTTTCAGCTGACTCTCAGCTCACTGCAAACCCTCGGATTCATGCAAATTAATGTTAGAATTGCCAGTTGCACAACTTACTGGTTCTTAGACTTTGAGACTCCTTTTCATGGTGTGACAGACAGACATCCTAACGTCTATCTGACGGGGTTGCAGTAAGATCAAATGTGATAAAGCAGACACCAGCCCCGGCAGACTTTGTCTGGGATGGAGTAAAGGTTCAACAAATATGACAGGCCACCCAGTGCCCCCTTCAGTGAAGGACTGGTGACCACCGCATCTAGGAATGCTGTCTGCCAATGACCGTCAGCTCTCAGCCCCTTCAAGGATTCTCTCAGGTCAAGGTCATGACACTGCCTTGGGCAGCTCACATCCTGTGACTGGTCACTGCGGGGGCATAAGGACACTGGCCACTGGTCCTGAATCAGAACTATCCTGCTGGGGTCATTTCAGCTCCAGTCTCAACTTCAGGTCAGCCACGTCTGTCACCGTGCCTTACATTTCTTTTCTCCCTGCAGATTCCTGCTTCTTTCTCCTCTCTGCCACACGAGTTGGTTCTAAGGGCACCCCTCGATAAAGTTCTTGTATGCTAAATCCCAACCCAGAAACCACGCCCCAGCTATCTCTGAGATTCATACTGTCAACATCAACCGCAATGGGACTAGAACAGGCAAAGTGCGAGGAACACCATGGATCTAGGTTAGGGTCAGGATGTGTAAGAAGTGCTTGTCTGGAAGACAGTTTTATGTGATGCTGACTGCATGGCAAGAGGGCTAACCTTTTCCTGTGCTAGCCCACAGGGCTCTTCATTCAACATACTAATTGCTGATTAGTTATTTTAAAGATCTATTTTAAAGATGAAGGAAGTTGGTTGGGTTCACATGGGTAAAAAGACTTGACCAAAGTCACACAGGTTTAAGCAGTAGAGCTGGCTGACTCTGGTCTGCAGTGATCCCTAGTAGGGTGAAAACATCTCATCAGGATGGCCCATGCATGCATCTTTTTCTTTATTTGTGAGTCTCTGAGACTGCATCGTATCTGTGACACCTGCACACAAAAATGGTGTTCTCTACCTTACAGGACCTCGGGAGTCCAAACAAAGTTCTGCTCACCATCAGCATTCTGTCCTGTCTCCAAGGGCTGTCAGCCAGAGATGGCCAGGGAAGCGATGGAGCTTTAAAAGGTTAATTACCATTAATCATTATGAGAAGGTGGCTTATTATCAATTCATAAATTCAGAATAAAATTATTTTGCTGACAAGCAAAATGTCCCAGTTGCCCTGTCGACCTGGTTTCTATTCTAAAAAATAAATAAATTTTTTCTAGATTATGGTCTTTGTGTAAACTACTGTCTTTTCCAACATGCCAAGTGGAGAAAGCTTAATTAAATTCATAAAGTTGACTAAATTATTACAAACTTATCAAAAGCTTTTTGGAGTACATGTGTACGAGTATTTGTACAGGCCCAGATGTACACATGGACATCACCAGATGGCCAACACCAAAATCAGACTGATTACATTCTTTGCAGCCAAAGATGGAGAAGCTCTATACAGTCAGCAAAAACAAGACCAGGAGCTGACTGTGGCTCAGATCATGAATTCCTTATTGCCAAATTCAGACTGAAATTGAAGAAAGTGGAGAAAACCACTAGACCATTCAGGTATGACCTAAATCAAATCTCTTATGACTATACACTGGAAGTGAGAAATAGATTTAAGGGACTAGATCTGACAGAAAGAGTACCTGATGAACTATGGATGGAGGTTCATGACATTGTACAGGAGACAGGAATCAAGACCATCCCCAAGAAAAAGAAATGCAAAACAGCAAAATGGCTGTCTGAGGAGGCCTTACAAATAGCTTCGAGTAGAAGAGAAGTGAAAAGCAAAGGAGAAAAGGGAAGATATACCCATTTGAATGCAGAGTTCCAAAGAATAGCAAGGAGAAATAAGAAAGCCTTCCTCAGTGGTCAACGCAAAGAAATAGAGGAAAACAATAGAATGGGAAAGACTAGAGATCTCTTCAAGAAAATTAGAGATACCAAGGGAACATTTCATGCAAAGATGGGCTCAATAAAGGACAGAAATGGTAGGGACCTAACAGAAGCAGAAGATATTAAGAAGAGGTGGCAAAAATACACAAAAGAACTGTACAAAAAAAAATCTTCACGATCCAGAAAACCACGATGGTGTGATCACTCACCTAGAGCCAGACATCCTGGAAAGTGAAGTCAAGTGGGCCTTAGGAAGCATCACTGCAAACAAAGCTAGTGGAGGTGATGAAATTCCAGTTGAGCTATTTCAAATCCTGAAAGATGATGCTGTGAAAGTGCTGCACTCAATATGCCAGCAAATTTGGAAAACTCACCAGTGGCCACAGGACTGGAAAAGGTCAGTTTTCATTCCAATCCCAAAGAAAGGCAATACCAAAGAATGCTCAAACTACCGCACGATTGCACTCATCTCACACGCTAGTAAAGTGATGCTTAAAATTCTCCAAGCCAAGCATCAGCAATACGTGAACTGTGAACTTCTAGATGTTCAAGCTGGTTTTAGAAAAGGCAGAGGAACCAGAGATCAAATTGCCAACATTGCTGGATCATCGAAAAAGCAAGAGAGTTCCAGAAAAACATCTATTTCTGCTTTATTGACTATGCCAAAGCCTTCGACTATGTGGATCACAATAAACTGTGGGAAATTCTGAAAGAGATGGGAATACCAGACCACCTGACCTGCCTCTTGAGAAACCTGTATGCAGGTCAGGAAGCAACAGTTAGAACTGGACATGGAACAACAGACTGGTTCCAAATAGGAAAAGGAGTACATCAAGGCTATATATTGTCACCCTGCTTATTTAACTTATATGCAGAGTACATCATGAGAAACGCTGGGCTGGAAGAAGCACAAGCTGGAATCAAGATTGCTGGGAGAAAGATCAATAACCTGAGATATGCAGATGACACCACCCTTATGGCAGAAAGTGAGCAGGAACTAAAGAGCCTCTTTATGAAAGTGAAAGAGGAGAGTGAAAAAGTTGGCTTAAAGATCAACATTCAGAAAACTAAGATCATGGTATCCAGTCCCATCACTTCCTGGCAAATAGATGGGGAAACAGTGGAAACAGTGGCTGACTTTATTTTTCTGGGCTCCAAAATAACTGCAGATGGTGACTGCAGCCATGAAATTAAAAGACGCTTACTCCTTGGAAGGAAAGTTATGACCAACCTAGATAGCATATTAAAAAGCAGAGACACTACTTTGTCAAAAAAGGTCCATCTAGTCAAGGCTATGGTTTTTCCAGTGGTCATGTATGGATGTGAGAGTTGGGCTGCGAAGAAAGCTGAGCGCCGAAAAATGGATGCTTTTGAACTGTGGTGTTGGAGAAGACTCTTGAGAGTCCCTTGGACTGCAAGGAGATCCAACCAGTCCATTCTAAAGGAGATCAGTTTTGGGTGTTCATTGAAAGGACTGATGTTGAAGCTGAAACTCCAATATTTTGGCCACCTGATGCGAAGAGCTGACTCATTTGAAAAGACCCTGATGCTGGGAAAGATTGAGGGCAGGAGAAGAAGGGGACGACAGAGGATGAGATGGTTGGATGGCATTATCAACTGAATGGACACGGATTTGGGTGGACTCCAGGAGTTGGTGATGGACAGGGAGGCCTGGCGTGCTGTGGTTCATGGGGTTGCAAAGAGTCAGACACGACTGAGCAACTGCACTGAACTGAGATGTAGAGTCATGTGTCTATAGATAGAGATGCATAGAGGCTTTTACCAACACCTTTAGAAGTGTATTTTACAGGTCACTTCTAGATGAGTCTTATGATAAAAGTTCTCCAAAACTTTTCATATCAGATATTTTAGTCAACAAAATGTTTAAGTTTTCATGGTTGCAACCTGTAAGACTCAATCTGGCCAGACTTCAGGTTGCAATTAAGGTATTATTAAAACCATGCCTCTCCATCATCATCCATAATTTGTTTAATTGTTTGTATTTTCCTTAAAGGAAGTACGAAACAAGATAAAATCATCTAAACTACTAAAAATCACAAGAACACTCAATATTCACCATTTTAGAATTCTTAGAATGTGTCTGAGTGTTAATATTATGTGGTAACTTGACTGGCCACAAGGTGCCCAGATATTTCATCCAACAATAACCTGTATGTATTTGTAAGAATGTTTTTCAATGCTGCTACTGCTGCTAAGTTGCTTTAGTCATGTCTGGCTCTGCATGACCCCATAGACGGCAGCCCACCAGGCTCCCCCATCCCTGGGATTCTCCAGGCAAGAACATTGGAGTGGGTTGCCATTTCCTTCTCCAATGCATGAAAGTGAAAAGTGAAAGTGAAGTCAATGAAATAAGCATTTAAATCAGTACACTGAGTAAAGTAGATTGCTCTCCCTAATATGGGTGGGTGGTTCAATCAGCTGAAGCTCTAGGTAGAACCAAAGGCTGACCATCCCCTGAGTAACAGAGAACTCTTCTGTCCAGCTCCCTTTGGACTGAGACATTGGCTTTTTTTCCTGACATGGGACCTCAACTGAAACATCAGCTTTTCCTTCACTTCAAGGCTGCTATCTTTGGATGCTAACTATGTCATTGGGTCTCCTGGGTCTCAGACTGAGACTGAAACCAATCAGAAATCCTCGGTCTCAAGCTTGCTGATGCATCCTGTTGGTCTTAGGACTCACTCTTTTCCATAACTGTGTGAGACAGTTATTTAAAATATATCCTTCTAGAACACTGACTCATGCACATCTTATGCATAATGCTAAGTGAAAGTGAAAGTCACTCAGTCGTATCTGACTCTTTGCAACCCCATGGACTATACAGTCCATGGGATTCTCTAGGCCAGAATACTGGCCTGGGTAGCCTTTGCCTTCTCCAGGGGATCTTTCCAACCCAAGGATTGAACACAGGTCTCCCGCATTGCAGGTGGATTCTTTACCAGCTGAGCCACAAGGGAAGCCTGCATAATGCTAAATATCATACTAAATATTTTATTTCATTCACTTTAGCATTAAAATAAACTTAAGAAAAATGTACACTATTATCCCTATTTCACAGATGAAGAAAGTGATTGTTTTGTGGCATCCCCCAAAGCCTGGCCACATCCCCACCTCAACGATCTTCTGCAAGTAACTCTTTTCCTTACCCCTTACACACTTGACAAAGGTTTTAAGATTGGGAAGATTTTTTTTTTTTGCTTGAACACCACAGTGAGGACTCTTAGGTACGATGCATGAGAGGTCTAGGGTGTTTCAGAATATGGGGTCACTGGTACTCTCTCTGATGTTGGCACCTGCAACTTTTTGAAGCCCATTTTCCCAGGTGTTCTCAGAGCATCATTCTGATTTGGTTTGGCAGAAGATCTTGTTTAAGCCTGAAATAACAACAGGTATCCTGTGCTGGCTCACCATTTAGGCCCATCTTTAGTTCCTGTGGGGCCCTGGGTGCTGGTGCCCTAAGTAATCCTTCTCAAAGAGTAGACCAGGGCATCGCCTTTCTGGAAGGAAAATGCCTTCCACAAGGAAGGGTGAGATGGGATGGGAGGATGATCTCTGGGATTTAAGTTCCAATCTTCCCTCCACTGCTCATTCACAGTGTCACTCTAGAAAAGTCTCCTCTCTCTGGACTGGGATTCTCAGATCTCTGAAACAGACAAGGTGGTTGGGCACTTGAGCTTCCAAATGTCTTTTAGCTTTAAAAATTCTATGATTTCAGAGTCTTCTCTGGTGGTCCATGGTTAGAAATCCATCTGCCAATGCAGAGGATGACACGGGTTTGATCCCTGCTCTGGGAAGAACCACATGCCTCGGAGCAACTAAGCCCATGCATCACAACTACAGAGCCTGTGCTCTAGAGCCCACAAGCTGCAGCTACTGAGCCTGTGTGCCTACGCCTGTGCGCGGCAATGCGTTCCACCACCAGGAGAAGCCCGCACACCGCAACGAAGAGTAGCCCCCACTCACCGCAACTAGAGAGCCCATGTGCAGCGATGAAGCCCACCACAGCCAAAAGCAAAAATAAAACACATCTTTTAAAAAAATTCTATGATTTCGTACATTCTTCTTGCAAATTGTTAATAAATTCAAATTCACTTTGCTTATATCCTGCTTTCATTAAGAAATGCAGTCAAAGAACCCAAATTCACAACATAAGGGAATAAAGGTAGCTATGTCATAAAACACTGAATTGCTATTAAAATGTTTATGAAGATTTGTATCAACATGGGGAAGCAAGTATCAGGGAGTCTTAAAAGGAATATGAGAATATACATAAAGTTCCACAGGCACTATGGTACCTGACAAGTGGGAAAAATGACAAATGAAGTTAACACATAAAGTGAGAACTTACCAAATTATTAACAACTACTTCTGAGAAGTGAGATTCTGTGTGTTTTTTGTTTTCTTTGCTTTTTGCATTAGTTCCCCAAATTCCTCAAAGTGACTGTGTATTCTCATCAGGGGGGAGGAAAAAGGCAATTTTTTCAAAGAAGTTACTTTTAAATTTTGAATTGGGTGTGATTTTGAATCAAATTGGAGTATCATAAAAAGTCTACTATATCATCTTCTCTATATCATTCCTTTGAGATCAAACTCATGTAAGAAACAAATTCCATGTCTTAAGAAAAGCAGCATGTGCCCATCAGATGTGGACATTTAAGTATCTATCATCTATCTATCTGACTGTGCTGGGTCTTCGTTGCGGCACTCAGAATTTTAGTGGCGGGGCATGCAGGATCTAGTTTCCTGACCAGGGATAGAACCCGGATCCCCTGCCTTGGGAGAGCAGAGTTTTAACCACTGGACCACCAGGGGAGCTCCTAGGTATTTATTTCTGAAGTTGCTCATGCAGCTGCTTTTCAGATGTCCAGTGAGCTTGTGTGTGAAATCTCAAGGCACTAAGGGAATGGTCTGGCATAATGCTATATTAACAAGATTGTTTTATTCCCTCTAATGGGAAAGAATACAAAAAAAATCAGTAACCTCAATCTTTAAAATTCATTTTTCAAAATAATTGTACTAAAACTATAATCTGCTCTAATTCCTCTACTCTTGGAAAACATCAGCAATTAGTGGTCTAGCACCTGAAATTCTTCACAGCCATCATCCACATGCTTGTTATTTGTGCCAGTAATGCCCACACTTCCGTTCCTGCCTTTGGCCATGACTTCAATCTCATCCTGTTTCCACAGAAGGTGAATTGTGTTTGATAAGGGTGTACGTGTGCAGGAAGGAATCTGAGGGAGATATTAGGGTCAAAGTAGAATCTTGCTTTGCAAGTCCATTTTTTAATTTAATATATTCCTTTAAATTCATTCCTTGTGCTGAGGGGGGAAAATTATTTGGAAGAAGCTGCAAAGGCAATAGGAAAATATAAATCTTTTGACTGATGGAGGAGATATTTAGATGATGCAGAGAGAAAAGCTGAGCTCAGGCTGCCAGGTAAGCTAGGAATCAGGATGCAGGGAATCATTCCCAAGTCCCACACCTGCTTCCTCCATAGAACTGTCATACTTCTCCAAGCCTCATTTCACCCATCTGTAAAGGACGCAGGATGTTTCCTCTACTAGAGAGTGTAAGGAAGCTTAATGGAGTCATGGTCATAAAGAACTATCAACGAAAGCCCCCTCCAAACAGAATGTGGTATCACGACTAACAACAATTATCCTGTCTGAAGCCCAGAAACAATGTTCTTCTTAGGCAGGTGCAGACACAATGCAGTGGGCCTTATTTATCTCTGCATACCTGGACGAACTGCTTTGGAAAGTGGTTTTCATCTGGTGTAAACTCTCTGGGAGGTAAAATATCTACCTCCAGGAGGATGGTGGCCAACGAGGGGCTCTTCTCTGTGGCTGCCTCTTGCTGCCACCAAAGGTGTCAATTTCAGGTAGACCTTAAACATCTCACTTTGAGAAAAAGCATCCTTGAGAATAGGTGCCCCTCTGAAATGGGTGGATGGGACTGTCTCCCCCTACCCCTCAACCGGTAAACACATCTGGCACAGAGTTAGCTTGAACCCACAGCCCTATTCCCACATCTGGGAGATGAAGCTCACCAACCTGTGTCTCCTTTCTGACACCATGCACTCCCACTCTGCTCCATCTTTTACCTTGCTCGGGAAGACTGCAAATCAGGTCAATAAGGAAAGGTTTTTCCCTCCCCCTTAAACCACTGCACCCTAAAGCAAAACTTCCCTGAAGCTTATTCTCTTTCCCACCACTCACCAAACCATGCACACAAATTGGCTCCCTGACTATGCAGTTGTCAGGTGACATTACTGGAGGAGACGTGTTCATGGAGAAAGCACACTATTGGATGGGCTCTTGATGGACTGGGAGGATCTGAACTGTGAGAAGTGTGTGAGGAACAGCCAGCAGGGTGGGAATGATCAGATGTGCCTCAGAGAGGGGAAACACTTCCACTGGCCTTTCCAGAATAAGCCCTCCACTCACCCATTCATTTTTTTTTTTTCATTCACTAAACATTGACTCCCTCCCTAAAGTGGATTAAACCCTCCTCGAAACATGGAGGGAAGAGCTGCTTTAGCCACTGTCTCTGTCTTTTGGGATAATTGCAGACTTACAGACTCAGTCGCGGCAATTACAAACCTGTGTGCTGAGTAGATGGCAGGGTGGGTACAGGACACGAAGAAACAAAAACCTATCTCTGTTACACTGGGTTTAGAAACTCTTAACACAGGAGGTGATGGTTGAGGAAGTTTCTACTCACCTGTGTATGGCGGAGTCTAGTAGAACAAGATGCAGAGTCAGGAAGTGGGGTTGATGATGGGGCAAGGCACCATGAAAGCCAGGGCAAGCGTGGCAGCTTTCTAAGCAAGGGAGCGACATAGTGGAGATGGGGCTCTAGATCATTATGTATGCAGATATTTGCAGAAGTCAAAGACTCTCCAAAGGATCCTGAATTTTCAAGGGTTGAAATTTCAGGTGAGTACCCACTTTTGAAGGACCTGACTGCTCTGTTTCCAAGAGTAGTGCATCACTCTGGGCAAGATAATAGAAGACCCAAGGGCACACAGGGACTCTTTGAGGATGTGCAGATCTTTTAAGCCTTGCTCAACACAGGGTATCTTGGTATAACACCTGCAGGCAGTGAGGCAAGAAGGTCACCTCCCTGCATAACCCCCTGTTTTAAAAGATCATTTAGAAGCATCCTTAGGGATCTGAGTATAATTTTGTTCAACCTTTATTTAAAAATCCACCTCTATGGCGACCAATTTTTACCAGCCCCTCAGGTGATAACTTAAGACAGATTTCTCTTTAATAGTTTTATAACAATTTAAGTCTCCAACTCATTCATCTCATTTTATTTCCCACATCCATAAAAGGAATCTGGGGTTCTTATCAGGCAAGAGAGAGGAAATCAGGTAGCCAGAAGGGAGGGGCTGATTTTGAAGCCACTCTGATGGATCATGGCTCTACCTAGAGATCCACTTCTTAGAGGGTCCCGAGCCCCAGAATCCTGGGCTAAAGGCTTGTCAACCATACATGTATACTCTAATTCTGCTAGTCAAGATGATATGACTCTCAGAAATCATGAAAATGCTGAAATTCAGTTAAAAAAGAGACACAGGAAGATGAGTAACTCAAAAACACAGACTGTCTTCAGGTACTGAGAAATGATTATATAGCAGCAAGACCATCATCAGCATCGCCTATCCCCTCTCCTTTCCGGTCCACCAATTCTCATTCCTCTACTCTCTAGCGATCTTAAGAAAGAAGTGGTTTCTCTATCCCAGTTCCTACAGTTTGCAAAGTCACTATATTCCAGGAAGACTAGCTTCACCAAGCTAGTCCATAAACACCACCTCCTACAACTTGGGTTCATTCGTAGAGACGCATCTCTGTGTTCTGCAAGTCAAGACCTCTAAACTCATTCCCAACATGACATCTCTGAGGAAACACTCACCCGTGTTCACGAGAGCCAATGGGCCAAAAGGAAGAAAAAAAATTAAACTTTTTCAGAGTCACGTGACTTTCTGTTAACAGAAGAGATGGTGTGTCTTTTCATCACTGATTTCATCACACAGTTACCGTTTACAGAGTCAAGGGCAAATCTGTGTCCTTGTAGCCCCAGCTTTGGGGCACATACTTGGTTGAGAAAAAGGGACTGGAGTTAAGTTCTGAGAGTTTTAGAATCTAGAAATGAGGCAGAGAGTGAATACAAGACGCTGATCTTCTGCCAGCAAA
Source organism: Cervus canadensis (assembly GCF_019320065.1). Lineage (NCBI taxonomy): Eukaryota > Metazoa > Chordata > Mammalia > Artiodactyla > Cervidae > Cervus > Cervus canadensis. Next base: position 6,055,194 of record NC_057403.1, on the reverse strand, counting down.
TGTAGCTCAAGGCTGAATTTTCAAACTCTTTCAACCTTAGCTAAACATAACTCAGAGGTTTGAATTACTATAAACTCCGAGTACATTTATCTACAGGATGAGGGTCACATACTAAGTGCTTTTCCAAACGTTAAAAAAAAAAAGACATTGCAGGCCATGAATTCATTCTCTTTTCAGCATATTTCACCTGTGTTCCTTTGGTTGTAAATAGCAGTGATACTTCTATTAAATTCATTTTCTCACACGGTGGCATGCCTACTCCGAATACAATCTCATCATCTGCAAGGAGGTGGATCCCCGCTGGACCCTCCGAATGAGGCCATCAGACTCCCTTGTTTATGCCTTTTAAACTCATTCATACAGGGGCAATACCGTCCTTCGGAGAGCGTTCTGCATAAGGGAAAGAAAAATGAAGCTAATATTTCTCTGTGCTACGCCCATATTTACTGCCTCACCATTACACAGCTTTCTCTGCTATCCCCTCTGATGGGTGCAAACGCAAAGCCAATGCACTCTGTTCTAAGCATGGCTTAATGTGCCCACAGATAAATCTTTTGCCCTGCTCCATATCAAAAACATCTCGCAAGTCTAAGTAAATTATACACCACGGCCCCGGTTTTGTCCACTAATTTTTTAATGTATATGAAATATTCAGGGTGATTTGTGAGGCATGAAACACCTCTCATGAATCCGTCCTGACACCTCCCTTGCTGAGAACACATTTCTCAGCACTGCCTGCATCCACGGGGGCTGAAGTTTCTGACTAAATTAAAGGTCTGCTGGCTGAACTGATTGAAAGATGGAACACAGGAGTGCCCTCAGGGCTGTCTCCGGTCCTTTCCTTTCCCGCTTTGCTGCCATCGGCTCTTGGGGGTCTTCGTAAGTCTTCCTTGTGCCTTCTCCTGTTGGCATGTTTAAGGGGATGGAGAAAGTGGAGCTGGTGTAATTTTTCAAACTCACGGACTCCTAAGACACCTCGTATACTGAAGGTCCTTTGCCCACTCAAGGGATTGGAGGTGAAAACAAATCTCTTTGAAGTTAAAGAGAGAAAACAGGACTCTAAACAGTAAAAGGTCCAAAAGTCACAGCTTTTAGGCGTCTGAGCCAGACGGATCTGAATGGTTCATCTAATTTAACTGGTATTGGCTGATGTGATGCAAAGAATAAGAATTCCGTGTTCAGAAATTTGGGCTTGGTTTCCAGATTGATCAATCATTAGCAGAGAAACCTAAGACATTTCATTTAAGCTTTCTGCACCTCCATCTGTGCTTCTGAAGTTTGGGGAAATTAATGTCACTGTCATAAGGTTAGTGTGAGGAATCAGAGTATTAATGTGTGTATGTGCCCAGAATACTACAAGGGTTCAGTCAAGGTGAATGTCCTGCCTTCTCTCCTGTTCATTTTTGGGATAGCTCTTTTCACTCTACCATCTGACTTTGCAATCAGAATAGCTGTCATGCGGGGGGCTCTCTTGTAGGCCACTGACACGCATTCTTCATATCAGATGCTCACAACAGTACCCCAGTTGTAAGGACTAATAATTTCCGCTCAACAGAGAAAACATAAGGTTACAGAGGTTAGGAAAAGTGACAAAGGGCATATCGTCTCCACAGTATAATGCCAAGACTAACCTCAATGGTATGATCCCCAAATTCATCTATGCTCTTTCAGATATTCCTCCCCATTCTTCCCACACCACTTGGCCCTCACCCAGCAGGAATAAAAACAAATTCCTACATTGTAACACCTCCCTCTTTCTCTTCTACTTTATGGCACCACCCCGGTCTTCTCAGGATGTCTAACCAGTACTTTTGGAGCTTCCTTATTTCCACTCTACTTTGATAACAGTTTTTGAGCTACATGCCTCTCACCCATTAATTAAGAGATTTCTTATATTGTTTGAAAAAGACATTTCTTATCCCCACTTTTGCCTTATGCATTCTGTTCTTGTCTTTTTTTATCTTTCATATATCCATCCCCATATTTTTTATTGCCTTTGATGGCAGCTTAGACTTTTAGTATCTCGCATTATTGGCTATTTATTCTTTGCTTTATTTATTTGTTTCTTTTCTTCTACTTCTATTTATCACTGCAGAGCTCCCTTACTTTTCCAGATGAGTTGTTATTAATTCCATCCATTTCTTTCCTGTCGTCACCTACAATAATATGCCTTCACATATCCATTCCTCTTCAACTCCGTCTACTGGAAATCCAATATATGCAGCTCATGTTTTCCCTCAGCTGCCATATGCTCTTATTTTTAGCCTAATTATGAGCATCATGAAGTTTTTATTGTGATTTTGCAGGTTTTGCCTTCATTGGCTTGAGTCATAAGCCCCTGGTTGCTAAATCTGGTACTTCTATCCCTAAGAAACATGAATAAAATACTTAAGAGAGCCAACCTGCCCTATATCACAAATATTCTGCCACTATTACTACGCTGGGTTTCCCTGGTGGCTCAGTGGTAAAGAATTCACCTATAGGAGACATGGGAGATGCAGGTTCGATCCACAGGTCTGGAAGATTCCCTGAAGGAGGGCATGGCAACCCACTCCAATATTCTTGCCTGGAAAATCCCATGGACAGAGGAGACCGGCAGGCTATAGTCAATGGGGCTGCAAGTTGAAAACGACTGCAACCACTGAGCACATACACACATTACTACCCTGCTTCATTCTCTGCAATCTCAGCTACATCTGGTTATTAGAAATGACCCAGTTTGAAGACTTCTGTCTTTTTGTTCAGTTGTGGCCAGGGGTCATCACTGTGGCCAGGTTTCTAAGTGCGCTGGCCATTTTGGCATCAAGCTCAGTAAGGTAGAATTAGAGCTCATGAGCCCTGGAACGGCCTCTAAGTGTTACATTGAAAAAGCAAAACGGGACTGTGGGATTCTGAAAAAGAAGAACCACTGGCAAAGTATCATTTCCCAGGATGTCCCTGGTGGTCCAGTGGTTGAGAATCTGACTTCCAATGCAGAGGACGAAGGTTCGATACCTGGTCGGGGAACTAAGATCCCACGTGCTGTGGGGCAACTAAACCCATGCGATCCAAAGCCCGTGCTCCACAACGAAAGGAACCAGGGCACAGCAACAACGAGCCTGCGTGTGCCACTGTGAACGACCCCACACGCCACAACCAAGGCCTGATGCAGCCAAATAAACAGTCAACAAATAAATGTTAAAAAAAAAAAAAAAAAACTTTTAGAAAAAGGATCATTAGCATATTTTGAAGAGGTCTCTTTACTTTGCTAAGTCTCACTTTCATTACCTGCAAAACAGGGTTGCAAAAGTGTATTATCTATCTTATGGAGCTGTGGTATGGCACTAGTAAGTCAGCATTTGTGAACAAGCCTGGCACAATTTCAGGCACACAGTGTCTTCTCAAATAAGAAAGTGAAAGTGTTAATCACTCAGTTGTGTCCAACTCATTGTGACCCCATGGACTGCAGCCTGTGGGATTCTCCTGGCAAGAATAATGGAGTGGGTTGCCATTCCCTTCTCCAAGAGATCTTCCCAACCCAGGGACTGAACTCAGGTCTCCCCAATTGCAGGCAGATTCTTTACCATCTGAGCCACCAGGAAAACCCCTCAAATAAATGCCAGTTAAATAGGAAACTGGTGTGGCCACACGCCAACTCCCAACAAGCTTTGACTGTCAGCACCATGTGACCAGCCAGTCTGCTGCTGCTACTGCTAAGTCACTTCAGTCGTGTCCGACTCTCTGCGACCCCATTCCTGGGATTCTCCAGACAAGAACACTGGAGTGGGTTGTCATTTCCTTCTCCAAAGCATAAAGGTGAAAAGTGAAAGTGAAGTTGCTCAGTCGTGTCTGACTCTTTGCGAACCCATGGACTGCAGCCTACCAGGCTCCTTCGTCCATGGGATTTTCCAGGCAAGAGTACTGGAGTGGGGTGCCATTGCCTTCTCCAGACCAGCCAGTCTACATTGGACCAAATCAAGAGGCAGACATCTCACAACTTTCTGGGTTTGCCCATTCCACCTCCTGAGAATGCTGACACCTTGCACACTCTTTGAATCTAGGGCAGGACCTATATCACAGTCCAGAATGTTTAATCAAAACTGTTCTCCATACAGACAGCCATCATCTGGCTCCATCCGAAATTCGCCCAAGAACTCCTGCCGCTCTTTCTCTTTTAGGTCATGTAGGACATTTTCATCACAAACATGAGAGTTCTTCAGATTTCTGAACAGAGTTCCCAAGTACTTCCCCAAGAACTTTGACAATACCTCCTGGTTGCCATGGTTCCCCGTCTTCCACAGCATCCTCTTCTCTCGCCTCCGGACTGTTCAAATGTGTAAAGTCCCAGGTCTGACCAGAATATTTCAGGAATATCCTACACAGTGCAGAGTGGGACAGAAGTACCACGTTTCTTGTCCCAGATAATCTACTTCTCTTTACAAAATCACTTCTTTAACAACTGCATCCAAGAGTATTTTATTTTAATTACATGTCTAGTTAACCAGAATCTTCAGTACCCTTTCCTCCATACACTCAAGGGAAGTTGATTTTGAGGATGTGGGCTCAGAACTTCATATTAACTTTGGATCTATGCGGTTTATCAGTACCACTCATTGTGATGCCAATAAACCAAAGATTACTCAAGGAATTCATTGGGTCATTTTACAAATGCTTTTTTTAGGACTTTTTTTCAGTTTGAGATGCTGTTTCAGGCTCTGGGGATATGCTGGTTAACAGCACACATCTTTTCTTGCATTAATGGAACTTACAGTTCCAGCAGGGTCAGTAGTTATTAAACAACTAATTTCAACAACAACAATAAAAGTGACACGACACAGGCTTAAAGCAGGGGACTGACTCAGTCCAGGGGGTCTGGAAAAACTTCCTGTGAAAGTACCTTTAAGTTCTAAGTGATACAGAAATCACTTTGAATTTTAAGAAATGAATAGAGTTCCACGTAATGGGAAAGACATATGGGAAAGTCTTGAAGGCAAGCTTGAGGCAAACTGAAGGATCTCTGTATAGAACAGATACTAATGTAGATAGGAAGAAAGATACAGATTAATCCGGGGATAAGTCGGGGTCTAATGAAGGAATATGCAGGTCCATTCAGGATTTTGTTTTTTTTCAAGAGCAATGAGAAGTGGTTGTTGGTTAGTCACAAAATCGTGTCTGACCCTTTTGTGACCGCTATGGACTGTAGCCTGCCAGGCTCCTCTGACAATGGGATTTCCCAGGCAAGAACACTGGAGGGAGTTGCCATTTCCTTCTCCAGGGTATCTTCCTGACCCAAGGATCAAACTCGTGTCTCCTGCATTGGCAGGCAGATTCTTTACCACTGAACCACCAGGGAAGCCCCACTGAGAAGCTAACAGTTTTTAAGCAATGGGGCAGGATGGGGTACATGATTAAGTTTACATTTTAAAAGGCTCATTGGGCAGCTGTCCTGTGAGGATATGGGTTTGACTGGGAACAAGAAGAATGTGTGGTAACGGATGGTTGCAGCCAGTCCAGTTTAGTGACAATGGTACCTTGGACATGGGTAGTGGCAGGGGGAGGGGGTGGTGGTTAGATTTGGGAAATCATTCAGGATTACACAGAATATAGACACTGCTTTTAAAAGAGGGGAGAAGGGAAATAGTTATAAAGAATGATACCCAGGGCTCTAATCTGCACATAAGGGTGGATTTAGTGCTATTTACCAATCTGGGGAAACAGGAAGTGAAAAGAGTTCCAAGGGGAGAACATATGAGTTAAGTCCTAGAAGTGATGAGTTTGAAGTGCTCACTAGGTGATCCAGGTAGGACAATACCCTTTAGCTTCCTTCTATGCGCCTGGGCGTTTGGTGACTAGTTCCTGTAGCAAAGCTGAAATGCTCTCCTGACAGTATGTGTTCATGTGTGGAGTGCGTGTGTGTGTGTATGTGTCTGTGTGTTGTATATCTGTGTGTGTTTATATGTAGAGACAGAGAAAGAAGAGTGAGAGATAATATACGTTGATTTGCTTCAATCCCGGTTTTCTTTCATGAACTTGTGCTTTATAATCACAACACAAGAATCTGATTTTCTTGTCCTAAATATGCATTTAAAATCTTATTTAGTGAGTCTATGCTCAAAACCAAGCTCCCAGATTTTCACCTGCTGAGCTGATTTAACCAGTCAGTTATCTTGACAAAATAACTGTCCAATTACCTGATTTTTCTAATTGCTACATCGGGACATTAAACCTGAAAGATATGCATGTTCATGACCTCAGCGCCTCCTATATTTTTCATCCCTCCATTTTGAGTTTGAAAAATTGGCATGAAAATTGTTTTCTGACACTTCTTTTGAACCCTTAAATTATGTATCTATGACTAATAGCGATGTCTCAGGATGTTCTTTCAGAGAGGAAATCTAGTTTGAAAATCTGTCCTTTGTTTTTCACTCTGCAATTTCCTAAAAAGATCAGCTCAGGGATGTTCTTTGCCCTCTATGTTCCTTGCAGTACATGAAAGACTACCCTTCCCCCATCACACACACACTGCTAACAGGCACTTCCTTCATATAATCAGCTGATTTTTGTCTAACGTATTCAATATTTTCAAAATGAAAACAGTAGCAGGAAAATAAGAGGGGCCTCCACACTGAAAGAATTTGCCTTGGGGTTTAAAGTCAAACTAAGGCCAGTGTGTAGTCAAATATCAGCCAAGGTACAAGGAACGGTCAGCTCCCTGTAGGGAAAGGCCAACACCGAGCTCACCGCATTGCATAGGACGCCACTCAGAAAACGTTGACCTCTGAACCCAAATGACCCTTCCTGGCTCTGATTCCTCCAGGCTTTCTCCAGGCTCACTTGTTTCTTTAAAACCCTAGGCCTTCACTCTGTAGACCTCATTCATAAGACCGTGTTCTGATGAACCTCACGGCTTCACGGTCTTTTTCCTGAGCTTTTCCCCTGAACCAGTCCTGTACCGGCCATCTCCCCTTGTGATCCATCTGTAGTGACCAGCCCCCATTCCTACCCTGTGCTTCAGATAATGCTGATTCAACCAGCCCATGAGTCCTACCACTTGACTTCTTCACTTCCTGGCTTTTGCATCTGAATCCCAGTGTAGATTCTGCTCAGAATGTGACTCCCACTGTGAAGACACAAAACCCCTCCATGAACGGAGATCTTCACAAGTCCCCCCAGCTCCAAGTGCAGTAGTCACTTAACCGCCTGGACACACTTGCCCATCATTGTGTTCCAATCTCTCATGTGTCCCCACTGGTTTGATTAGCACTATCATTTGGGCAGAAGGTGAGTTTCCTATCACTCTAAATAATCAGAGACTGAGCAACATAATCAGAGACTGAGCAACCTTTGACAGGAGTTTTATAGAAGTGATTCAAGCATCATGTGAAAGATCAAATTAAATTACCTTTGATGCCTCTTTAATCTTAGACTTCTGACAATACAAAATAGCCCTATAAATACGTAGAACTTAAAGTTTGCCCAAGCTATGCTATTTTGTGTGATTCAAATCTCTACTAAAGGATCTGAGATGTTATGCAAAGTTTTTATGTGGTGGATTTTCTCTCACTGAATGGACAGCACATCATTCTTCCCAGAGAGTGGGTTTTCAGTGAGGATGGCTGCATGTACAAGTGAATGCCTGAGGAACCCTTTCTGACTCCTCTGTGATGTCTCTTTATCTCATGAAATGGTTTACCCAGTCACAGCGATGCTGAAGTGGTCTTCTATGTGACGGGCATTCATTCTTGTCTTGCTGAAGTCCTTCTGTGGATTTCTGTTCCCCATGGGATAACATCCAAAGCCCATGCGGACCAGGTTCCTCTGCACCCAACAGGTTCAACTCACATGGTGCCCTCACCAGGGACACAGGTAGCTTTGAGCATTCCAAGCTGGCTGTGCCTCACGGAGCACATCAACCACCTCACACCTTCTTGGCTTTGCCCTGTAAGTTCCCCCTGCTTTGGGTTTTCTTTGCCTACAACCTCCCAGTCAAAATCCTACCATCCCTCAACATTTAACTGGAACATCATATCCTTTTGGAAATTTTTAAATTATCTTCCTCTATAAAAATTAGCCCTTTCTCTCCCTAGGCTCCCGATGCAAATGATCTTCTCTTGGAGCTCATTTCACTGAGTTCGTTTGACTTTTGCATTTCTTTTTCTTGGTGAGCTTCATGCAGACATCTAAGTCTGTTGTTTTCTTTTCTTTTTATTTTTGGCCAAAAGATGTGGCTTGTAGGATCTTAGTTCCCCGACCAGGGATCGGACCTGGGCCCTCAGCAGTGAAAGGGTGGCATCCTAACCACTGGACCACCAGGGAATTCCCTAGATCTGTTGTGTTTATATCTTCTTTATATGTCCCAATTCCAGGCATCAGTATGTACATGGTAGACATAAGCTGAATAAATATATGTTAATTGATTAAATAAGATGAATATAGCTGTAGTATATTTATGTAAACCAACTTTCCAGATTGTTTCCTATTATAGTTATGGATAAAGATGTCCCAAAGTACAGATTTCTTGCCTGTTTAACATGACACCACTCTAAATATTCAAAGATAACTATTTTGTCACTTTCCAAAATTATTTAAACTCAAGGTCCGCAAAAGCTCTTATTTAAAATCATTTCCAACTTCAAACTTAGGTCAAAACATGATTTCTTCATCATCAACTTGAATATCCTAACATATTACTGACCAGAAACATATTAATATGCTTTTAGAGAGTGATACAATAAACATCACCATGCAAAGTTGTTAGAGCTTAAAATTGGTCAAGGGTTCATTATACAACCTATGACTGTCATTATCATTCACATATTGCTCCATCAGGTTTCTGTTCCAACCTTGTGTGTATAATAAGCATATAATTTTTTAAAATGACACATCATGAAATTTTTAGTGAATAAGATTTTTTTTTTTTAATTCTTTGATGAACTTTATGCAGATACCTTCTTTGACTGTCCGAGCGGCATATGTATTAGGGTCTCAGAAGATGAATAGTTCTTCAGAATGTAGTTCTGATTCAGATGATGTGAACATTAGACCAACAAAAAGACAAAAAATCCTTAGTGACTGATTCTGATACAGAAAGTGAAAATGAAACTCACGGTGCTGGAGAATGCTCCTTTGTCTCCACAGAGAAGAGGACTGAAGACAGCATTTCACAAAAATCAGAAGACATTACAGGTGTGTCAGGTGTAACTGTTGAATTTGATAACCTGCAAAGTGATAGTGAAATAACAGAATTAATTTTTGGCCAGCCAAAATAAAGATCACCGGTCACAGGCCTTAATTTCTGTAAAAATCCTCCAGTCAATAATGAGTTAAAAGTTAATTAGCTCTTGTAAACCTCTCACTTTTACTGAGATTTTCATAGAGGTCTAAATTATAACCCACAATGGAGAAATGAGAGGCCCTTTTGATGTTACTGGACAAAAGTCTAGGGGAATTTCTACCATTTCTTGTATATGCATGATAGACAAAATCTTGGCAAACAGAATAGTATTTTAATCTATATTAAACACTGTGAAATTTACATTGCCTAATGAGGCATGACATTTGCCAGGCTCTGACAAATTCACAATATTTTGCAGAATTCTGCCAAATAATGACGCCACAGAGTCACCTGAGAACCTCCTTGGCTGTCAGACATGGCCCAGTTGGCCCAAGTCTCATTCACATTCTGGCTCCTTTTTTGCTTTTTTATTTATCTTTCTACTTATTTTCCTTTTCTCCTCATTCTCTTCCTTTCAAGCTCTCTTTTCATGACTGGTTGTTGATCCCATACTCGGAAGTTTAAGAACAAGTTCTCGGGGACAAGAACAAGTTCCCTGGTGGTCCAGTGGGTGGGGATCCACCTTGCAACGGAGGGGACTTGGTTTCAATTCCTGGTTGGGAAACTAATATCCCAAATGCCGAGGGGCAACTAAGCCCGTGCACTGCAACTACTGAAACACATGTGCTTTGAGCCCATGAGCCACAGCTAGAGGGTAGGAGCCCCACAAGGAAAGATCTCGCATGGTACAACAAAGATTCTGTGTGCCACAGAAGACTCGAGGCAGCCAAATAAATAAAGGTTTTTTTTAAAAGAACATATTCTTAGCAATAAGTAATAACCTAGTCATTATTAATGACAGATTTTTAAAATGAGATAATACTAAGTTTATTGCCCACTTCTTCAACCCCCGGCTGTGTGATTTTAGATAGTTATCTCTAGCAGACCTAGTTCTCCCATTTGAAATGCTCACTTCATGAGATTGCTATGATGATGAAACAGGATATAGAACAGTACATCATCTGACATATAGTAAGTGCTCATTTAAGGTGAGATATCCATGAGAGGCTTCCCAAAACGTCTGTTCAGAAGGCCACATGAAACAGAGATCAGTCTTTCACTGAGAAAGATCTACAATTCTGCTAAGTAGGAACCATCTTATTTATGGCTGCATTTCCAGCCTTGTAGAGACTGCATTAGATAGAAGAAAGACACTAATATGGATTTAAACCTACTATGTGCCAGACACCTCTCTGGTAATTTCACATTTATTTTCTCACTTAAACCCCTCAGTATTCTAAAAGATATCTTTTCAAAAGGTAAAAGCAAGGCTCATAGAGCTGAAATGGCTTATGCTGTGAGAGCTCAATGTTTGCAAGTGCCAGATGGAAGCCTAGCTGTGTCTGTCTGCAAATTTATATTGTATTTTTTCAAAGAAAAACTGATATTGGATATAGGCTAATAGAGTTCTCTTTCATGAGATATATTCTGAAGGATGTTAAAAAGGGTTACAAGGTAGGATGGGTTCTATGATTGAAGTTTAAGAAGCATAGATTACAGCAAACAAAATATATCTTCATTTTGCAGGACTTTTCAGAACCTTGAATGAATGAAGTAAACCCTAAATCTCTTATAGTGTGAAGGAGCTACTACATTTGATCATCTTTCATAGAAAATTCTGGGGTATCCTGCCTGCTCTTAGGAAATGTAAGTGTCTACTGGTCCACTAAAGGGTTCAGTATTTCAATATATTCTACATTATTTAGACTAATTCTGTTCTTTGGGTGCCTATATAACGTGCAGTAATAAATCTTATGAGGCAGAAGGACATCCTCAGCAAATATTATCCTGGTGCTTAATGAGGGCAGATCTAAACAAAACATACATTTTCCAGGAGTATTTTCTCCAGGTTTATTGTACAGTGCATGGCTCCTAGGTACCTGAGCTCCAGACATCCAGTTGCTGTAAATCACCTGAGAAAGGTGATCATTAAATAGATTAAAATGCATGAAAATTACCTAAATGTGGGCCATTAGATTAAATGAAGCAGCTACAGTATAATGCCCTGATGGCTCCAGAACTTTATTTAGATTATAACTGTACCAGTGTTGGCAAATCACATGATTAAGGAGAATATTACAAATCTTACTGCTCTCCTTGCTTCCCACTGAGGGTTTGCAACTGAAATTCCTCCAAGGCTTAATAAACAGTTACCTCCAAGAAGGCACTTTGAAACTGACTTTCTAGACCAATCTGCATTTCGATGTGGTTCAGAGCAAAACCTTATCTCTGGGTGGCATGTTTGCAGGAATAACAATGTTTAAATAATGTCTGAAATGGAGCATAAAAATCCTTTGTAACTCAAATGGACATATTGAGAAATCTTAAGCTTCAGCTCACATTACCTTTTTGATATTTCTTTCAAAGACTGACAGTAAGACATCATCACTTGCAGAAAGTAACTCTCCAAGAGCCCTGTGCATATTTTTGATGTAGTTCCTGCTTGCAAACTCTCCTCATAACTTTAATAAATGCCAATTTGGAGAGCAGGAATGGTTAGACTTTAAATTTTTCATAAAACTCTGTGTGAAATTGAAGTAGTCTATTTCTTTCCATCTAACCTGATCACTGGAGAAAGAGGGAATAAAAACAGGTACATGTGTATGCCTTCAAAAAATGCCTCTTAATTGGAGTCATTTAGGAAGCTCTGGGTAAGATCTTTTTGGCAGAGAAAACCATCAGCCAAGGTGTTTTTTTTTTTTTTTTCCCCTCCTTCATGTCAAGTGCATTTTTGTTCTTATCAGATCATTTTATTTCACTGAGGCTGAAAGCCAGAAAGGGTGGGGAAGAGAAGACAGCTTATATGGGATGAGTGTCTCTTCACAGAGCCCAGTTCTGTGCTTGGCGTTCTCCATATTATCATGACTCACAACATTTAATTCTCATACCAGTATTTCCAGGCAAAAATACTAACCATTGATCAATTAATAAAACTAAACGCTGAAAGGGCTAATAAGCTATTACGGTAGAATCAGGCTTTGAACCTAACATCTTGAACAAGTCCATGCTCTTCCCTCTGAGGACGGACAATAAACATGGACAATAAACACAGTCATAAAGCACAGAGACTGCTGTTTGGGTGGGAGCCTTGTTGGTGGGTATTAGGAAATGGCTGCAGTGACTAAACCTGGAGACTTTTTGGTAACACGGAAGAACTGGGGGGAGATGGGAAAAGCAACATCTGACAAAGCACTTAGGTATAGCAGGCACTCTCTAAGCATTTTACATACATTATCTCATTTAATCCTCGTGACAATCCCATGAGATGAAAACTGTTTGTTCTACTTCACAGATGAGAAACCTTGAGGCTTACAGAGAAAGAAGCTCCCAAAAAGTCATAGAGGTAATCACCAGGGAAGACCCTGAATGGTTTTATTGAGATATAATTCACTTGCTATACCCAAACCATTTAAAGTATAAAATTTAAAGTTTTTAGTAAATTCACACGGAAACCCAATCCATGAAAAACCACAATCGAATTTTAAAGCATGTATATCCTCTGAAAAGAAATCCTATACCTGTTAGTCAACATCCCAGTCACCCCTCAACCACCTATTATAGGTAACCACTATTTACCTTCTATCTCTACTGATTAGCCTATTCTGGACATTTCAGATAAACAGGATCATACCACAGATGGTCTTTCCTGACTGGTACCTTTACTGATGGTAACACTTTCAAGATTCGTCTATGTTATAATGTGCATCAGTACTTCATTACTTTTACTGCTAAGTAACAGTCCTTTGTATGGATATACCACATTTTATATATACAATTTATAACTGATAAGTATTTGGGTTTTTTTCCACATTTTGGCTATTACAAATAATGCTACTACATACATTTATGTCCAAGTGGTCTTGTGTATATATATGTTCTCTGTTCCTTAAGGATATCCATGAGAGTGGAATTGTTGGGTAATATGAAAACTCTATGCTTAACATTTTGAAGAACTTTCAAACTGTTTCCCAAAGGGACCCTGCCATTTTACACACCTACTAAGTTGCTTCAGTCATGTCCGACTCTTTGCAAACCTATGGACTGAAGCCCACCAGGCTCCTCTGTCCATGGGATTCTCACAGGCAAGAATACTGGAGTGGGTTGCCATGTCCTCTTCCAGGGGATATTTCCAACCCAGGGATCGAACCAAAGTTTCTTATATCTCCTGCATTGGCAGATGGGTTCTTTACCACTAGCACCACCCGGGAAGCCCTGGGATTGTTATCAGGGTTCCAAATTCTTTACATTCTTTCTGACACTTACTATTCTCTGTCCTTTTAGTTTGAACTATCCTAGTGGGTGTGCAATGGCATTTCATTGTACAGTAACACTCCTTATTCTCAGAGGATAATTTCCAAGATCCTCAGTGGATGCCTAAAACTGGAGACTAGTACTGAATCAAATATATACTAAATATATACTATGTTTTCTCCTACACATACATAGAAGCAGAAGATATTAAGAAAAGGTGGCAAGAATACACAGAAGAACCTTACAAAAAAGATCTTAATGACCCAGATAACCTCGATGGTGTGGTCACTCACCAAGAGCCAGACAGCCTGGAGTACAAAGTCAAGTCAGCCTTAGGAAGCATTACTATGAACAAAGCTAGTGGACATGATGGAATTCCAGCTGAGCTATTTCAAATCCTAAAAGATAATGCTGTGAAAGTGCTGCACTCAATATGTCAGCAAATTTGGAAAACTCAGCAGTGGCCACAGAACTGGAAAAGGTCCGTTTTCATTCCAATCCCAAAGAAAGGCAATGCCAAAGAATGCTCAAACTACCGCACAATTGCACTCATCTCACATGCTAGCAAAGTGATACTCAAAATTCTCCAAGCCAGGCTTCAACAGTACATGAACTAAGAACCTCTAGATGTTCAAGCTGGATTTAGAAAAGACAGAGGAACCAGAGATCAAGTTGCCAATGTCTGTTGGATCATCGAAAAAACAAGAGAGTTCCAAAAAAACATCTACTTCTGCTTTATTGACTACGCCAAAGCCTTTGACTGTATGGATCACAGCAAACTGTGGAAAATTCTTAAAGATGTGGGAATACCAGACCACCTGACCTGCCTCCCGAGAAATCTGTAAGCAGCTCAAGAATCAACAGTTAGAACTGGACAAGAAACAACAGACTGGTTCCAAATTGGGAAAGGAGTACGTCAAGGCTGTATATTGTCACCCTGCTTATTTAACTTCTATGCAGAGTACGTCATGTGAAATGCTGGGCTGGATGAAGCACAAACTGGAATCATGATTGCCAGGAGAAATATCCATAACCTCAGATATGCAGACGACGCCACCCTTATAGCAGAAAGTGAAGAGTAACTAAAGAGCCTCTTGACAAAAGTGAAAGAGGAAGGTGAAAAAGTTGGCTTAAAACTCAACATTCAAAAAGCGAAGATCATGGCATCTGGGTCCCATCACTTCGTGGCAAGTAGATGGGGAAATAGTGGAGACAGTGATGGACTTTATTTTCCTGGGCTAAAAAATCACTGAAGATGGTCACTGCAGCCATGAAATTAAAAGATGCTCGCTGCTTGGAAAAAAAGTTATGACAAACCTAGACAGCATATTAAAAAGCAGAGGCATTATTTTGCTGACAAAGGTCCACATAGTCAAAGCTATGGTTTTTCCAGTTGTCGTGAACGGATGTGAGAATTGGACCATAAAGAAAGCTTAGTGCCAAAAAATTGATGCTTTTGAACTGTGGTTTGGAGAAGACTCTTGAGAGTCCCTTGGACTGCAGGGAGATCGAACCAGTCAATCCTAAAGGAAATCAGTCCTGAATATTCATTGGAAGGACTAATGCTGAAGCTCCAGTACTTTGGCCACCTGATGTATAGAACTGACACATTAGTAAAGACCCTTAGTGCAGGGAAAGAAGGCAGGAGGAGAAGGGGATGACAGAGAGTGAGATGGCTGGATGGCATCACCGACTCTACACACATGAGTTTGAGCAAGCTCCAGGTGATGGTGATGGACAGGGCAGCCTGGCATACTGCAGTCCACGGGGTCTCAAAGAGTCAGACAAGACTGAGCGACTGAACTGAACTGACTGATACATATTTATTATAAATGTTGATTTACAAATTAGGCACTGTTAGAGATTAACAATAATAACTAGTAATAAAATAGAACAATTTTAACTATATTATAATAAAAGTTTTGTGGATATGGTCTCTCTCTCTTGCCTTGTCTCTCAAAATACCTTACTGTATAAATTTAATGCCTTTTCCATCTTCACTAAGCATTTATCATGCACTATGGCCATAACTTTCACAGCTTGAGGTGCTGCAGCAAAACTAGCATTGATTTCTTTTACTTTCTTCACAATTTCACAAATAGAAGATTCCTTCTTACCATAGATCTTAGCAAATTCAACGTATCATTTTTTTTTCTTTCCTTATTAAGTTGAGAACCTTTACCTTGTCACTGAAAGGAAGCACTTTACAGCTTCTCTTTGGCATATCTGAATTGTCAGCATCACTGCTCTTGCACTTTGGGGCCATCATTAAGTAAAATAAGGGTTACTTGAACACAAGTGCTGAGATAACTTGACAGTTGATTTAATAACCAAGAAGGCTACTAAGCGACTAACAGACATGCTAGACAAAGGGATGATTCACTTCCTGGAGGGAAAGGAGTGGGACAGTGAGAGATTTCATCATACTAATTGGAAAAGCATGCAATTTAAAATTTATGAATTAGTTTATTTATAGAATTTTCCTTTTGATATTTCAGGACCAAGGTTGACCACGAGTAATTGAAAGCATAGAAAATAAAACCATGGATAAGTGGGGACTATTGTAATTTTGATTTGCATTGCCCTAATGACTAAGAATATTGAATACCTTTTCATGTGCTTATTAGTCATTTATATACCTTTTGGGAAAGATATCTATTCAAATCCTTTCCCTGCTTTTCAGTGGGCTGTCTTTTTATTATTGAGTCATAGCTGTCTTCTCATACTTAATGGTAGCACAAAAATTTTTAAGTTTGATGTCATCCAATTTATCTATTTTTTTTTACATGTGCTTTTACTGTCATAATAAACTATTGCCTTAAACTAAACTAAAATATGAATATTATATATATATATGTAATATATATAATGGGATATTACTCAGTCATAAAGAGGAATGAAATAATGTCATCTGCAGCAATATGGATAGACCCAGAGATTACCATACTAAGTGCAGTGAGCCAGACATAGAAAGACAAGTATCACATGATATCACTTATATGCTGAATCCTATTTTTAAAAAATGAAAATGATACAAATGAACTTATTTACAAAACAGAAAAGGACTTACAGATATCAAAGACAAACTTATGACTACCAAAGGAGAAATGGTAGGAGGAGGGATAAATCAGGAGCTGGGATGAACACACACACACTACTAGTTAGAAGATACAGACAAACCAAAAAAGACCTACTATATAGCACACGGAAATCTACTCAATGTTCTGTGATAACCTTCATGAGAAAGAATGAATATAGATATATGTATAATTGAATCACTTTATTGTACACCTGAAACCAACACAACATTGTAAATCAACTATGCAGGTAGGTAGGTTTACTTGCTTAGTTGTGCCCTACTCTTGCGACCCCATGGACTGTAGCCCACCAGGCTCCTCTGTCCATGGCATTCTCTAGGCAAGAATACTGGAGTGTGTTGCCCTTTCTTTCTTCAGGGAATCATCCCAACTTAGGGATCAAACCTGGGTTTCCTGCATTGCAGGCAGACTCTTTACCAACTGAATCACCAACTGCCTAACCTGTGGGTTCCCTAGAATCACCCTTTTGCCTTCCTTAGTTATGAAGAATGATTCTTACATTTTCTAAGATCTTTATAGTTTTAGCTCTTACATTTAAGCATGATCTGTTCTGAGTTGACTGTTGTGTGTGGTGTGAAGTAGGGGGTCCAACTTGATTCTTTAGCCTGTAACTATCCAGTTGTCCCTGTACCATTTGTTGAAAAGAGCATGATATTTTTACAAACAACAGCACTGGCTGTTGATTTTTCTTTTGGCTGTCAGTAGCAAGGAGAAGGAAATGGCAACCCACTCCAGTGTTCTTGCCTGGAGAATCCCAGGGACAGAGGAGCCTGGTGGGCTATTGTCTATGGGGTCGCACAGAGTCAGACACGACTGAAGCGACTTAGCAGCAGCAGCAGCAGCGGGAGCTTAGGAAAATTAATCAAACTCAGTTTACTCATCTGTGAGGCTAGTAATACACCTACATCTCAAGGCTGATGTTGAGAAGAGATAATAGTCTCCATTTGACTTCCTTCTACCATCCCCATCACACAATCATTATTCAACAGATACGCAACATCCCACACCTCTATCCAGTACATCTTGCTGAAATAAACTGATTCATTCCAACATTGTGAGCTTAAAGAAACAGAGACTAAGTACTTGGATTTGATATTCTCCAGACCCCCACAGGGAACCCATTAGCCATTGTACATTCTTTAGCTGTTACTCAGAGAACATACATATGGAGAAGTTACTGGATGTCAGATATTTGGGAAGGAAAACGTTTTCAGTAAATAGATCCCTGTGTGATATATAACACTGTTACCCTGTTTTGCAAGTAAGCATCCCAACTCTTCATCTCATATATGGACCTACCATACACTAATGTTTCTGCTTGTGGGGGAGATACTGGAGAGGATTCGATTTCTTGAGTGGCATTTAGCCTCTGATCTCTGAATTCTGTTTCATCCCCAAGATTCGAAGATTCTGGATGTATGCTTTTGGGTTGTGTTTCAATTTTTTCCCCCTTGTTCTCAAAAAATAACTTGTATATTTTTACTTTGCTCCTCAAATGGCTGATTCTCCTGACCATCAAGACAGATAAACTCACATCATTCTTAGACAAGATTCCTGAGTCAGGATGGTTTATCAATAAGAAGAGAGAATCACAAGTCCATTAATGCTTCCAGACCTTGGGACAGAGTGTTCAATCTAGCCTCATGTCCTCTCCTGGGGGCAGGAGACTTCATCTTCAAACTGAGGGAGGCATGCCTTGGCTTGATTTATATGTGAGAGAAAAATACCTTTTCCTAGTAACCCTTCAGTCCACATCCCTGAGCCCTTTCTCAGACCCCAAAGGGTATTTCACACACCACACCTGTTCTTGCCTTCTGATGAGTTTCACTGTATAGCTTGGCTGCTTATCTTTATTTTGGTGTGCCTGGACCCATCCTCCCCTAGGGAAGTCTATATCTCAGCCTGTGCACGATCTCCCCACAGTTTCTTTGTTTTTTACTTCTCTCAGGAAAAAAAAAAAAAAAAACAAAAACCCAAAAACCCCAAAAAGCTCAAAGTTACACATTCCTGTAAAGGTCTCACTGATTGTTGTTTTGAGGAAACAAACAGGGTAATGACTGTGCATGGGAAAGTAATAATAATTCTGGAATCTGACGTCCTTCCCCACCTTGGTCCTTACCTTTTGATAATTTCATGAGCTCCTGTCCTTCCTACCAGCCGAGGATGGAGTGCACCAAACGCTATGTTTTCTTGTCTTTGAGGAGAAGATCCTGTTACTGGCTTTCTGCAGAGCTGACTTCATCGCTTGCTTACACACAAATTTATGCTCTACCAATACCAAATTATTTTTTTTTTTATAACACGCCAGACATTTCCCACTTTCATGCCTTGCAAATGTGGCTGCTGCTTCCTCTTTGTTCAAACTGCAAGCAAATTTTCTTCCCTTCTTCAAAAATGAGCTAAAATCTTAAGGATTTAAAATAGCCTTCCCTGTGTGATGCCGTGACTATATGTAGCTAATTTTTCTCTTTTCTATACATAATACATTGATCTAGGGCTATGCTTCTCACTGTACATGACGATGCCTTCGCATGTCCATCTTCTACTCAAGACCATATTTCTTTAGAGCATAACCTACTTCGTTTCTCTTTTAGCAGCCACAGTTACTTGGCATAGAGCAGCAGTTAATTAATATTCAGTATTTGGTTTAAATTGAAAGGAAAGAAGATAAGAGTTTGTGACTCCACTTATTAATGAAGAAAACAGAAATTTTCTGCTGATGTGAATGAAGATAAGCCTCTGAAAAATTCCAACTGGTAATGCTTACCTGGCTCTCGAAAGTTATTTGAGCTACGCGCACCTGTTCAGCTCACCAACACTCCATGACCATACACACAATATTCAGTGAAATGGCCTTAAATAAATGAACATTACTATCTCTACTGATTTCTTTGGCAGAAAAAAGTTCACAAGTTAATGGGGATAAAGGAGAGGATGTATGAAGAGAGGAAGAGCGAGGGGCACTTCATTATTTATCAAGACGTGAGCCCTGACACCTCATTTATTTTATAAAAAGGACTGCTAATGTTCATATTTTTATGAGCTAGGACTTAAAACAGGATTCTTGTTCCCCTTCCACCCATCACCAGTCTTGCAACCTGTGGAAATGTTACTTATTCACCAGTTGGGTCCCTAGAATCACCCTGTGCCCTTAAGCTATCAGCTGGGGCCACCCCGTTCCCAATGGCCACTGTGGTGGTGCAGAAAGGGGCTTTCCTCCCAGGACACTGGGTCAGATCCTCCTTAATCAATACCGAGCACAATACTGAGGAAACGGCATTGAGTATCTACAAACTTCCTCTGCAGCTCATCCCCCTATTGAGAATGAATTAACATCGAATCAGCAAGCAATCATGCCTAATAATTTGTAGATATGCTGATTCTTCAGTCACCTCTCTTAAAACACTGTCAATAGAACAATTACCTAGGATTATCTTCTTACTGGAAGGCGCCTAGAGGGGTCTCTTGTTTTGTGTCTGTAACTATTACTCAAGGCAAGTCTTTGCAGTTCAGCTCTCTGTGGCAATAATAATAATGGTAAATAAGGTAAAATGACATTAGAGATCCAAATAAAATTGGGAAAACAAATCTTTTTAGCCAAGTGTGTCTGACTATCTGCTAGCATTTTTTTTTCTTCCTGCCAAATCTCAATCTCTCTCTCCCAGTCTATGCCCTGAAGGGCCAGAAGAGCACAGTTTTCAAAACAATCCTTAGGCCACTGTTGTCCTTTGCAAGAAATCCCCTGGGGTCTTTCCTTTCTGTGTCAGCCATGCATTCCATTTTTTCTTTTTAAACAATATTTTTAATATATTAAGTCTGAAGACACAAAAGACAGAACAGAGGAATATGTCTGATGCAGAAAGATTAGACCAGACCCACCTAGGCTTGGAAAACAGCAGAAGTTGCAGGGACTTTTCTGAAGCGCTGGTTTTGTTCAAAACATCTTTGCATCCCATGTGGTATGCTGTTTTAGTTTTGCTTTGCCAGGAACAATGACATAGCGAGGGCCCTGACTCTCCTAGACTGCAGCAGCATCCAAGATGCGCCTATGGTTTACAGGGCTACCGAAGGTCATTTGTTCAGAAGGAGTCTTTGGGCCTAGAAAAGAAAACAATGGTCTCAAAGGCCCTTGCTTAATCATCTAACTTCAGGGAAAACAAAACCCAACTTTAGGTTCCACCCTGATGCTCCAGGCCAGTTGCATCTACCTGGGACTTATCACCCCCTGTCCAGAAATTTTCCACCCCTACATCTGCCAAGGACTTATCACCCCCTGCCCAAAACCTCCCACCCCCTGTTCAACTACAAATGCCATCTCAACTAAAGAATACCCAAAACATCCCGCCTGACTAACAGTTTCCCTTATCGCTTCCACAAACCTCCCTTTAAATATGAAGCCTCCCTGATCCCTCTTGAGTTCAGCCTGGTCCTTAGGGTGACTGTCGCCCCCTCCTTGCCTGAATAAAGGTAACCCACCTCCGTTGAGGTCGTCTCTCCTTCTTTTCTGCCTTGGCCCAAACTATACCTTACATGTACCACCTTGGTTCAGAGACAAATCTCAGGGATCTCAAGGATCCCAAGTCCCGTCTTTGTCCTAGAAGTATCTGAGAATCCTGGAGCATTCTATTGGACTGATGTTATTAGACATATCCTCTACCTACTCATCATTGTATTCTTGTTCTCCCTGCACAAGGCGGTGCTGGCCACCTGACAACTCGGGATAAGTTGTCACTGTGACGGCTGCTGATGCCGGCCTTGGGGCACCCGTGGCTTTTCACGTGGACCTGACTGAGTCTGCTGAGTCCCTTTCCTCACCACCACCAGGCGTTAGTCCCAGCAACAAGTGTCAGTGACTTTGCAGCTTTTTGGCTCAACTTTTGTAAGAAATTTAGAAAAATTACTCCAGGTCTGAACTGGAAGTTAACTGCGTGTAAACTGACATGCAGGACATATACATACACACATACTATCTCTATATCCTGACATACAGGAATTGAAAAGTTTTCAATTCTTTGTCTTAGAGTGAATCTCTGGATCTCAGGGTTCTTCTTCCAAAGAAAATTTCTGCTCTCTGTTTCATTATCTAATGCCCCAAACTTTTAAGTCCCGAATAGTGGCTTTGTTGTCGCTGTTTTCACATATACTCAGAGACTTTATTTTCCAAACTTCAAATTACAAATTACAAAACACAATCAAACGTGCATTGAGTACTTACTCTGATGCTGGGTGCTTGGACTCCAGAGATTATGAAATCACCTTGTCTTCTCCATCAAGAAACTACAGGAGAAGACTGAATAGTGGTCTTAAGAGCTTTTTTAACATGTCTTCAAGAAGAAATGGTAGATATTCATGATATCTGGATTCCTTTCTGGATATCTCTACATGTCAGAGTTCTCAAAGTGGTAGGAAAAAGGTGAAAAGCCCACCCCCTGAATCTTTACTAAGGCATGTGTTTGCTTACGTTTTAAAGAAACATAGGGAAAAAGGACAAGGAGGAGGGGAAGGAGAGGGAAGAAGGGGAGAAAAAACAGGAGGAGAAGGAACACATGGAGGAAGAGAAGGAGGGAGAGGAGAGGGGGAGGAAGACAAGGACAAACGGTGTCCATGCTCTGCCAAAGCATCTATAAGTTTAGCCAAGAATCTATTGTCTCACTTTTTTTCCTCTGGATACATAATATCAACAAACAATTCATCTGATTTTCTTGGCACAGAAAAGTTATCTTTTGTGATTGGATTTTCCAACAGTTTTTGTCCTTGTGTAGAAAAGATACTGCCCCTTGTCCCCTGCCCTTTTAAACATGACTGCAGTAAAAATCTCCAAGAAAAATATCTCATTGGCTACTTTCCACATTCACTTTTAAGCATTTGCTAAATCTCTGTGATCTCTACCACTGCCAGATGGAAACCTAGATGTCCCCAAACTCTGACTGTTTGAATGAGCGCTCCTTTCTCAAAAAAAAAAAAAAAAGTTTATTTCATTAAAAAAAAAAAATCACCATTTTTTTCTTAGTAAAGTCAAGTCACTTAGTCGTGTCTGACTCTGTGACCCCATAGACTGTAGCCTACAGGGCTCCTTAGTCCATGGAATTTTCCAGGCAAGAGTACTGGAGTGGGTTGCCATTTCCTTCTCCAGGGGATCTTCCCAACCCAGGGATCGGACCCGGGTCTCCTGCACTGCAGGCAGATGCTTTACCCCTCTGAGTCACCAGGGAAGACGCCTAAGGAAAAACATGGTATTAATAATAAAAGTCAGTGTTAAGATCTGTGATCAACACAGATTGCTATTTTTTCTCCTTTCTTTTCTTTATTTATATTCTCTCTCCCGTCCTTCCTTCTCTCACTCACTCCTTCCTTCCATCCTTCCTTTTCACTTCAGACTCATTTTTTTTTTTCCCTGAGTACTTGCCTCAGAGTTACTTTGGCAAAAATCAGTCTTCCGGGGCTTCATTTTTTTCTGAGATAAAAACATTGTGTTTGAGGCAATATTCACTGTGCCAAGGCATTTACAGTTTCTTACAACCCATGCTTGTTTCAAACTTCTCTCTCTGTGATTGACTTCTTTATCATTTTACTATAGTCTTTATTGAGGTTTTAGTAACTAGTTTGTACCAACAATTCATTCTTTTTATTTTTGGTTTTCATGAATTTTATTATAATGCATTTGGTCACAATTTCATTTGAGTTTATCCTGTTAGATGTTTCCAGAGTTTCTTAAACCTATAAATTTACATCTTTCACCACATTTGGGATATTTCCAGCCATTATTTCTTCAAAATTATTTTTGCACCCAATCTCTTTCTCTTGTCCTCTGGGATACCAATGACATACGTATTATACCTTTTTGCTTATTTCATAGATTTCTGTGGCTCTATTTCCCCCCTTTCCAATCTTTTCCTCTGTTCTTCAGTTTGGATAATTTTATTGGTTTACATTTAAGTTCAGTGACATTTCCTCTGTCATGTCCATTCTGCTATGAAGTCCATCTAGGGAACTTTTAATTTCAGATGTATTTTTCAGTTCTAAAATTTCCATTTGGTTTTATTTTTATAGTTGCAGTTTCTCTTTGGAGAACTTACATCTTTCCATTCATTTCAAGAGTACTAATCTTTAGCTTATTGACAGTGGTTACAATATCTGCCTTAAAACACTTTGTTTTATAATTCCAACATCTAGATCATCTCAATAATTGGTATTTCTTTGGATTGCCTTTTCCCTCAGCAGAAGTCAGAACATTTTTTTTTTTTTTTTCTGTAAGGATCAGCCAATAATCGTTTCAGGTTTTGTGGCTTACCTCTATGCTCTGTGTTGCAATGACTCATCTGACATCTCAGCATGAAAATTGCTAGAGACAACAGAGAAATGAACGGGTGTGGCTATATTCTAATAAAACTTTAGGTATGGAGAGCCAACTATGAATTACATAAAACTTCACATTTTACAAATATTCATCTGTTTTATTCCAACTGTTTATAAATGCAAAATCTCTTCCAAGTTTTTGAGTGATCCTGATACCAGTGGTGGGGCAGATTTAGCCTCTGGACCACAGAGTGCCAATGCTGACCTGGAGAATCAGTCACTGTTTTCTGGTTCCTTTTATGGCATTCACTTTGGATCGTATCCTGGACTGGTGAAATATGCTGGGAGCCTCTGATAGCTCTTACAATCCTCTGGAGAATATGGATGCTATTTCATTTAACAGGTTCGGTTAGATACGGATCACAAGTTTTGGCTTGTCTTCTTTGAGCAGAGGTGTCAAGATCAGTTCAGTTTCCAAAGTCCTTGCTATGCTCCTTATTTTCACTCATGCCCCACTCAGAAGTTAGTGTGAACATGAGTCATGGTTCTCATTCTAGTTTAGTTCTTTAAACCTTTGCTCTGCTTCTCTGGGTCTGTTCTGCTCGGGAGTGAGCTCGGCATTTCTGACACACACAGAACAAGGAAATGTCCTCTCCAGCTGTCTTTTTCTTGGGCTTCCCTTTTAACTCTCAGCTCGGAAGAGTCCCTTTCCCTGTTCCTCTCCATCTGATCAGAAAGAAAAAGCATTTTTCTCAGTTTATCTACTATTGGCCACTCCAATACACCTGGGGCTGACCTCAGTGAGAGAAAATAGAGAGAAAATAATAAAACAGTGTGGCTGCCCCAGTACACTGCCTTCACATATAGGTTCTGTGACCATACAGATGGGATTTTCTCGTGGGGCTTTAACTGCCCACACCTCTGCCCTGCTGCCGCCGTCACGCAGAAGACAAGCTGACCTCTGGACACAGTCAGGAGAGAGAAAAGGAAAATGAAAGTTGCTAGGAGAGGAAATTTTAAATGGTATCATTGCAACAAAAATGAGAATTATGTGAGGGGATAGAGATGCTAACATTGTGATTATCATTTTGCATTATATGTATCAAATTATCATATGTCAATAATATCTCAATAAAATTAGGGGGGAAAGATGACTAAAAAGTGACTCTCTTGCTCACAGTGACCCCATACTTTCTTGTTCACTGTATGAACCCTCTTCTAACTAGAGAGAATTTATCTCAGAATTCTGCTGTCAACACCTGACATGCTGCTCTGTCCTTAGGTCAATGCTGAGAGATGAAGGCGGGAAAAAGTTTCACTGTCATATTGGTATTCCTCAAATTCTCACTTCCCTCCCCCATCAACCGGCAAGGTTTTACTTTTTGGAGATTTCAGGTATTGCTTTTTGCATTCAATTTATAGATTTTAGTTATAATCAGTAGAAAAGATAGAGACATAATGAGTTTACTGCATCTTGGCTCAAACTAGAAGCCCCCATTCTCTGTTTGAAGGATCAGAAGCTTAACTCTCCAGGAAGAGAAGTGATTTGCACAAGGTCACAGAGTAAGGCAACGGAAGAGGTGGAGCCAGGACACAGGACTTCCAGGTCTTTCTGACTGCCCTCTTTTGAGAGTAAATGTGGCCATTTTTACTGAGGGAGGAAAAAAAGGGTATGTGGGTCCCAATGCATGCTGACACTCTCCCCCCACGGTTCTGATGCTCACCACCCTCACTCCTATATCTGTGTACCCACTGGGGTGTTCCGGCAATGCCCCATCAGCGTGTCTTAGCCCTGGGATGAGTCCTGCTAAAAATGATGTTACGAGGCTGTGCAAAAACTCATTTATTCAGTCAATAGTGGTGGTGACAGTGATGGTGGAGAACACGTTTTGGATGTATAAAGGTGCATGTGTATGTGTGTTTACATGCGTACTTGGGTATATATTTGTGTGTGGTTATTTATACAGGTGTATTCCTGCTTCTTTATGTGTGTGTCACATGTAAGTGTTAAAACACTGAATGGAATTTAAAAAATGCGGTTGCCTAACCCCAACTGGCAGATGAAGAAACACTGAAACTCAGATAATCTAAATAATTACTTTGCTATAGGCTCGGAATTTGAAAACCATACCATTTTCCCAATATGTCATGATACATAGTGAGCTGCATTCACTTAGTCAGTTTGGAAACTGTGACATCTAAATAGCATGTGTGAGAGAGAAAAGATTTAAGGGTTAGTCAACAATGACAGTGTACCGACCCAACCTGTCTTAAATGCTCTTATTCAACCAAGGCTAAACGCAGAAAATTTCTAGATAACTTGTCTTCCAACAGAAGGAACAGAGTTCTGGGTCTCTGTTCCTGTTTCCCAGCCATATGCACTCTTCTGCAATGTCTGCTCTCTGTACTTCATGTGCACACATCGCTGTTTCCAAGGCACATGGTTACATTCCAGCATTGTCTACAAAACACAATTTGACATTCAGGATTCTTTCAAGGTGCTGAGAAACCAGGGGGAAAGCTAGATTTGGCTTCGAATTGATGTCTAGAGTCCTATGCTTTTATAAGTCCAAATCTAAATGGCATTGGAAGGCCATATCAGAATGTCCCAACAAGCACTTAAGCAGTATACCTCATGACTGAGGTCTTCAGGATGAAGCACTGGTTCATGATCCCCTTTCTACTGGATCAAATGAGCCTAATTAGCCATGTTATTTATTGCAAAGGGACTCTGTTTAGCTAACATCATGTTGAAGAAAGGGACAAATATTCTGTAACTTTCCTTTAGTAAAATGGGTGAGGCAGAGGGAGCTTTGGTGAAAGCCAGTTCTGAGTGGGATTCTCAATCAGCACAATCTCATTTGGTGTCATGATCAATTTGATGAGCAGAAAGAGGCACAATTTTTTCCACCCAGTAGATGGCTAATGGAAGTTTAGGGAGTTAAAACAATAAGCTGAAAAACTGATATACATTATCCATATGGGTTTGAAGCCAACTTCTGGTATAGATGTGATAAAGAGTCATTGTTTTCAACGTAACAAACTATCCCAAATATATCAGATTATAAATGCACTTTTTGCTCCCCTCATAGTTTTGCATTTTGGCCTGAGCTTAGCTGGGTAGTTCCTCTTTGAGACTCTTCCCAGGTCTAGAAGGGTGCATGACTGTACACGCATGTGTGCACAGTCGTCAGGCGGCCCAGGGGAGGCTGGCTCTTTCAATGTGGCTGCACTTACATGCCCAGTGGGCTGCAGCTGTCAGCGAGGGGCTGGTTTCTTCCATAGGTCCTTCTTAGCAGGAAAGCCCTGGATTCTTACATAGTGGAAACAGAATTCCAAGAGTGCAAGCCTGTGTGCAAGCTCTTATCAAGTCTTTCTTATATCAAGTTAGCTTACACCCCATTAGCCAAAGAAGTTCATTGTCAAGCCTAGGTTCTATCTGTGAAGGGCGTAATCTTCATAAGGCATGGAGTTTAGGAAACCTGATTTATTGAGGTCATTAAGATGATAATCTCTCATAGTGATTTGAAACCCTGGTCTGTCTGATTTCAAGGAAAGGGTTTTTTCCCCATCAAATAAAGTTGATGTCATATTGTTTTAGACTATCATATACTTTTTCTGTCTAAACTATTATCAACATTAATAAGATAACAACTTAAAACACACACATTACAATATCTGTATTCACTGACATGTACACAGATAGCCAAAGTTAAAAAGTAAGAAAACTGACAATGATGGAAATATATTAAAAATATACACAAGCCAACTGAAACAGCCTCCAATAGCCAAAGCTGGAACAAACTCAGCAACGACATAAAGTAGTATTAGATTATAACCTAAAGTATAAAACAAATATCCATTAGTTCAAGCAGATATAAATGTCTGAATAAGTAAATAGATGGGAAGCAAGACAGAAGTCTCTCATACATACAAATCCCAAATAATTTTCATAAATATTTCAACCTCAGGGAGGTGGATAAAGCATAACTCTCCAGCCCTTAACTGTGGGTTGAGTAGTGATTCTTCCAAAGAATATGGTATGGACAAGGGTTTGGAGGACAATAAACCAACAGGGGGAGAAGCCTGACAAACACTACATCAACCAGGCAGATCAAGAGCAATATCAACAGCAATAAGTTGAGTCACATTAACAGTATGTATCCTTGATATGATGTGATGAAAATGCCACTTTATCTCTGTGTTCTTCCACCTCAAGGCCAAAACTCCAGTTGGGTCATGAGAAAAAACTAGGCAAATTCCAATTGAGCATCACTTTAGAAAATACCTGAAAATACTTCTCAATACTTTCAAAATCATCAGAATCAAGGAAAGTCTGAGAAATTGTGATAGACCACTGAGTTGAACTGTAGGATGCCCAGCTGGTACCAGATAATTGCTTAGAAACTCTACCTATATCCCCACAAACTGGAATTGGGTTCTGAGCCTATTTAAGAATATATGGGAACCCTACAATCTTTGCAATTTTTCTGTAATCTAAAACTTCTGTAAAAATAAAGTTTATTAAAAATAAAAGCAAGACTCAGGTTAGAAAAACCTTTTTAATATATACAGTAGTCAAAGAGTGGATATTTTTAGCACATGAAGGCCTTAAGTAAGCTAATGAAAAGGATAGGACTCTGGTACACAAATGAGCAAGGGAAAGGGACAGAAAATATGTAGCTACAAATAAGAGGACAAAGGAGGTTCAGTGGTTAGGACTCTGCTTATACCGTAGGGGGCGCAGGTTCAATCCTGGTCAGAGAACTAAGATCTCATAAACTGTTCAGCACTGCCAAAATAATAACAGGACACAGGCACATGGAAAGCAAAGTTCAACAGAACAGTCAATGAAATGTGAATCATTTTGACCTTTTTAAAATAAGAAGTATCCTGTGCTTATTAGGAAGTCTTACAAAAGTCACTCTTTCAACAGTTGTTGGTCATAAATCAGTAAAATCCACTTGCAGATTAATTTGAAAATCTTTCTATAATTTAAATATGTTCATTCATCTCTTCACAATAATTCCATTCCTGGTACATTTCTCTTGGAAAGCAATACATGTGTAAAATATTTTCCATAAAAATATAACCATCATAGAATTATTTGTAAACACGGAAACTTAGGAGCTACTTATATTCTCTGCAATAGGGGAGTGGTTAAAGAGCCCTGAGTCATCTACTTGAAGAAACAATATGAGGTAATGAAAATGATATTAAAAGATAATGTAATAACATGGAACAGTGACTACATCAAAAAATATTAAGAGAAGTGGCTATATTTTAAAAGTCACTAGTATTTTAATGTTCACATTAAACAATGCCTAGAGCTAGAAACAAATATATCAACACTTTCAACAGCTTTACTTATTTGCATTTTTAAACAACTTACTAATTAGTTTAAACTAATTCTTGAACTCTTATTTCAACTTACAGATAAATATTTTATTTGAGCCAAGGAAAAAAAAAAGGATTAAAAAGGAGATGAAGAAGAAGAAATTGCAATTTCTCATAACAGCAAAGTCTGTTGTATTTGGCATCTGGGGTTTTGAGATGTTTGTTTCTGCTTATCTGTAGTTTCCCTATTGTCTTTAATTGAACTGAATACATATAAATGTTATCTGTAAAAGTAAACACCCAAAGAACTGATATGTTTAATGTGTCTACAAAACCCAATGTGTACAAAAGGGGATAAGTTTATAGAAGTGGAAAAAAAAGACCATCTGTCAACTTGAGATCCAGTGAGCTAATGTGCAAATTAGCATGAGCACAAGTAGAGGAATACAGAGCAACCTTGCGGAAACCGTAAAAAAAATTCTTTCTTAAAAATTGTCCTTTTGGGGACTTCCCTGGTGGTCCAGTGGCTAAGACTTCACTCTCCAAATGCAGGAGGCTTGGGTTCCAAGCCTGGTCAGGAAATTAGATCCCACATGCTGCAATGAAGACCCGGCATAGCCAAATAAATAAGATATTTTTTTAAAAAACTTCATTGTGCAATCTTTAAAAAAAAAATTGTCCTTTTGAAATTTCGTATGTTGCTTTTCAATTCACTATTGTCAGTTCATAGTTTCTCTAATTATTAAAGAAATCATAAATTGTTGGAGTTTTTCATTTGTTTTCTTGGCTTGCAAAGAATGTTTGCTTTGCAGTGTAACAAAAGCTACAGCATTCTCCATTTGTGTCTTAAACCTAAATATTACCTCACGACTAGACCCTGAACCCCTTAACAGGTACCTGTATGTTGACGGACAGGTTGATGGATGAGGTCGGCCCCCGCCTGAAGGCAAAGGGCGGGACCAGCTGCTCCTTGGAGGCCCCTGCAGCTCAAGGTCTGAGAGCCCAGCTCCGCCAATCTTGACGCTGTCAGGGAGAATCACCAGCAGACAGCATTCC
The DNA here is from genome assembly GCF_019320065.1 of Cervus canadensis. Lineage (NCBI taxonomy): Eukaryota > Metazoa > Chordata > Mammalia > Artiodactyla > Cervidae > Cervus > Cervus canadensis. The sequence continues at coordinate 6,024,843 of NC_057403.1, read as the reverse complement.
CTTTTAAGACACTGGTTGTCACCAGAGCCCAAGAGGCAGCAGACAAGCGGTTGATAAGAGGTTTTTTCTTCCTCATCCTGATAAGATTTTTTAGACACCCAGAAATTTCTCCTTCCATGCTGAAGTACTTTTTCCAAACTACAAGAGAAAAGCTGTCTTTCAAGGGTCACAATTTGACCCATAGCCCAAACTATTTGGGTCCAGATTTAAGCCATTGTAGATGGTGAGAGAGACCTTGGGGGCCAGCAGACCCCTTGGGCAGTTTTTCAGCACCAGCCCTGATTTCAGGCAAAGGGAACCAATTCCGATTTATTGGGAGGGTTGAGTGGGTCGGTTATGACCCTAGTTCATCAAATGTAAAGTATTAGTTACTTGGTTGTGTCTACTCTTCTGATCCCGTGCATTGTAGCCCTTCAGGCTCCTCTGTCCATGGGATTTCCCAGGCAAGAATACTGGAGCGGGTTGCCATTTCCTTCTCCAGGGGATCTTCCCAATCCAGGCACTGAACCTTGGTCTCCTGCACTGCAGGCAGATTCTTTACTATCTGAGACCCCAGGGAATGCCACAGCATTTTCTGAATAAAGCTGCTATAAATATTTAGGTGCTTCTTTTTTAAGTAGAAAAAAGGTGATACCTATATACATTTCTTGATGAAATGCCTGGCAGATAATAAGTACTTAAAGAAAATGAGACATTATTAGTCAGAAGCACAACTCTGGCTTGGTTAAGAACTGATCTACCCTTTCTGAACTTAAGAAAATTTCCATGGGATACAGACCACTCTAACCTCAGAGAGACAACCACTGCATTCTGGTTTTTCTAAAAAAATTAATGGGTGTTTATTTTCTTATCTTGGTTATAGAGGGCTTAAAGAGAGAGAGAAAAAGAAAAAAAAATAGTATTTAAAATATCGAATTGTCCACAGAGTAGCCGGAATGATTTAAAAAATAAATAAATAGGAAAATAACACTTTTATGCATATAACTCTATAAATATGTAAAGTCCCTAATAGATCCTACACTGCTTTCATCTCTGGCTACCCCTCTAACTGTGGGAGAAATTCCAACCACAGGGACCAGACTTTCTGATCTTCCAAAGTACTCTGTTCCCTCCAGCCTCCAGTCTTTGTTCATGACATTCTCTGCCCACTGGAATATCCCTTCCTTGTCTCCCTGACAGCCTGGTTCCTACTCACTCTTCAGATTCCCCTTAAATATCACAGTGTCAGTGGGCCACCCCTGCTCTGTTATTCTCTCTTATGGAACGCTGTTCTTTTCCTCCTTTACACTTAGCACTTACACACGATTTAATTGTGTAATTATCTCTGTGTTAAAAGTCTGACTCTGCCACTAGGCTGTCAACTTCATGGGGACAAGCCCGAGTCATCATCACAAGCCAGCACCAGGGAAGCTCCCGGCACATGGCAGGCCTGCAACAAACACTGGCAAAAGAAAGATCTTCAGAAAGACAGGAAAGAAGGAAGGGAGGAAGGAGGGGGAGAGAGAGAAAGAGAGGAAGAAGGGAAGGAGGGAGAAAAGGAAAGAAGAGAGAGAAAGAAGGGAGGGAGGGAGGGAGGGAGGGAGGGAGGAAGGAGAGAGTGACGGGGAGGGGTGGAAGGATGGGAGGAAAGGAAATACAAACAGCAGTATCATCACCCCATTTTTAACACTAACAAATGGTCTGCCGAGAAGGTAGCGTTTGGGGCGAGCTGTCCTGTGGCTTCTGTTTGCCCTCGTCGCCATTCTCTTGGGCTGCACCTCCCCCAGGGTCTGAGCCTAGTCTTCCCCGTAGCTCACTCACCTCTCCCTGCGTGCCCCCCTGCCCTGGGAGGAGCAGTATCTAGAGCTCTCTGCTTTCCCGCCTTCCTCCCTGACACACACACTGCAGCCCTTTCCCCAGTCCTTCCTCCCTCCTGCCAGAAGCCTCCTCTCTGTCTGCTGCAGAGTAGGATCCAGTCAGCTGGCTGGGGCTACGGTCTCAATTACTGATAAAGGGCTCATGTCATGTCTCTTTCTGGCCATCTACATGCTAATCCACACGGCTGCCTAATGGAGCCCCTGGCATCGGCAGGAGATGGGGAAGGGATATTCTGGGGCTGCAAGGAGAACAAAGTCGCTTTTGTTCTCCTCCAGTCACCTCTGCGAAACCCAGAGACTTTTACCAGCAAGGTTAGACATATGGTTAAGTGGGTTAAAACAAATAAAACAAACAAAGCAGACTACCTAATAATATGAAAAGTCTGATCTTATTATAGTAACATAGAAAATACAGGTATGCATAGATAGTATCTGGAAGGCTCTATCCCTGGGAGTTTGATCAGACTAGTCCTTATCTGTTAGTGGTGGGATTAGGGTTTTGATATATGATATATACTATATATTTATATAGTTACACATGTGTCTACACTGTACTATCAAAAAAATCTTACTGTGCATATGAAAAAGAATAAGAATTGAAAAGTAACTTAAAAGCGGGAAACTTGCTTCTTTGTCTCCTTGCAAACACCTCTGAACTCTCAACAGCTCCACCTTGCAAGATCCAGGCCCTTTATTACTCTGGTTACTCTCTTCTTCCTTTATGATGGATCACATCCCTTTGAGGACCACACTTACATAGAGATAGCAGGAACATAAAGAGAAGACTGGACTGGAGTCCAGAAAACTTAGTTATTGTCCCATATCTGTTGTTTTATTCATGCTGAGTTGAACCTTCTTTGAGTCAGCTCCTCTCCCTGGGTCTCACTTCTCATCTGTAAACAGGGCTGGCCCAGATCATCTCCTAAGGGCCCTTTAGAAGCCGTAATCTTCCATGTTTCTGAGTAATGACTTCCGCCTCCTATTCCAACTCTTTGGGTCAGCAAATAGTTTATTGCAGAAAAAAATTTCAAGCCTCTGCTGGACTAAAATGTTTTGGCAGATGTCCTGACCTGGTTTCATCTGGGTGTCCTAAAAATATTATCCAGCCATAAGTCTCAGATGGAACCCTGGGCATCATTGGTAGTATAAACCTATAATTTATCATTCAAACTAGCACATGGCCTATGAACAATTATGTGTGAAGATCAGCTGTCAACTGGGACTGTCCTGGCCACAGGAGGACACCAGGAAGAGCCTAAACCACATCCCAGGGGTCCTGGCTACCAAGTCCAGATGCACACATTTTAGCTGTGTGATCTTAGTCATCAGGGCTTCCCCAGTGCCTCAGCTTGCAACATAGGAGTTGCAGGAGACTCAGGTTCAATCCCTGGGTTGGGAAGATCCCTTGGAGAAGGGCATGGCAACCCACTCCAGTATTCTTGCCTAGAGAATCCCACAGAGAGAGGAAATTGGTGGGCTACAGTCCATAGGGACACAAAGAGTCGGACACAACCGAGGCGACTTGGCACGCATGCACGCACACTTAGTCACTAGCCTATAAGGTCCATGAAGAAAGGGGATGGGACTGCTACATTCGTAATGGCATCTTCTCTTAGTAAGTGTCACTAATATGTCTCAACTGGAGAAGCTTTGATTTTGTCAGAAAACTGGGCTAATGACATATTGTCTTAAGTTTCATTTGCAGTCTGTCACATGACTACCTAAGTATCAATGTGGGTGGTTGTTTCTTTTTCATCCAATTCTGTAGATTGAAAACTCCAAGGTTTAGAGAAACTAGGTGATATGCCTAAGCTGTGCACGAGATATATTATTTTTCTCATTTTGCCTTTTCCTTTTTAAAAAAATTTCCACTCAACTTTTAACTTCATACTGCTTTACACACACATATATATTGAATTTATAAAATCATGCTACCGGTTGTTGGTTACATTTGGACTAGAATCCATGGCCACTGATGTGCATGCCAGTTCAGTTCAGTTCAGTCGCTCAGTCGTGTCTGACTCTGCGACCCCATGAATCACAGCACACCAGGCCTCCCTGTCCATCACCAACTCCCGGAGTCCACCCAAACCCATGTCTATCGAGTCAGTGATGCCATCCAACCATCTCATCCTCTGTCGTTACCTTCTCCTCCTGCCCTCAATCTTTCCCAGCATCAGGGTCTTTTCAAATGAGTCAGCTCTTTGTATCAGATGGCCAAAATACTGGAGTTTCAGCTTCAACATCAGTACTTCCAGTGAACACCCAGGACTGATCTCCTTTAGGATGAACCAGTTGGATCTCCTTGCAGCCCCAGGGACTCTCAAGAGTCTTCTCCAATACCACAGTTCAAAAGCATCAATTCTTTGGCGCTCAGTTTTCTTCACAGCCCAACTCTCACATCCATACATGACCACTGGAAAAACCATAGCCTTGACTAGACAGACCTTTGTTGACAAAGTAATGTCTCTGTTTTTTAATATGCTGTCTATGTTGGTCATAACTTTCCTTCCAAGGAGTAAGCATCTTTTAATTTCATGGCTGCAATCACCATCTGTAGTGATTTTGGAGCCCAGAAAAATAGTCAGCCACTGTTTCCACTGTTTCCCCATCTATTTGCCATGAAGTGATGGGATTGGATGCCATGATCTTAGTTTTCTGAATGTTGATCTTTAAGCCAACTTTTTCACTCTCCTCTTTCACTTGCATCTTTAGTTCATCTTCACTTTCTGCCATAAGGGTGGTGTCATCTGTATATCCGAGGTTATTGATCTTTCTCCCAGCAATCTTGATTCTAGCTTGTGCTTCTTCCAGCCCAGCGTTTCTCACGATGTACTCTGCATATAAGTTAAATAAGCAGGATGACAATATACCGCCTTGATGTACTCCCTTCCCAATTTGGAACCAGTCTGTTGTTCCATGTCCAGTTCTAACTGTTGCTTCCTGACCTGCATACAGGTTTCTCAAGAGGCAGGTCAGGTGGTCTGGTATGCCCATCTCTTTCAGAATTTTCCACAGTTTACTGTGAATCCACACAGTCAAAGGCTTTGGGATAGTCAATAAAGCAGAAATAGATGTTTTTCTGGAACTCTCTTGCTTTTTTGATGATCCAGCAGATGTTGGCAATTTGATTTCTGGTTCCTCTGCCTTTTCTAAAACCAGCTTGGACATCTAGAAGTTCACGATTCACGTATTGCTGAAGCCTGGCTTGGAGAATTTTGAGCATTACTTTGCTAGTGTGTGAGATGAGTGCAATTGTGCAGTAATTTGAGCATTCTTTGGCATTGCCTTTCTTTGGGATTGGAATGAAAACTGACCTTTTCCAGTCCTGTGGCCACTGGTGAGTTTTCCAAATTTGCTGGCATATTGAGTGCAGCACTTTCACAGCATCATCTTTCAGGATTTGAAGTAGCTCCACTGGAATTCCATCACCTCCATTAGCTTTGTTCCTAGTGATGCTTCCTAAGGCCCACTTGACTTCATATTCCAGAATGTCTGGCTCTAGGTGAGTGATCACACCATCGTGGTTATCTGGATCGTGAAGATCTTTTTTGTACAGTTCTTCTGTGTATTCTTGCCACCTCTTCTTAATATCTTCTGCTTCTGCCAAGGTCTTCACAATTGTCTCTTGGGCCATATTTCTTTCCCATCTCAAAGAGATCCTTTCCATAATCTTAATCTCTTCAAGAGACAGAGAAATGTGGCTTCAGTAATGCCTTCTTCCCCATTCTCTCTCTCTCTCTCTCACACACACCCCCCTTCAATACACAGTGCAGACCTGTCTCCTGCAAATACTACTTTGGACTCTGATATAAGTTCCCTCCCCTCCCTTCAAAAAGGAAAAACTAAATAATGTTTCCTGAAAAATAAATGCAAATGTTTTCCTGAATGACATTTCTATTGTCTGCGACTTATGTGGCTTTAATGAAAGCATTTATATCAGAGAAATGAGAGAGGGAAGCATAAGGTAACCCAAATCTCTTTCTGGCTGGAAAAGCTCTCGAGTCATTGAAGACGGTTTTGCCAAAAAGGCTTGGCAAGAAGCAGTGATATTTGCAAATTGTTCCATGAAACTGCTTTTATTTAGTCAATTTCGTTCTGGTGTCCAGTGGGTTCCCTGCACAGGGATATGTTTCTTAGACAATGACAGGCTTTATACCAAATTATGAGCTATAGCTGAAAATACAGTAACAGAATGCCACTCCTGACTTGTTTTTTAAGCTGGAGCTACATGGTTAGAAATATCACAGGAGTGATCCATGGGAGAGTAAATGCTCATTTTGGAGAGAGGAAAGACTTGAAATGGCTATGGAATTGGGCACCAGAGCAGGCAAGCATGGCCAGACGCAACATCACTTACTCCAGAAAAGGGAAGAGAGACGATCCTCTGAGCCAGCTGGCATCTAACCAATGAACTCCCTCCCCCCCACCCCGGAAGCCTCCCTCGTACATGGATCCAGCTTTGCGGCGGAACCGTGCATCTGAGATCCAAGAGAGGACTCCTCCCAGAGAGTGAAAACACAAGCCCTGCAGCATTTATGCCCAGCTTGCCCGAGGAAAGCCACTCTGCACTGGCTTGGGACACCAAAAGGCCCCTGAGTGCTCAATGGGAACAGAGAGGCAAGAAGAGCGCTGGGAAGAGAAGACAGGTTTTGGAGACAGGCAGGCAGGTTCAGAATCTCAGGCTCAGCCCGAAACCATGGCAAATGCATTGCCCCGTCTAACCCTCACTTTGCTCCTCTGTAAAGTGGCCATATTAAGCTGTTCTGAGATGTGCTTCACATGGATGAAGAGCCAGCAGGTGCCATCACGCCCCCCTCCTCTGGTCTAGACTGTGGGAGCATCTCCTTAGTGGTGGCCCTCCCGGGATGGAAGGCTATCTGCTAGGGCTGACCCAGAGGCTAGCTGCCCGGAGCCTGAAAATGCTGGTGTTGTTCAGTCACTCAGTCATGTCCAACACTCTGTGACCCCATGGACTGTAGCCCGCCAGGCTCCTCTTTCCATGGGATTCTCCAGGCAAAAATACTGAAGTGGGTAGTCATGCCTTCTTCAGGGGATCTTCCCGACCCAGGGACTGAACCCACATGTCCTGTATCGGCATGTAGATTCTTTATGACCCGACCGCCAGGGAAGCCTTAGGAACATTACCTAACCTTCCTGAGCCTTATTACCCTCATTAAGAAAGCTTGAGATAGGGACTTCCCTGGTGGTCCAGTGGTTAAAAATCTGCCTTCCAATGCAGGAGACACATGTTTGATCCCTGGTCAGGGAACTAAGATCCCACATGTCCCACAGCAAACAAGCCTGTGTGCTACAACTAGAAAGAAGCCAGCGCCCTGCAAAGAAAGATCCCGCATGCCACAACTAAAACCCAACATAGCTAAAAAAAAAAATAGATACTAAAAAAAAAAACAAACCCAAAAAACAAAACTTGTGATAGTAACCCCTACTTCATAGTGTTGCCATGATAGTCAAGTGTGGTAGTGTGTATATAGCCTGAACAGAGTGCCTGGCACATAAAGGGGTTTTGACAAATAACAACCATGCTTACTAGTGTTATGTGTTCCTCAAGAAATGCTTAGTTCCTTTGTGATTCTTAGATGCTGTCAGGAATAAATGATGGAACAAAGGGAAATCATTTGGTAAATTCTGCATCTAGGAAACCACTTAATGCCAGGCAAATTGGCCTGCTGCTGACGACTGTTTGAAACATGATTCATTTTCAAAACTTTGTGAACTATTTTGAGAAGTTAACTATATCATGCATTTTTAAACAATTATAGCAGCACAGCTTTTGCCAAAGAATGACATAATTTGACCTTCTTTGAGTAAAGGATGGGGACATAAAGATAATAAAAAAGAGAAAGATGGAAAAGCTTTAAAACAAAGGGGCCAATTTCAAAGATGTTTAATAAGGATCCTTTAAGAATTCTGTAACTTTGCTATTTTGCTAATTCATCCCTATTTCCTCATGCATGTTAGCAATCAAGTGTATAAGACTTGACTTCTTGATAGCTGTGTAACACTAGGCAAGTCATTTACCCTTTTGGTACCTCACTTTATAGGTCAGGGATAAATTAATGTTTACTTACAGAGTTATTAGGAATATAAGTAAAATAACTCATACAAAGATTTAGCAATGAATGTTTTAGTCATCTGAAAAAATTGAGATCAATTAATCATAGTTAAGTTTCCTCTTCCTCTGAATTTTTAACCAGTAGGGAAGCCCATTTTAACTTTAAAAACAAAGAAACAAAAAATGAGCCCATGAATTTAACTAAGAGAACAAGGGAAATAAAGAGGTAGTGATGAACTTGGCCATGAGAAACTGGGACAATGGGGATGTGGCAGTTTCAAAGCGGAGATTGGGGGAGGACTGGCTCCCTGGATCTTTAAGAAACAAGCAGGGAGATAAGAAAACCTCTTTGAGACAAAGAAGAGACTCGCAAGGCTGGCCTTCAAGCAGGATGACCCAAGCCTATAAATAGCCCCCTCAGTGATGCAAGGACCCCCCAAAAGAGATGTTGGACCATTTTCTCTTCAGAATGACTGTCATCAAAACCACCAAAGGATGTTTTGCTCAAACTCCTTATAAATGCACTGTCTTCTCTCTTTAACATATATCCTTCCCCGAGAACATTCACCCTGTCCCAGGTAGACATTTGATGCATTCTCTCACAAGAGAGCACCATGTGCAGACTGACAGATAAAGATGTGTGTGAGCGGAAGGGGGACGTTTTAGGAACATGCTCCAGAAAAAGGGGCAATGCTCCATGAATCTACACCTCCACAGCACATACCCACACATCTACATACACATACACAAGCAGGAAGTGTTTCTTATCTAAGACTGGACCTTTTAGAAGAGAGCTTATTTTAAGACATGGGCTTCTAGGCAAGTAAGTTTTACACTCACCAAGGAACAAATCTCCATAGATAAGAAATATCCTCAACCATCACAACCTAACTACAGTCAGGTCCATTATAAACTACTATCTTAGATTGTTGTCTTTAAAAAGAGTGATAGCCCTTCTATCAGTTTGTTAAAGATCTCAACATTTAGGTAACATCAATGCTCTCTAAGTCCCTCCCTCCCCAGTGTTCCCTAGGATCATGAACTTCATGACTACAAAGGCCAGTTCATCTCAGCAGCTCTTAAAATGCCTGGATCAAGGCTTGTTGTTCAGTCGCTCAGTCGTGTCCAACTCTTTGAGACCACAGGGACTGCAGTATGCCAGGCTTCCCCGTCCTTTACCATCTCCCGGAGCTTGCTCAAACTCATGTCCATTGAGTTGGTGATGCCGTCCAACCATCTCATCCTCTGTTGTCCCCTTCTCCTCCTGCCCTCAATCCTTCCCCAGCATCAGGGTCTTTTCAAATGAGGAGGGTCTTTGCATCACGTGGCCAAACTACTAGAGCCTCAGCTTCAGCATAAGTCCTTCCAATGAGTATTCAGGACTGATTTCCTTTAGGAATGACTGCTTTGACCTCTTTGCAGTCCAATTAACTCTCAAGAGTTTTCATCAACACCACAGTTCAAAAGCATCAATTCTTCAGTGCTCAGCCTTCTTCATGGTCCAGCTCTCACATCCATACATGACTACTGGAAAAACTATAGCTTTGACTATACAGACCTTTATTGGCAAAGTAATGTCTCTGCATTTTAATATGCATCTAGGTTTGTCAAGGCTACTGTAGAGTAAATGTTTGAAGGTGGGAAGAAGAGAAGTTAGTGGAGGTAGTAGCCTGAATGCTGCAATTTTAATAGTTGCAAAAATGTGACCAGGTAGCCCTCCCCAAGCAGCTCATTTCTGTTAATACCTGCTACAAAGCAAAGCTAAGACTGGCTGGTGATATCTGACTTCTCAGGATGCACTTGGCACAGCGCCTTTAGTAGCGTTGTCCCAAGGATGAAAAGCTCTTCTTCATCATGTTCATAGACTCTCAGCTCATTGGAAACACAATATTAGGGACCCAGAACCTGATCAAAGCAGATCCAGCACTAAGACCCAAAGTCCTGAGCTGGAGGAATGATGTTTTATCCTGTTTTATGTATGTCACAGCACATAGGTATTGCCAGGCATATAGTGGGTATCCTACACATATTGGTTGAATGAATCACAGAGGTGAAATTATTAAGCCAGTGCAAATGTAACTGCAATTTTTGCATTGTTGAAATCTACAGTTTGATATTGGAATACTTTCTCAATAAATGTGATTATGTTATACATCATTTTAATGCATATTTCTCACTTCATGTGTTTTGCTAATGACTTATTACTTGCTGTTTACTTTATATTTATTTTAGACTATAAAAATGATGTAAGACAAAAAATAAATTCGAGCGATTTTCTTATTCAACTTCAAAATGGGTCCTAAAGCAGAAGAGACAACTCGCAACATCAACAATGCATTTGGCCCATGAACTGCTAATGAAAGTACAGTGCAGGGGAAGTTCAAGAAGTTTTGCCAAGGAAAAAAAGACCGTTGAAGATAAGTACAGTGGCCGGCCATTGGAAGTTGACAATGACCAACTGAGAGGCTCATCAAAGCTGATCCTCTTACAACTAAATGAGAAGTTCCTGAAGCACGCAACACTGACCATTCTGTGGCTGTTCAACATTTGAAGCAAACTGTGAAGCTGAGAAAGCTTGATAAGTGTGTGCCTCATGAGCTGACTGAAAAAAAAAAATCCTTGTTTTGAAGTATTGTCTTTTCTTATGCTACTCAACAACAATGAACCATCTTTTTTTTTTATCAGATTGTGATGTGAGGTAAGAAGTGGGTTTTATACCACAACCAGTGACAATCAGTTCAGTGGTTAGACCGAGAAGCAGTTCCAAAGGGCTTCCCAAGGCCAAACTTGCACCAAAAAAGGGCCATGGTCACTGTTTGGTGGTCTGCTGCCCGTCTGATCCATTACAGCTTTCTATAACCTGGTGAAGCCATTACATTTGAGAAGTATGCTCAGCAAATCAATGAGATGCACCAAAAACTGCCAACGCCTGCAACCAGCACTGGTCAAAATAAGTGGCCCAATTCTTTCTCCATGACAGTGCCCGTCTACATGTCACACAACCAGCACTTCAAAAGTTGAATGAATTGAGTTACGAAGTTTTACCTTATCCACCATATTCACCTGACCTGTCGCCAACTGACTACCACTTCTTCAAGCATCTCAACAACTTTTTGCAGGAAACACGCTTCCACAACCAGCAGGAGGCAGAAAATGCTTTCCAAGAGTTCAGTGAATCCCAAAGCATGGATTTTTATGTTACAGGAACAAGCAAACTTATTTCTAATTGGCAAAAATGTGTTGATTGTAATGGCTCCTATTTTGATTAATGAAGATGTGTTTGAGCCTAGTTATAATGATTTAAAATTCACAGTCCAAAACCACAATTACTTTTGAATCAATCTAATAACTCTTAGATTGGCGAAAACTACTGTCATTAAATGTTTTACCTGTGAAGAAACCAAAGCTTGAGGAGGCTAAGTATTAATATATTCCCCCAGATGACAGCAAGAATGTATAGCCAGTAGGGCTCTAAGTGCACTGTTATTTCAACTACATTTTGCTTTCCCAACGTGAATGAACGAAAGGCGTCATGCCTGCAACAGATGTTCCAAGAATCAGATAGCTAGTGGAAAAGAGTTACTGTTGAGTGGATGAGTGATATGTTCTTACTTATGACGCCCTCAAGATCATACATAATTTGCATATTCATACAATCAGAATCATGGTAATCCCCTAATGCATATGAGAGCATCGTTTCAGACGCCGATGCTCTTATCCCTTCTCCGAACTCTAATTTCTTGGGTGACCTTTACCATGACACTCTGTCTTTTTCCCGTCTGTAAAAGAGGGGCATTGGGAATTGATGATCTCTTCAGTATCTCAGTTCACTTTAAAAGGTTTTGATTCGACAGCATAACAGTATTTTTATCTCCTGGGATCACTATGACCCGAACTGCTTCAGAGATATCCAATCTTTACCCAAGACAAATATCTCACCAGCTTACATGGGGAAGGCAGTAGATAGTGATATAAGGTGAGTCTCTAAACTTGCCACAAAGCAAAAGGAGGAGATACTTTGCAAATGTTGTCAGTGTAGTATCTATGCCGGCAAGAGCTTTCAAACACAAATGTCTGAATTCAAGGCAAAAGATTCATAAAGTCAGTGAGGTGGGAGAAACTCTCTAGGAATTCAAAGTAAAACAACATGGACTATAATCTGGGTCTGGAGTTTTTGTTCTTTTTTTGTTTTTTTTCCTGGGGAACTCTGCTCTGGTTTGATGCTGTTGTTTTCCCCAAGAGAGAATGTTTCTGTCACTGAATGTCTAGGGGGAAAGTTGCCATCACCCAGAACATATCATAAACTAATATTAATGTATCACTGCAAAGCTATTTTGTCTCAATAAACAGCCTGTCCCCAAGTACAGAGAAAAAGTCCAGCAGGCAGATGCTGGAATTTATAATCCTCACTTTTTCTGCTCCCCATTTCTCTAAGGATGGTGTCCGGTATCCGAGTTTGTCCCATGGGCACTGTAAGGCAAAGAGCCCTCTCCCTAAGAGGGGGTTGATCCTAAGGCTGCCTCAGTATTTCTTTACCTCATTCTTCACCACCTTATAATGTCTGTGAGTGTTGTGGTTGTTCACTCGCTCAGTTGTGTCCAACTCTTTGCGACCCCATGGACTGTAGCATGCCAGGCTTCCCTCTCCTTCACCATCTTCCAGACCTTGACTAACTCATGTTCTTTGAGTCAGTGACATCACCCAACCATTTCATCCTCTGTTGTCCCCTTCTCCTCCTGCTTTCAAACCTTCCTAACATCAGGGTTTTTTCAAATGAGTAGGGTCTTCGAATCAGGTAGCCAAAATACTGGAGCTTCAGCATCAGGATCAGTCCTTCCAGTAAATATTCAGGGTTGATTTCCTTTAGGATTGACTGGTTTGATCGCCTTGCAGTCCAAGAGACTCTTAAAAGTCTTCTAGAGCAATACAATTTGAGAGCATCAATTCTGTGGTGCTCAGCCTTCTTTATGGACCAATTCTCACATTTGTACATGACTACTGAAAAAACCATAGCTTTGACTAGAGGAACCTTTATGACAAAGCAGTGTCTCTGCTTTTTAATACACTGTCTAGGTTTGTCATACTTTTCTTCCAATGAGCAAGAATCTTTTAATTTCATGGCCGCAGTCACCATCTGCAGTGATCTGGAAGCCCAAGAAAATAAAGTCCATCACTGTTTCCATTGTTCTCCCATCTCTTTGACTGCCCTCTGTTGAGGTCCTGAGCTACTCTCATGACATTTCAGTCCCCTTGAAGGCAAGAGAGTGCGGACATCTGTAGTAGAGCTAGGTTAGTGATGCAAATGTAGTATGCCAGTAATTGTCACTCTTAAATCAGCCCTGTTACTCACATTTTAATCCCCATTATATAGGTAAAGAAACAGGCTTGGAATTCAGAGATGATACCCAAGTTACACAGCTCATCATGGGCAAAGACGGGACGTGATGTGGGCTTAGAGAAAAATGCACTTTCTTAGAATCATGCTTCCCCTATGCCTGTTCGGGAGAAAGCAGCATCCATCCTTAGTCCTCAAGGAAAGAAAAGGTGAAACTCAAATTCCTTGGGTACCCAGGTGCCCTTGAAGGAGATGCTCATCTATTTCCCTGTGAGCCACTCCCAGAGACAGTGCTGTGCAAAGGAGTTCTTGTAAAAAGAGGCATCGCTCATCAGGCTCCATTTGCGCAACCACGGGAGGATGAAACACCCCGAGTGGTCATAAGAAAACCGAACAATTTTACTGACAAATTAAAGGCTTGGGAGGCAGCAGGAGAAACTGGTCAGCTTCAACTTCAGAGAAAGCTGCACTGAACATTTCAAAGCCTCCACTTCAATTACGAAGGGAGAAGCTGAGGTCTGGGAAGTGGTCCCCAATGGGTGTGTGCCCAGCATAAAATATGCCCTCTTGTTCTCAGCAGGACTTGAGGCCTTTTTAGGAGGGGCTGGACAGCAGGAGAGGGAGTGGTGGGAAAGAGCAAGAGGGAGCTAAAGAGAGAGGGAGGGAGCGAGGGAGGGAGGGAGGGAGAGAGGCAGGCATGTCAGAGAGAAGCCTTGCTCTGTTCATCAGACTGTAAATCGCAAGAATGGGATTTTAGGAACTGCTGTTTGTAAAGCAAAGACCAGAGTGGGTGAGTAACTGGCTCAAACTCCTCAGCTTGGCAATAAAAGCTGGAGTTGGCTGAAAAAAAAAAAAGAAATATTGATGAATCACCTATTAAAATATCTGTCTGTGTTAGTTGCTCAGTCATGTCTGACTCTTTGTGACCCCATGGACTGTAGCCCCCCAGCCTCCTCTGTCCATGGGATTCTCCAGGCAAGAATACTGGAGTGGGTTGCCATTTCCTTCTCCAGGGGATCTTCCTGATCCAGGGATAGAACCTGGGTCTCCTGCATTGCAGGCAGATTCTTTGCCATCTGAGCCACCAAATATACATATGATATAATATAGGACTTCCCTGGTGGCTCAGATGGTAAAGAATCTGCCTGCAATGCAAAAGTGAAAGTTGCTCAGTCATGTCCGACTCTTTGTGACCCCATGGACTGTAGCCTGCCACAACCATCTGTCCTTGGAATTCTCCAGGCCAGAAGACTGGAGTGGGTAGCTGTTCCATTCTCCAGGGGATCTTCCCAACACAGGGATCAAACCCAGTTCTCCTGTGTTGCAGGCAGATTCTTTAACATCCAAGCCACCAGGGAATCAAAGCAGGAGACCCAGGTTCAATTCCTGGGTTGGGAAGAACACCTGAAGAAGGGAATGGCTACCTACTCCAGTATTCTTGCCTGGAGAATTCCATGTATAATATATATTATAATATGTGTATATGATCACAGTCCATATTATCTTATCCATATTTTATAGAAAAAGAGACCAAAGTTCAAAAAGTTTAAGCAAGGTAGCTCCTAAGTGGCAGAGGAATTGCCACCTTTTCCTGAGTCCTATAAATCCTTTAGAAGTTTCCAAGATGTACTTCCCTCCAGGAAGTCCTCCTTGTTGCTTCAGGTCTGGGTTAAGGGCCATCAACTCTGAATCTCTACTTCACCCTACTACCCACCACTTGTATTCTAAGGGGTCACTTTCTCCCCTACTAGACCTTATGTTCCCTAACCAGGCACCATGTCAGCCTTGTTTGCTGTTTCACCCCCAGCCCCCAGCACAGTTCATGTTCAGTACGGAAGTGAGACTTCGAATGTATCCTCCCAGACCTCCATTCTTACCCCTCCATGGAACCATGAGAGATACTCAGATTCCCCTTCTCACCCGAGGTCCACACATAGGGTTTTTAATCACCAACCTCATACTCTTTATTTTCTTTCCTCTTTTTTGATGTTGTTGCTGTTCAGTTACCAAGCTGTGTCCGACTCCCCTAGACCCCATGGATTGCAGCATGCCAGGCTCCCCTGACCTTCACTATCTCCCGGAGTTTGCTCAAATTCATGTCCATTGAATTGAGTGATGCTATCTAACCATCTCACCCACTGCCACCCCTTTCTCCTTTTGCCTTCAGTCTTTCCCAGCTTCAGGGTCTTTTCCAATGAGTTGGCTCTTTGCATCAAGTGGCCAAAGTACTGGAGCTTTAGCTCTAGCATCAGTCTTTCCAGTGAGCACTCAGAGTTGATTTCCTTTAGGATTGACTGGTATGATCTCCATGCAGTCCAAGGGACCCTCAAATTCTCCTTAAAACTCTACTGTCAAGAGGAAAATTACTCAATACATGACATCACTACAAGGTGAAAGTAATAAGGAAGAATACCATTCATCTTCCATCCCATTGATGTCTGCAGTTTCAGTAATAGAAGTGACTGTCCTCCATTGAGATGTAAATGGTATCACTAGAAGTGTTGATAACAGTACCTGATTCTTATTGAGAATTTACTATGTCCCTCTCTTTCTGCAAGTATTTCCTCACTTACTTCTCATAAGAGTCAAGAAACATAACAAGAATCATCATCCATGTTTTATAAATGAGGGTACTAAGGCCCATGGATGCTAAATCCTTAACCAAGACCATGCAATGATTTGAACATAATTCTGTCTAATTCTGAACTCGATAAAGTTTCTTTTTATATCAACTGCCTTTCAAAAACTAGTAAATACAGAAACAATGAAACTGATCATATACTGAGCATGTATTATGTGCCAGCCACTATTATACACTCCATGTGCATACCTCATTTAATGAGTTAATGCACCAAGAAATAAAAGTAGTACCCTTTTATGGATTGATATCGAAGTAACTTATGGAGGTAAATTGATTAGAGCGGTTAAGGCAGGCAGCTGGACCTAATGACCTCTTGAGTTCCATTCCAGAATTAACAGACAATATTCTAAAGATATACGAGGACACATGACAAACTAGCAAGGAAAACAGACAGGCGGGTCTTTAAGAACCATGCTATCACAGAGTGGAGGCAGAGACGCCTCCATTGTTGTCTAAGGGTTGTCCCCACGGGGCTCCATGGGCAACCTGGGCCTGGATCCTGTCCCAAAGGAAAGCCCTGCTTGCTGTGGTTGATGGGCTGTGTCTCAACACAATCTCTTTGGACTTATGGTGGAATGGCAATTATTTAAAATTGGGCCAGGTCTGCATACTCCACTGGATTCTTTTTTATCCCACTTTAAGTCTTTCCCTTGGGACAGCTTAAACAGCTCTATCTTTTTAATGACAAACTATCCATCGATAGCACTGGAAATGAAACCAAGCTTTTGTTTAGCAACCAGTCTGCTTATTTATTTTCCAAGTTCATGAGTTTATGTGTATGCTGCTCTTAATGGGCAGTGCATAAAAATGCCTCTTTTTATTTTCTTTTCATTTGCATTGTTGCCGATAATGGCTATTATCAAGCCATTAGAGGCAGGAAAGTACCTTTTTTCTTGCCTTCCAAGATGGGCTGCATTTGTGTATGTGTGTTCTATGCAGATTGGCCAATATGTTAAATTTTCTTTTTCACTTTCACAGCATATAGATGGCTTTATGTCAGCCACATATTTTTTCTCACTGATATATGAAATTATCTATATACACACACGTGTGCATGATATGTAGACACACATATACATTCACGTACATAAATATATGCTCACACACAAATACATATATACATAAACATATTCACACATATACACACAGAAAAAAACTTGCTTTCTTTCAGTCAAAATGGAAAGTCTGTGTCAGGGATGTGAAATGAATTCTACTCCCCATCAAAATCTAAAGCATTGTTATGTAAATCTATGACACCATGGTCTTATTTTAGATAAAACACTTGATGGACTAAGACTGAACTGAACTTTTTAGACAAAAGACTTGAGTCCATACAGGGCCCATTTAGCTTTCATAATCAACTAAAATCAGTTAGGTTGTATCTGAGAGGCACAGCCATATGGATAAAAAATAAGCAAAGTCATTCTTTATCCAGATGTTCCCAAATGACTACTTAATATATGCACACAAAACAGTCAAATTTGGGAACTGACTTTTTTAAAAGATTCCATGGACTCGCGAGGGTGGTGTGGGTTATTAGATTCTTTCATGGGAAGCAGGGAGACAAAGTTCAATTTTGGTTTCTTTAGTACAGTGGGTGAGATGGGCAAAGGGAAGTTAACTAGCATTTGTTAAGTATCATCATGTTCTAGGTCCTTTAATAAGTGCTATTTGACATTACCATCTATAAGGAAGGTCATGCTATAAAACTCACATTACTTCTCTAAGTGTTCTCTTCATTTTATTGTTGATCAAGCAGGGACAAAGAGTGATGGCTGGCAATGGGGAAAGGTCAGACTGACAAGAAAACAAACCGTGAAGGAAGGCCCAGTAGCTAAAGAACGTTGAGATCGGTCCTGCGATGGATACCAAAGCCTGGAGGGACAGAATATATTAGGTTCTCAGCTGGGACAAATCTGCATCCAAGGGACATGTCTGGAGACATTTTTGGTTGTCACGCTGTAGGTGGGGGAGTGGAGGCCAGGGATGCTACAAACGTCTTACAATGGGTATGAAAGCCCTCTGAAAGAGAGAAGTATCCAGCCCAAACTGCAAGAGAGCATAGGCGAAGACATCTTCCAGCTGCCAGTTAGAACCCCTGGTGCTTGTCTGCATTTTTTTTTAAATTTATTTGTGTATGTATTTATTGTTGGCCACACTGGGTCTTCATCGCTGCGTGTGGGCTCTCTCTAGTTGCGATGAGTGGGTTCTGCTCTCTAGTCGTGGTGCACAGGCCTCTTGCTGCTGCGTCTTCACTTCTTGTGGGTTTCAGTGGCTGCAGCACATGGGCTCAGCAGTGGTGACACATGGGCTCAGTTGCCTTGTGGCACGCGGAATCTTTCTGGACCAGGGATGGGACTTGTGTCCCTTGCACTGGCAGGCAAATTCTTGACCACTGGACCACCAGGAAAGTCCAACTTGTCTGCGTTTTCTCATCCCTGACACTTTTACATCATCAGCATTCTAACTGGGATCTGAGAAGTAAATATTGTGACATCAGCATGTGCTTGGGAAAGAAGCATAAGGCAGAGGAGCTGAATGCAAATCCTGACTCTGCTCCCGACAACCTGTGCATCTTGTGGAAGAGCTTTATCCCCTTGACAAGTCAGTTTTCTCACCCGCAAATTTAGGGAAATACAGCACAAACCCCACGAGGTCCGTCTAAGGACTAAATGAGATAACGCACCTAAGAGTTTAGTGAAACACAGGTGCCGAGCCAAGGTGCAACCCCTTAGTTGTTATTTTTATTTTCACTGCTCTTCTCGTTACTTTGCCTTCTATTTCTGTTTTCTGGAGAGCACTCGGTTTTTAATACTATCTTTTCTTTTTTAAGAAAGCTTTTATGTCAAGGTTAGGTGGACCTGCTTTCACTTGTTGATTACAGAGTGCAACAGAATCAGAATGCAGGGGAGAGGGCCAGGCTGCAGGAGGGAGCTGTGGGCTATTTTTAATATATGCTCTGGGGTCACAAAGAGTGGGACACAGCTTAGCGACTAAACAACAACTTCTAAGAACACCTCCACAAAGTGTTCAACATGGCTTGTTCTGTGTCTTGCCGACATATCCAGAGCCCCTTGAAAGTCCTGTCCTGTCTACAACAGAGCCGCATCTCTACAGCTAGACTGTACCAGCATGTGCGATCAGAACTCACCCTTCAACCCAGAGCTGTTCTCAGCCAGCCAAGGAGGGCAATAGGCATCCCAACGGAGCTCGCTGCAAACATCTCAGGTGACTTAAAATCACTGTCATCGACACGAGAAATACTGGACTAGAGAGATTTAAGAGGTGAGGATGGAGGAGAGGAGACAAAAAGCATGACATTGGTATCAAGGAACTCAGAGTTTTGAGAAGCTTGCCAAAGGCCACAGGGCAAATATATGAGGAAGACAACATTCAAACTCTAGAGAGCCCTTCCTCTCAGGCCCTCTGCTATTCTTCCTCAGACTAAAAGGAGTCTTCCGATTAGAGAAGCCATAAACAGGACCCTAACCCAGGTACTTACAAGAAAGGCAGAGAGAGGCAATCTTGTTATTGATAAAAACACTGTAAAGAATGAAATGGAATGTGTTGTTTACTGCCTGGTACAGAAAACAGACAAATAAGAAATATCCATCAAACTCTCCACATAGAAAATAAGCTTTCTACTGAAAGACAAGAGAGGATTCTTGTGTTGGATGTCAAATCCCTCTGTTAGCTGTCTGTCTTCTGCCTGTGGGTGGCTGGACAGAAACACCCGTGGGCTGGGGTGGCTCAGCCAACTGGGAAATGTCACTCCATCATTTGGGACCGCATGGATAACTGGACAATTCCTTGGGCAAATTGCCACTCTAACCAGTGTACCTCAGTGGCTGGAGAGAACAGTGGAGTAACTGTAGAACTCTGAAGCATGTCTGAAGGTTATCGTGACATTTATGAAAATGGTGTAGTTCGGCGTTGCCATCACCATCACCACAAAATCATTATCTGTATACTCCTCATCACCAACACCAACACTACCCTCATCATCACTGTCTCAACACCATCATCACCATAGTCATCGTCATCATCACCACCACTACCACCAACATCCTTTTCTACATCATCGATATCGTGATTGACACCACCACCATCATCATCATCATTACTGCTATGCGACAGGGACTGGGTTTGCGTTAAATCTTTATTGGGCACAGCATGAGGTGGGTAGGTCTTGTTAATTAACCTCTCTTTCTTTATAGTTGAGGAAACTCAGTGCCCACAGGGTGAATCGCTTATCCAGGATCATACGCGGCAGGCCATTCTGCAGCACACAGCCCTCTGTCAACACTGCGCCCCTTCTTCTAGGACTAAGGCAAAGGTTCTGTCTCTCACCAAGCCATCCCTCACTACTGCTGCATCTCTAGTGACAGCGCGTTCTAAGTTGTACTATGCCTGCTGGTACATAACTCATCAGACATCATATGTAACTAAGAACTAAGAGGGTAGAGTCCGATCTTTCCCAGCACATAGTCAGCACTTAGTATGGTAACTAGTTGCAGTATCTTTCCCTGGATCCAAATTAAGGCACTAAAATATATATTTATATGCCTAATATGGTAGTAGTCGAAATACTCCCACCTTGAAAAACACAAGATAGGGAGAAAACATTGTGTTCAACTCCGAGGCTGACCAAGTTAGATGTTTTTGGAAAAAATACTTTCTAGGAGAGAGAGAACTTTTGATTCAGCCTCTCTCTGAGCCTTGGGCCCAGAGCCAGGCTGCTCTGGACTCTCTCCCTATGAGCTAGCAGTACCTTGCAAGGTTAGAGCTCTCCCTGGGCTCTGGTTAATTCCCTTGTTTACCAGACAGAGAGCTTCCTCAGCAGCAAAGACTTGGCTCATGTTTCTCTGATTCCCTAACTTAGCACAAAGCCTACCATACAAAGAAAGGGTGCTGTGTACAGATTTTTGGATGAATGAATGAATGTGTTCTTTGTTTATCAACTTTCCCAACTGTAAAATGCAAGGAGATATGCTAGGTGAACCTCAGGGAATGACTCTAGTGCTTGAAGGATAAAAGGGAATGGGACTCTACTGCTAGATTCTGGTTCAGAGCAGTGATGGCTGAGGTGGCCTTTGCTCCTCTGCAGTTTTAGAGAAGATAAAAAAGGCTTAATCAGGCTGGCAGAGCCATCAATTGGGCATTATCTCTGCTGGTGTGATACACAACCCCTGGTTAGCAAAGAAATCAGAGGATGCTCTGCTCTCTAATTTTTTTCCCCTTTCTTCAATTCGGTGTTAACAGATGAAGGTTAACTGCTCTAATCACCACTTCAGTCTCTACCTCTATTGCATGCTAGCAGGAGTGGTGCTGGTGGTGGTAGAGGAGATGGAGGATGAAGAGGAGGACATGGGCCTCCCTGCACATCAGCTCTGCATGTTGAGCAGGCAAGACAAACCACAGAGACACTTCTTTTGAAGGCAGCCTGGCCCTCTATCTGAGACACCAGCCAGGTGGAGAATCACGTTTCCACTGGGCTCCAGACAGTAGCTAAGTCAACTGGCCATTCAGGAGATTCCCAAATGTGGGCCTCTCAAACTCAGGTCATCAGCAGCTCTGCGGAGGACAGGCTTGGGCACAGACAGGGAAATGTGAGGTGGAGACAAAAAGTGTTGTAGCATCTAGACTTTCTTCAACACACACAGACCCTAAGAAGCCCAGCATCCAGTTTTCCTACACTGTGTACCTTTAGAGGACACTTGGGAGGATGCTGTAGGACAATTAGAACAACATTCTTTGGAGAGAAATTTTTAATGATTTATGGTCAAAACCAGAAGACTGACTGAACTTTCTCCTTTCTAGAGAGAGAGACAAAAATAGATGACTCTGGTGATTTACAGAATATTCAGACATGCTGTTATCTCTCTCCTGACCACATCAGGAGTTCATAACTGGCCTCCCAACATCCATCCTTATTTCCTTCCAACTCACTCTCACAACAGGGACAGAAACTCAAGACTGTCTATGAGTCTCCAGCTGAAACTTGTCAGTGCCGTTACAGTGCTTTTAGAGTAAGCGACAGAATATCAATAATCTTCCCAGGGTCCTGCGTGACCTGGCCACTGTTTACATCTGCAGGGAGTCACATAGCTCTTTCTCCTGATCCCTGGGTTCCAGCATTGTCAGCCCCCTTTCAGTTCCGCACAAGTTCCACGGGCGCCTAGCCCCTCATCTATCTACTTCAGACATAAATCTTGTCTGTCCTTTAGCTCTCAGATCTGCCTTCACTCCTCCAGGGACGCTCGCTCTGAAGGACCAGCCCAGGTCAAGGCTTTCTATCACCCATTCTCAGAGCATACTGTTCTCTTCAAACCACTGAAATTCAGATTAGTAAATTTATATGTTTGTGAATCCCCTACATCTGTGACATTGCCTGCAACGTGGTAATAAGCACTCCATAAATCTTCGTTGAATGAAAGTTGTGCAATGGTGGAATGTTATCTCAGAAAAGAAATGAGAACCGGGATCATCAGGCAGGCTAGTTAGAGAAATACCATGTTAACAGTAAATTAATCTGCATTTCTCTACATATGTGCATGTGTGCACACACACACACACATACACACAGACACAACTTTCTGAGTCTGCCTTGGTAGTTCAGTGTAATATCTTCAGAGGCATCATAAAAATGTTATTAATTCCATTTCCATATACTGAAAAATAGCTATATATTTGAAGTCAGGAGAGAGGGATTTCAGATTCTGATTTCAAAGTGACAGCTATGTGACCTCTGCTTATTGTACATGTCTCTGAGTTCCCCACTATTTCTTATGTATAAATGATGATGCACTGATCACTCAGTGACTTTAAGAAGTTTCTACTGGGGGGACTTCCCTGGCGGCACAGTGGATAAGAGTCTGCCTGCCAGTGCAGGGGGCACACATTCGATCCCTGGCCCAGGAAGACTCTACACGCCATGGAGCAACTAAGGCCGTGTGCCATGACATCTGAGCCTGTGCTCGGGAGCCCTCCGAGCCTGTGCTCGGGAGCCCTCCAGCCACAACTGCTGAGCCTGCGTTCTGCGGCTACTGAAGCCGGAGCACTCTAGAGGCCGCGCTCTGCAACAGAAGAAGCCACCTCGATGAGAAGCCCGTGTGCACCGCAACTAGAGAGCAGCCCCTGCTCTTCGCAACTAGAGAAAAGCCCAGGCAGCAAGGAAAACTCAGCACAGCCGAAAATAAACAAGTAATTGTTGTTTAAAAAGAAGAAGCCCCACTGTGTGCAGAACAGGCCTACATATTTAGTGAAAACAGAAGGCAAGAGCTCCATCTCTGCACTTGGGAAGCTTCCTGTTTGATGGGAATACAGGCACATAAATGAATCCTTACAGCATCAAGGTAAGCGCCATTTTCAAGATTCGGACAAAGGGTTTTGGGAGCAGGGGGAAGGAAACAACTGCAGGGCAAAAAGCTCTACTGGAAAGACTGCTCTGAGAGTGAAGTTAAAAGATGGACTTACCTACCGCATAAAACAACAGTAATGGGCACCAGCCCAGGAGCCAAAGAGTACTTAGTGGAAATCCTACTCCAGGTTTTGCTGAAGGAGGGCAGGGTTTCCACTTAACCCTTCTGTCTCTCTCATTTTTCCTCACTCACAGAATGCAAGCAATAACCTCTCCCTTGCCATTTTGGGGTGAAATTTAGAGATACTATACACAGAGTACTTTTAATCAAAAGATCCAATTCACAGGAGGTGCTCAGTGAATTGTAGCTGGATGCAGCATTCTCCCCAGTGACTGGCAGGCCAGGGCTCTGAATGGATTCCTCATGTTTCTGCCAGGTGAGGTTTGCATAACTAAGCTGAGGGGCAAGGTAAAGACAGCTGAGTGTTGTCTTTTGATGTGTTTTTCCCAAGGCAATCCTCACAGGCTCCCTCAATATCAGTCTCCTTGCAATACCAGGAAATTACAGAATGCCAAGAGGGTTTTGCAGGGGAAAGCAGCCTCTGACAGCAATGGCGAACTTGGGAAAGATTAGATGCAAGCAGAGTCCTGCTGGGTCTCACGCCAGGACCTAAGGAAAGCAATGTGGCAGGCCTCCTTTATTATCTTCAATGGCTTGAATGAACCGCCTCAACCCTTTGGGGAAAACAGGGGAGGGCTGAATGTCATGGAGAATATGAAATGCTTTCAGGCAGAAGGGGAGGAGAGAATCAAGCAGAGATGACTAGTGCAGATATAAAGTATTTTATGCTCAGCAGCATCCAACTCTTTGTGGCCCGATGGACTGTAGCCCGCCAGGCTCCTCTGTCCATGGGGACTCTTCAGGCAAGAATATTGCAGTGGGTTGCCATGCCCTCCTCCAGGGGATCTTCCCAACCCGGGGATCAAACACACATCTCTTTGTGTCTTCTGCATTGGCGGGCTGATTCTTTACCACTAGTGCCACCTGGCAAGATGGATATAAAGGGTGCAAGTAAATTTGTAAATTCCTGGCCTCAGATTTCTGAGTCATCTCAGGAGGCGCGCATTTGGGCTCTAGATGCTTCTGTATTAAGACCAATCAGACCTCAACAGTCTATCAACCTTCACTTATCCGTCAACACTCATCTCAGGCATTTCTCCATCTGAGACACTTTCTCTGACCCCTCAGGTCAGATTAGACCCTGTTCCCACCCTCCGTAAGTCCTCGAGTGACTCTGTGTCACATGCAGCCATTACACAGAATGAGGAGGACTCAGAGGGGACCTTCATCTTTGTCTCTCTTGGTCCCTCCAAATCTGTCACCCTTTGCACAGCCACTTTCTCTGACACTGGATAAATATGACAAACACCTGTCTCTCTTGGTGGTTCGCCCATGCAAACAGTTACCAGGTCAATCCAACTCACACACACACACACACACACACACACACACACACACACAATTTCATGTTAGCAAGTGTAATATCCAGTCCCATGGAATATTCAAACCTCGATGGCGTTTTAAGGTTGGGATTTCTCTCCTTCCCCAGCTGCTCCCGTGCAGACATGAAGACTAGAGTTTCCGGACAGCGGGTGGCCAGTCTCTCTCCTCTCCTCCTCCCACGTCCGGACTCCTTCTCCCTTAACTTGCCTGCTGAGGATTCTGAGCCTCACCTAGAGGGGATGACGGAAAGGGGCATGGCCCAGATGCTGTCTGACTTCTGATCTTGAAGAGTGGTACAGTGTGTGCTGTCCTATTCGAAGCTGAATTTCTCCATAAGAACTTTGCAGATTCTCCAAAGACACCCAGCACCCTTTGGTAGGGCTCTCTCAGCCAGTTTCCCGGGCCAGACACAATGCTTACCTGCTGTGGTCAGTCCTAAGATATCTAGATTATGTGCTGAGAGCTGTTCAACTCTATTTGGAAGCAACATAAGAAGATCCCATGCCAGATCCTTCTCTCTCTCGTGTGTGTGATGGGGGTGGAGGTGGGAAAGCAGGATGGTTTTTCCAGATCCTGGTAAATACTCACACTGCAGCTGCAGGGTCAACACTAGGGGCACAGGCCATTCAACACACAGTTCTCACCTTTGTTCCACTGTTGAAGCTTCTAATAAACATTTATTGCTTCTGTTGTTGTGTTCAAGGCAGATATCACACACCAAGCTGTTATGCCATCAAACTTTCAAGAGAGGGCATTTATATTTTCAGAGTAGTCCTGCCAAGACCTTCTGCTGTGGAGACTTGAAGGAAGGAAATACTCCTCTCCCCTTTCCATTCATGGAAGCTATAGAGACTTACGGTACACCAACAGCTCTCTGCAAAGATGCCTCCTCCCCACCACGTTCAGTATTGTTGTTGTTATTGTTCAGTCCCTCAGTTGTGCCCAACTCTTTGTACTCCCATGGGCTGCAGCACGCCAGGCTTCCCTGTCCTTCACTATTTCCCAGAGTTTGCTCAAACTCATGTCCATTAAGTCGATGATGCCATCCAACCATCTCATCTCCTGTTGCTCCCTTCTCCTCCTGCCTTCAATCTTTCCCAGCATCCGGGTCTTTTCCAATGAGTCGGCTCTTTGCATCAGGTGGCCAAAGTACTAGAGCCTCAGCTTCAGCATCAGTCCTTCCAATGAATATTCAGGGTTGATTTCCTTTAGGATTGACTGGTTTGATCTCCTTGTATTCCAAGAGACTTTCAAGAGTCTTCTATAGCAATACAATTTGAGAGCACCAGTTCTTTGGTGCTCAGCCTTCTTTATGGACCAATTCTCATATCTGTACATGACTACCGGAAAAACCATAGCTTTGACTATATGGACCTTTGTCAGCAAAGTAATGTCTCTGCTTTTTAATACACTGTGTAGGTTTGTCATAGTTTTTCTTCCAATGAGCAAGCGTCTTTTAATTTCATGGCTGCAGTCACCATCTGTGGTGATTCTGGAGCCCAAGAAAATAAAGTCTGTCATTATTTCCACTTTTTCCCCATCTATTAGACGTGAAATGATGGGACCAGATGCCATGATCTTAGTTTTTTGAATGTTGAGTTAATTTAAGCCAGTTTTTCACTTTCCTCTTTCACATTCATCAAGAGGCTCTTTAGTTCCTCTTCCTTTCTGCCATTGGGGTGGTGTGATCTGCATATCTGAGGTTATTGATTAACTTTCAGTGTAATGAAACCATTTAATAACTCTCACCCCAGTTCTTCAAGTCTAGTGTATCTCTTATCTAAAGATCTCAGCCAGTTTCCATTTTGGCATTCCCTTTTTACCTAGATCATTGATTAGTAGGAATGACTCCACACTGGGTTTGGGATTCTTCTTATAAGCAGTTACACTATGACACTATTCCTCTTATAAGGAATCACAGTATATAAAGTTGCACTCTATAAACTGCTTCCTTATTTCTCAAACTGGAGAATGCAAGATTTAATTCCTTTGGATGATAATCATATTGAAAGATATGGAAAATCAGGAAAGTAGGACTCAAAATGAATAAAACTGTACAAGGGGTTTGAGAAATACTTCTGAAAATGTTAAATATACATTACAAAGCATTCTAATTATTCCATAATTGGCCAAGGCTGTGGTAGTCAACCATGTTCCCTACAATCAAAGTGAAATAGATATTTGGCTGATGGACTAGACGCACTCTTTAATTCTCTTAATAAGCATGCCAACAGCAACAAAGCAACATAAATTCAAAAGCATCTCAGTCACACTCTATGGAAGGGACTGTAAATGGAAAATAAATGTCAGTTAAGTACCTGAAATGGGAAAAATATCACTGATACCACTTCTATTTAGTTTTTAAATCTTGCATAGGAGCTTCTGCACATTAAACAGTACTAATTAATCTATTAGCATATTCCTCGAGCATAAATCATGGGGGGAGGTTTCAGGGACTCGACATTCATTCTTGGGGACTTTGGAATAGAATTTCTCTGCTTTTTGGACTAAACTAGGCACTGTTGTCTCTGTACTGCAACCCCCTCCCCCACTCCGCCCCCTGCTGCCCAGTGCCTGGGGAAAAAATGCCTGATAGAAGCTTGCTGAAGAAGTGACAAATAAGGGACGGATGGGAGAGTGGATCTTTATGCTGGCACAAAGTGATGTGCACACTGAGACCATGAAGTCAAGAAGCTTAAGTCTAAAGGAAAAGAGAAGTAAACATTTTCAAATGATGCACAGCTAAAGTAGACAAAGGTGAGGGCTCCAGGCAAGAAGCCTGCAGGTGGGTAAAATCTCATTTCTCCTGGGGTTGTTTCCTGGGGCTCAGGTCTGGGGCTGCAGAAGGAGCACTGGAGAGGCTTCCTGTACTTTTCTGCCAAGGAACTGAAGGATGCCTTCCTACAGGGCTCAGCATGAGGATGTAAAGGGGGTGGGGCGTGGATGACAGCTGCTGTCCAGCTCTCAGCACACCCAAGGAGGAGGAAGACAGCACCTCAAACATCAGGATGGACAGAAAGTCATCACCCACCCATTTGCCCAACAAGCATTAATTGAGCATCACCTATATGCCAAACTCAGTTCTAAACCTGAGGAACACGAAGTAAACAAAAGCAGACATAATTTTTGCACTTACGGAGTCTTTGGTCTAGTTGGGGAGACAGGCACTGTGGTGGTTTAGCCGCTTAGTTGTATCTGACTCTAGTGACTGCATGGACTGTAGCCCACCAGGCTCCTCTGTCCAGGGGATTTCCAAGGCAAGAATACTGAAGTGGGTTGCCATTTCCCTCTCCAGGGGATCTTCCCCACCCAGGGACTGAATCCACATCTCCTGCATTACCAGTGGATTCTTTACTGCTGAGCCAAAAGGGAAGCCACTAAATAAGACATACACTAAGTAAGTACAATTGCAACTGAGATAAATGCCATAAAGTCATTTTTTGGAGTCCTAAGAGGATGACTAATTGGGTGGCTTTGAATTAGAGTACAGAAAATATAGGAAGTAGAAGGCAGTAAGTTTTCTGACCCCCTCAAGTCTGAACTATTTCTAAGGTATGATTTAGCAAAATTGATACAGTCTATATATAGCACAGTGTTCATTTTTTTCCTTGATTTTCTTCTTTTATACCCTCCTATTCTCCCATTCATATACTATCTTCTGGTTCTAAGTAAAAAATTTTTTAAAATAATTTGTGCCAAATGTTGTAATGGTTAACCTCATTTCATAGGAATGCTATAAAGTAGAGATTAGAATGGCTTACCAGATGGCTCAGTGGTAAAGAGTATGCCTGCCAATGCAGGAGATTTAAGTTCAATCCCTGGGTTGGAAAGATCCACTGGAGGAGGAAGCAGCAACCCACTCCAGTATTCTTGCCTGGGAAATCCCATGGACAGAGGAGCCTGGCGGGCTACAGTCCATGGGGGCACAAAGAGTCAGACATGACTGAGGGTGTGCGCCCATGCATGCGTGTGCGCGCGTGCACACACACACACACATGGATTAGAAAGAGGGTGGAGTCAGAGGAGCCTTAACTTGAATCCTAGCTCTGTGTCTTACCTTCTGTGTATTTGGGAGGGGCGGGGCGGGGGGCAATTGCTAAAACTCCCTGAATCCATTTCCACACTTAAAATCACCTTTTAAAGTATGTATTTTTAAGTATTTGCCTGTGCTGGGTCTTAGTTGCAGCATGTGAACTCTTAGTTGAGGCATGTGGAATCTAGTTCCCTGACCAGGGATCAAACCCAGGCGCCTTGCATAGGGAACACGGAGTCTTAGCCACTGGGCCACCAGGAAAGTCCCAAGAATCAGTCTTTTATGACATGATTATATCATATAAGCCACATTAGAGGGGCTTCTAATAAAATCATGAAAAACAGAAAGGGAATGCACGATCTCATCTCTCTAAAGCCTCTGTCTGTATTCTTACCTCTCTTCTGTAGATGTGGAATACATCTGCATAGAGAGCTGGAGTATAATCCGAGTGCACCTGGAAGTTTGAATTCTATATCCAGCATTCTTGTCTAATCTGTCCAATTATGGACCTCAGTCCATGTGACTTTTGAATCTTTCTAATGTTTACACTTGGGTGGAAGAGAAACAATTCCGGAATCTCAGCGTGAGTCCCTGGAATGCCATGATGGTGATCTGAGTTCTGCCTGTATCACTGAGGGGTGTGAGGGGGACTCAGTGGAGGCGGTTCTGGGGGCCTTTCAGTTCCACAAGAAGGACAGGGCACAGTCAGGTCAGTTACTTCAGCTCAAAATTGATCTGGGATTCTTCCCTGATGTCCCTGCTCCCTCAACAGGGGGACTTTTGTAAGAAAGAGAGAGGGGAGAGAAAGCAAAAGAGGTAGAGACGGGAAGATAGAAAAGGAGAGAAGATGGACAGTCCAACTGTCAGGGTATGGGAAAGAAGACCAGCTTTGGGGAGGGGTGGGGCAGGGCGTGATGAGAGCATCTGCAGGGATACCGGGGGTTTCAGCAGGTTATTTCAGGTCTTTCTCCAGCTGAGAAATGCTTTAGTCATTGAAAACGAATCTCATATTTATGTATCTTGGTTTAATAATATGACTGATATATTTGTTTACTAGTGTATAATATGAAAATTGGAAATTAGAATTTAAATTAAATTTTGCCTTTGAAAACAGTGGTTTCTCATTTCAAAAGTAATACATCATTATTAGGAAGAACATGAAGAAGTCGAAAAAACATTAATAGAAAATGAATTACATATATATACTTATATACACACATATAAGATTTGCAAATATTCAATATTTATCATAATTACAGGTTCTGACAATTTTACTTCTATGTTTGTATGCTTTTGATGTAATTATTGTATATAGATATGCTTTATTTGAAAACTTGGGAAATTGCATATATGTATATACAGTTTATTTCTTTTTTTCAACTTGACATTACATGGAGAGCATTTTCTCCTGACATTAAATATTCTTAGAGTACAATATCTTTCATGGATGAATCTAGACTCATTATTTATTGAAATGTTTACTGAATTTTCCCCAATTGTCAGGGTTTTCAGATATTACCAACAGTTGTCTAATATAAGCAACACAATGTTTAATAGTCCTGTACATGTAACTGCCTGCAATTTATTTACTAGATAAATTCCAAACATTTGTCAATCAAAAAATATGAACATTTTAAGGCTCTGTACTTGATGATATTTTTTTAGCAAAAATTTATAGTTCCACCAGGAACATATGAGTATCATCTCATGGGGCCTTTACCTGCCCTGGGTTTATGTGTGTGTGTGTGTGTGTGTGTGTGTGTGTGTGAGTGTAATTATCACCAGTTTGATTCTTAAAGTAGCATCTCTTATCAGTGAGCTAATTCTTTCTTCTTATATAATTTTACCACTTGTACATTTTTTCTTTTGTGAATTTTCTGCTAATACTACATGCTCATTTGTGAACTATCCTTATCTAATTTCTTTTTCTACCTATGTCATTTATATCCTACATGCTTTCAAAAGGACAGTAACTTACAGCAAAAACAAAGATGCCACCAAAACATTAAAACCGGGCCAAAGAAATCATGCCCCACACATATTGCAGGTATATTGCAGTTTAGTAACACTTTCACCTGCAGCCTCCCTGCAGTCTTGACAAGATTTCTGGGAGGTCTGGGTATTTACGACCCTCCTTGCATAGATGCATAAATTGAGGCTCTTAGAAGGGAGGAGTTGGAGCTGGAACAGACTGCCCTCCATTATTAGCCCCAGAATTGTCCCTGTGATCTGCTTAATCTCAAGCCCACAGTGTCATCAAGTCCGTCCATCTATTCCATAAATATTTACTGAGGGCCTGCTATATACCGGGCAAGGTTCCCAGCATTGGGAATACAGCAGGAGGCGAGAGAGAAAGCACACTGCCTTAAATCTCAGAGTGGACAAGAGACAGGCAACCAGGAAAGATGTGGACTGTGTTAAGCAAATGAGAGATAGGAAGGTAAATAAAGGAGGACAGAGCGTTAGAAAGTGAGAGCTTCAGGGTGGTGAATGCAGGCATAGCTGCTTAGTGTGTGCTCTGGCCTGCTCCTCTAGCAGGTGCAAAATCGCCAGGCACTAAGAATCTCCAGTGCAGTCAGGCTAAGGGCTCTTTAAATGAAGACAGGGTTAGAGCTCGGTCGGTGGCTGCAGACCACTGCCGCCCCTCACCCCTCCCGTGGTGTCCTGCAGCCAAAATGTATTCGGAAGTCAGGAGTGAAATTGTGCAAGTCCATCATTAGCACTGCCTTCAAGGTCACCTTGAGGGGAGCCGAGTGCATCCCCACAGGGGGTTGAGTACAGGCGAGCTGGATGTATGATGATGGGGACAGAAATTCTGGTGAAGACAGCGGCTGCTCCTACAGGAAACCCAAAGGGAACTTGGCAGAGGAAGAGAAGGTGAGAGCTGAGCATTGAACCTTTCAGAGGGTTCAGTGTCACTTCTAGGACACAAGCAAATAACTTTCTTGCTCTTTCATATGAAACGACAGCCCCTCTGCTTGCCTTTTCCTTGATGGTGCAACTGTGATGACAAACACAGCCAGGAGAATCCCAGGGTATTACCACCAAGCTATGGAGTCGCTGAAAAACCAACGGGTCAGCTCCACAAAATTCTCAATCCCTGGCTTCAAACGGGAGAATGAAAGCCAAAGGAGCCCGGGAAATGCATGTGCATTCGCGTCACACAGCTGTGACCGAGCCCAGAGCTGGGTCTGGAGGCTGCGGGATCACATCTGCAGATGCTGAATGGTTCCTTAATGACAGCCCAGGCGTGGAGGGCAGCGAGGCCCGTCTCCACGATCAAAGATGATGGTCACCCCCAGGAGGTGTCCTGAGAGGTTGTCTGGCATTCTTGAAAAACAGCAGGTGGCCGTGTGGTCCTCACTGGGAAGACCTGGTGCGGGGGCAGGGCCTTCACTAAACCTCTCCAAATCTGACCCACACAAAACAAAAGAGATTTTCTTTTAATTAAAAACATGTAACATGAGATCTACCAGCTTAGCAGCTTAACCAATCTCCTCATGGACAGTACAGTGTGGTAACTATTAGCACAGTGCTGTAGGGCAGATCTCGGGGACATTCTCGTCTTGCACAACGGCGACTTTATACCACTGAACAACCACTCCTCATTTCCCTCTTCCCCCAGCTCCTGCCACGATTCCATTTATATGAGGCTTCAAACATTGTCAATCATCAAACCAGGGCTTCCCTGGTGGCTCAGATGGAAAAGAATCCGCCTGCAATGCGGGAGACCTGGGTTTGATCTCTGGGTTGGGAAGACTGCTTGGAGAAGGGCATGGCAGCCCACTCCAGATTCTTGCCTGGAGTTTCCCCACGGACAAAGGAGCCTGGGGGGCTACAGTCCATGGGGTCACAAAGAGTCAGACATGACTGAGCAACTAAGCATAGTACAAGCACAAACCAGAAAGTAAATTAAGTGGGTCTTGAAGCTTCCAGCTTTGAGTTTCCAAGTCTTCTTTCTGTGCTCAGATACTTTTAAGAAGTGACAAGCATTAGCTAAGCACTTACCGCATGCCAGACACTGAACAGAACACTGCAGAAATGCACAGTACTTGCTAGGGTGGGGGTGGAGGGAACAGCATCAGTGAGGACATCGTTACAGCTACCGTCATCCTCATTATTGCAGCCCAAAGTCTCTCTTAGCGCACACGGACACACGTGCAAAGATGATGAAGAGTCAGGGCCCTGAGCTACACACCTCTTATCAAGCTGGAAGGGATATGTGGCCTGTGGACTGTTGAATCCTCAGCCAGTCTGGTCCCTTCCATTGGCATTGCTCTCACTGCCGCTCTAGCACCTGCAACTCCAAACTGTGCCTGGCAGGGACTCCCACATTCCCTGAGGGCTTCAAGACTGGTAAATCTATTCATGTTATGCATCTGAACATTAAACTACCATGCCAGACCTAGTGCTGGGGACACAATGTCAAATGAGTCAGATAAAACCCCTGTCTGGGTGACATTTTCATCAGGTTGAAGAAGCCAGTATTAATCCAGATATTTTGAAATAAGATCCATTTCACAGGAGAAAAATACCTGGGACTGTGGGAATGGTAGTGAGAGCTCTTGGGATTAGCTGGGGCCCAAGAAAGGCTCAGAAAAAGAGAGAGAGAGGGTGAACTTCAGTGAAGCCAGAACACAGTCCCTATTGCCAATGCAAATTTCCCAGCCGGGACCCTGCTTAGCTGTTTGCTTAGCAAAGGGCAGAAGCCAGGGTCCTTGATCCAGGCATCCTGGCTTCATTCTGATCTCCTCCTCAACCTGGCTCAGAGTTTTTGCTAATAACGATGGGGAGCCTGCTGTCCATCAGGGTCCCCAGTCTTCCTGGCACCAGGGACCTGTTCCGCGGAAGACAATTTTTCCATGGATTGGCGGGAGGTGGTTTGGGGATGATTCAAGAGCATTGCATTTATTGTGCACTTTATGTCTACTACTATTACATCAGCTGCCCTCAGACCATCAGGCATTGGATCCCAGAGGTTGGGGATCCCCGGTCTAAATCTCACACTTAAAAACATTTGGTTGCTCTAGCCAGATTGTTATCAACATCAAAGAGGAAAAGCTGAAAATGAAACCTGGTGGGGCAAAAGGGCGAAGGTGAGTGTTGAATGAACACAGATGGTCAGTGTGGAGACTGGCTCCAGGAGCGCTGTTTGTTTGTAAAAAGAGATAGGGCCAGGCCAGGACTGCCAGACCCCCACTCAGCACCAGGCAGGTCTGGACCCAACCCCACCCTCTGTCAGTAAAGCCCAGCTCCCTCTGTGGCTTCTGCCCTTTTTCTCCCCTTACATTACCTTCTATTTTAATAGCAAGACACAATAAACTATAATATTATCCACTGTATTGAGCAAGCTACAAGCATTTTCTGTTTCAACCTTCACAGCCTTCCTGTGTTGGGAGACATTACCACTCTACTTATTTTACACAAGAGAAAAATCAGAGCTAGAGAAGTGAATACCTTACCCAAGGCCCTGAGTCTTGGGAATATCAGAACCTGAATTCAACCCCCAGTCTTAAAGCAATGCACTGCACTACGTTGAAATGCCAAAGTTTACAAAGAGAGACATTAAGAAATAACCCAGGGGATTAACTCTTAACAAAATGATGTATTTCTTTCCAGTCTTTTTCTTTTTGCCTAGTTTTTTTTTTTCACATACTTGATGTCTGTTTGTATAAGGATATACTTTTGCATCTTGCTGTGATATTCTGAATATATTTCTGTCAGAAACTCTTGGTAACCATAACCATAAATGATGTCACAGTCTGCACAGCACTGAGAAATAGTATAGATGTTTGCATCCTAATTTATTCACACCAATAAAGCCGTGGATATATATTTGGATTATTTTCTCTCATTGTATTTATAGCATCAGGATTATGAATAATGCAGGCAATGGGCATCTTTCTATGTGCAACATAGTTCACTTATCAGAGTTCAAAAGTAACAAATTAAATTTCTTAGAGAGGCTTCAAGCAGGATCCAATTCCCTTCTTAATAAAAACCACACCTTAGCAATTGTTTCCTCAAGCAAGGAAAATAACAGACCTAGCTTATATGTTTTGTATAATTGTTGGGGCACGAATGTGCTTGTGCATGTGCGTGTGTGTGTATCTGACACATTGTAAAACTGAACAGTGTTAGCTGCCGGAGTGACAGTGTTGATCATGGTGAAGAAGTTACACAACAAAGCTTCCAGCGCTCCATTGTTCTCCTACTTAGCAGAAAAGACAGACATTTGCGGTGATTCAGTACCCTTTATGCACAGCCTCTGCCCTAGACACTGTACACATCAACTTTACGACTTCTTACCGTGACCTTGCAAGTAAGATCTTTAGAAGAAACTGGAGCTCAGCGGGAAGGGACTGCTCCAAGATTATATAGTCAGGAAGTGTTGAGCTGCCTTTAAATACAGATCTGATCGCCGAAGCCCCCTTTTCTTCTCCCACTTGTAACCAACCTTTCGTGTCTGAGTTGCACACGTGAACCTGTACTGTATGCAATAAAAACACATTTTTCACTCCTTTTGTTTCATGTCTTACACAATTCTTTCTGCGTGACTTTTGTTGAATATCTCCATCGCGTGTCAGGGATGCTTCCCCTTAGCACCCTACCTTTTCTGACTTTTCTGAACTTTGGCTGTCCCCAGCCCCCACTTCACATTTCCCTCCAGACACAGGAAAGGGTGTGCAGCCTGCTGGGCCTGGCTGTGGTTTATGGGGAGGGAGGCTAGGCCAAGAGGCGCCAGGCACTACTTCAATTACACTTTGCCTGTTCCTAGGGCTTTAATCATGACCTCTTTCTCAATGGATCCTTTCAGAAAGGCCAGGGGGAGAATAGGCAATTGGAAATGCTGGTAGTAATCAGGGTTCCAGACCTCCAACTCCACTGAGAAACATAGCTGGGACATAAGATTCATTAAAGGAAAAAAGAAAAATAAGAGAGACTAGCCATTCCTGAAGGATCTACGTCTGTCGGGGACAGGGTGGAGGGTTACATGGAGATCATAAACAATAAGTGGAAAGAGGAGGTGACAATAATTAGTTTCTGGTTTTAATTAGGAGGTCTCTGAGGCCAGATGTTCACTGAGAAAGAACGAAGACCCCTCCTGAGATACGTAATGAAACTTAGACCCCATGGCTGGGGAAGTGGATGGAGGCGCTGGATTTGGAAGCATCAAGGGCTCCATAGTCTTTGGCCTGAAGCATCCTGTGAATGGGGGGAGGGAGGCTCCGGCATTTGTGTTCTCTCCTGAGCAGTCTGTTTGGCCCAGTCGAGCATGCCCGCTTCTGATTAACATAAGGAGGAGAGCCCGGAGACCTGACTCCCTGCCTGGGCTGTCTGTATCAGGAATCTGGACCTCTGTGCGCTGTCTGGGGCTCACTGTCATGAGCAAACAACAGGTGGAGGCATCGCACCAGTCTTCCTTGGTCGGCATTTCTCACCACCAGGCTCCTGTCCCAAGCAGGGTGGGATACATGGCTGGTTTTCACCATGGAAAGTGGGGGAAGAGGGGGACTACAAGTAAACTTCTACCAACCCTCTCATTTCCCAGACAACTTCCCATCCTGTAATTTATTTGCTGTCAACCAGATCAATTATTGCACCATGAGCTACCAGCTATTAAAGAGCCAAACTCCTAAATAAAGAAACATGGAGATGGACATTTGCCCAGAGGGATGAAGAAAGAAAATAACAGCCATTGTAACAGTAGCTAAAGAACATCCACTGGGCACTTTCTAAACAGTTTCCATGGAGCATCCCATTAAAGTCCCAGGAGAATACCATGGGGTAGTTCTATCCAACCTCCTTTCCCAGAGAAGAAAACTGAAGTTTGGATAATTTACGGAACGTGCCCAAGCTCACACCGTGAGTGAGCGCCAGGGCCAGGATCTGATCCCGGGCAGAATATATTCAAAGAGTGGTCGCCAAGTTCTCATAAAAGGAACTGAAGAAGGACAGTCACAGGGAGGTGAGAACTGGGCAAAAGACCAAGGGTGCTGGAGGTATAAAGAATTACTTTCCACTGGGCCAGGTGTAGGCAAACTTGTAAAGGGTCGGAGAGTAAATATTTTAAGTTTTGCTGGTTATCCAGTCTCTGCTGGAACTATCCAGCTCCACAGCTGTTGTGCAAAAGCAGCCAAGGATGATGTGTAAGGAATGAGTGACGCTGTGTGCCACTAAATCTCCCATTTCCTCCTCCAGGGGATCTTTCCCACCCAGGGACCAACTATGTCTCCTGTGTCACTGCACCGGCAGCCAGATCCTTTACCACTAGCGCCATCTGGGAAGCCCCACTAAATCTCTACCTGCAGAAATAGATGGCACGCACAACCCCAGGATGTAGTCTGCCAATCTCAACTCTAGGCTATCATCAGAAACTGAGACATGAGGGGCTTTGAAAGAGAATATACATCAATACCCTCATTTACAGATTCATACATTAAGGTTCCTAGACTCCAGGGACTGAGATCTCAGAACCAGTATTTTGTTCATTTACTGATAAACTTGCCCAAGATCTCACAGCTGGCAAGAGGCAGTTTCTGGGCTTGAACCTACATCAGTCTAACTATGAAAGTCATCACTGCCTGTTGGATTCTACTGACTCTGTTAATACCAAGTGAAATGAATGCCCAGATGGACCATTTCCCAGCATGCTCCAAAGTTGGGCAGAATTATCTATGGCGAACAATACCACTGTCTTCTTCCCACTAACCTTATGACCATGGACAAGAGACAATTTTCTTGGAGAGCCAACATTATTCTTTACTACCAGATGTGCTGGGAAGATCAGTAACTCTATCCAGACAGACCTTGTTCTGACTATCGGCTCTGAGATCTGAAGTTGTGAGATCTTAAGCAACTGCCACATTCTCCCAGTGATGCTGGCCATTGCCTCCTACTCATGCCTTTCTAAGAGAATGCCAGCATACCCCACCAGCCACCCACAACTCGTCACACACTGTAGAACAAGATGCATCACAGGAATCCTTTTGTACAGCCCTCATCATAGCTCAATGGGCTTGGCCCAAGGTAAATCATTTCACTGAATCAACTAAACTGATCAGTTTCTCTCTCATAAAAACTTGCATTAAGTGGGTATCTTGAGAGTTGGTAGCTGAATCCTCTTAACGGGAGACAGGAGTGTAAGGACCTAGTAGTTCCTGCTCCTGAGGTTCCAGGAGGCACACCAGCCCCAACTTGTGCTAAGGATGCTTGTAGTTCAGTTTTTTAAACTTTTGTATTTTGGACCAATTTGGTTCTATTATTACTTTTTTAGGAGTAAATGTGTCCTAAGACTTCCATGTGTAGTACAAAGGCAACTGATACATACTTAACGAAGTGAGTCCTGATGAGAGCTGATGCAAAGGGGCTGAGAGCATAGATCTGACACACGGTAGGCATGGGGGAAAAAATGTCAGTTCACTCTTGCCAGTCACATTCTGAAATGATGATTCAAAGCCAGTCTCCAAGAAAGGAAATACAACGGCTATATTGGAAGCACAGACCCATGCACATTTAAGAGCAGGAAGGGAGCAAGAAAGCTCTCCTGATCACCTGTGGACTTGATCTAGGAAATTCCCGGCAGCCTTATTAAGACTCTCTTCCAGTTGATGCTGGAATAACCCCAGGGGAGAAGAGCTTTTCCCCAGCATGGTGGCTGGCTGCATTGTCAGATGGCTTTGATTGTGAGGACCCTGTTAATTGCAACGTGCAGCACATGTGGACCCTCTTATTAGTAATGTGCTACACACGGCCTCCCGGCAGTTCTCCCCATGGCTCCTCAGAGTGAGAGTTGGAGCTACAAAGAAGGAAGTACATGTGGTTACAACGAAACAAACCACATGTGCTGGAGTACAAAGGGGATATGCAAAAGACACAAACAGGGATGGGATGCTGAAGCCATAAACACTCACCATCTCGCTTCTCAAATGCTTTTAAGTTTGGTCAAGGAGTCTCTCATGCTTTGCAATGACAGATATATTTTAAGACTGAAGCACTGGAAGATAGGAGAGTTTGCACCCCATCTTTCTTAATCTATTTATTTCTCAGTCAAAACATCTCCAAGTCCTGCCATTGTTTCTCACGAGATAGAGTTTCCGTCTCTGGATTACATTCAGTTTATCAGCATCTTTTTAAAACATGGAATTCAGAATGAACACAACAGTGAGCTGGCCAGGGTTACCACTTTATTTTTCTATCTACCTTGCACTAAGTCCAGAGGACATGGGAAAGAGTCATTAAGCCAATGCAACACCCTCACCCTGTGATTCCAGTGGGTTGCACTGGTAGATAAATAACAACTTGTGAAAAGAGTACACAGTCTTTATTTTACCAAGCACCCAGGAACCTGGCCTGGGGCACAACTATAACTTCATCTCTTGTGACTATCTCCACAAGGCCTCCCTGTCTTCATGGAATATCATCCTATAGTATCTCCTTATATCTCAGACTGTACCGTGATTCCATAACTTACATTTTCTCTGTAAGGATTTGGTCCCCACCAGTGCTTAGATACAAGCTAGTATCCTGGGACTGCCTGAGCTGTTTCTAACTCAAATTTCTGGTTTCTTAATTTGATGCTTTTTCTTTTTGTAACACTCAGGAAGAGATTTTAAACTTTTAAGCAACAAATATGCTATGTCTGGTTATGAAAATTGCCAGCTTCCATATCTCAGAGTTAGGTTTTTAAAAATTAGTTTATTTTTTGGCTGTGCTGTGTGACTTGTGAGATCTTAGTTCCCCAACCAGAGATTGAACCTGGACCCCAAGCACCAAGTCCTAACCACTGGACCACAAGGGAATTCCCTGGAGTTGGGATTTTAATGAAGGCCTAAAATAGGTATAAGAAAGTAAGTTACTAATCAGAATGGTACTTCCTAACTTTATCTGGGTCCATCACCATGCTAAGAATGACCCATATCACTGGTCAATGAATGCTTGTTCACAGATTATGGTCCATAAGGGAGAGCTTGCCTTTGGATGGCAAAAGATTATTGGTGGTTTGGTTTCCTTGAAATTCAAGCCCTAGAGTCATCCTTGGTGCTTGCCAAGAGGCCAGCATGTGCGTCCAACTCAGTGCGTAAGGAACTCAGGAACCCGAGACAAGGTTTCAGTCACCTGAGAGCATTGTCAGTTTCCGCTCCCTTGCCTATTTGCATCTCACCACCTGCAGCCACTGAACCAAACAAGTCAGGCTGAGCCATGCGAAACATTATTTCACTAAAATTTAACTTTCACTGAAGACAGCCCAATCTCACAATGCCTGGCCCAGAAGATTCCTGCAAGGTTGTTTCTCTGTTTGAAAGGGAACAGAAGAGACTACAAAATCTCTAGAGACCAGTATCAGGGGCTTCTTCAAAAAAGTAGCATGGTGGTGTTGGGGGTCATGATTCTAAACTTGAGTGTGAGTCCAAATCACCTACATAGCTCACGAAGCTCGGATCTTGGGGTATTTAGTATGTCTGGAGTGAGGCCTGGGGATCTGCAAGTGTAACAGATTCTCAGGTGCTGCTGATACAGCTGGTCCTGGGACCCGACTGAGTAGCAAGCAGTCATGTAAAGGGGAGAAATGGTTCAAAGTGAAGACTGCATAAGCGCAAGACCTATCACATGGCCTTGGCCAACTCACTTCACCTCTATGAGTTGCCAGGAATTATTGTCGCTATTGCAGCAGCTGCTGCAGCTACTGTTAGCAAAATGTTCAACAGTCCCGAGATCAGTATGTTGTCCCTGCATGCGTGCATGCTCAGTCGCGTCTGACTCTTGGGGACTCCGTGGACTGTAGCCTGCCAGGCTTCTCTGTCCATGGGATTTCCTAAGCAAGAATACTGGAGTGGGTTGCCATGCCCAGGAGGGTTCTTTACCACGAGCGTCACCTGGGAAGTCCATATTATCCCCAGGAATCAGTAAGATAACAGGTGTCAAAGCACAGTGGTGGACACGGTAGAGTTTCAAGCCTTGTTAGGTCCCTCTAGTTTCTCTGTATCCCTTCACACTTGCACAGGTGGGACTCAAGGAAACGATGCTATTGTGAAGTTCACAACACCTCCCCTGACTTCTGACTCAACAGAACTTCTTAATGTGATTTTCACCCTATGAAGGAAGCACACATTGTTCACCACAGCAAAGAGCACGCAAAGCCGCCAGCCTGGCCAGTGGAGACAGGATGTCCCTGTTGTCCCCACATCTGGCTCTCCAGCACAAGCCTCTAATTTTCTGCGGCTCTCTGCTGGCGTCCCTCCACTGCAGGAGAGTGGTGTGGATAACCAGCCCCATCTGTGAGGCAGCTGGGTTCCGGAGGCCCTCCTCCTCCAGGCCTTTGAAGATTCTGTCCATGTTCTGTCTGGAGGTCCCCTATTGTGGCCAGCACCTCTGGTCTCTATTAGCAGTGGGGACAGCATTGATACTTTAAAAGGAGGAAGCAAATGAATATCCCGTCCTAAGATGTGCTGATGCCAGGATGGAGGAGGCAGCCACAGACGAGAGCGTCTCGGACACAGATATTAGCTGAGGTTGGATCCAGAATGGCACTCGTTTCTCTCCAATCAGTGCAGAGCAGGCCGGCATGGTGGATGAATACCAAGTGGTTTACAACTAAACACAGAGCTTGAATTCAAGCTCTGTTAAGTCATGGTGACTCAGCCTGAGGCCAGGTGGAGAAGTTGCAGAAAGGTCTACAGAGGCATTCGAGTAGGATCTCGGTCCTAAATTGCCCCATTATTTTTAAAAGTACAAATAATTAGGAAACTTAACTAATCCAGTATACTGTAGGATATTAAAACCAACTGAGCATTCTAGACATATGGGCTCAAGCACTTCCAAGAGGAAGCACACAAGTTAATTTCTTCTTTTTTTTTCCATCTTTACACTCATCTGTAAAGTGAGTGCCTCCAAAATCCCAAGGTGGCTCACCTGAACTCTTCTCCAATCTGTCTGCAGTATCCATGGGAAGGTTCTGAGTGGACTTTGCATGAAATCAAGAACCTTTCACTGCATTCTACACCTGCAGCATTTGCTGAATGGGGCAAAAACAGTGCCGACCTTTCAGATCATTTTTGAGCAGTGAGGTTCTACCACTGACATTGCTAGGAGTTTGGGCAAGTGGTTTCATCTTGTTGAGCCTCTATTTCCTCATATGTAAAATGGGAATAACATGTTCCTTTAAGGCTGCAGCAAGGGTTGCTTAAGGAAAAATATTCCTGGTACATAGAAAATGCTGAAAACCTACCCGTTAATCCCACTCCACCACATATACATCTTGCTTGAATATGAGTGTTGTTCAAATATGGAGTTTTGCTGAGCTCTTTCAAAGCTGAATGATCAGACTTTTTTCTTCATGGTTATTTTTTAACTAAGAGAAGGTTATTTATTCCAAGGCTCTGTTCAGAAAGTGGCCACAGCAATGGTGTGCTGGAATTATTCAACAACTGACTCCTTGCAGAGGGGGTGATTTGTCACCTTTGCTGAATTCCATAGTGTAAATATTCCCACTGTGGCCAATTTCAAGCTGCCAAGGAGACATCACTGACCTCAGAGTTGAGAAGAGGTGAGCAAATTTGGCTTTTCCAAGCTGCTGACAGAGGATGAGGTGGTTGGATGGTATCACCGACTCAATGGACAAGAGTTTGAGCAAGCTCTGGGAGACGGTGAAGGAGAGGGAACCCGGGTGTGCTGTAGTCCATGCGGTCACAGAGAGTCAGACATGACTGAACAGAACAACACAGCTGGTAAGGGCTAGCTTCCATATGCCAGGATGAGGATGTGATCGTTTGAAGACAGTTACAAGGGAAGGCAGAAAGAAGGAAAGGG
This sequence comes from Cervus canadensis, assembly GCF_019320065.1. Classification (NCBI taxonomy): domain Eukaryota; kingdom Metazoa; phylum Chordata; class Mammalia; order Artiodactyla; family Cervidae; genus Cervus; species Cervus canadensis. Next base: position 5,982,229 of record NC_057403.1, on the reverse strand, counting down.
TGAGACAAGGCACCCTTGAATGAACGAACGAACAAATAAGCAAAACATAAAAGAGGGAAGGGAAAAACAGAAAGGAAAAGAAAAGGGAGAAACAGATCTCAGATATCATCCCTTCCAATTCTTCCACTTTACAGAAAGGGAGACTGAGGGCCAGAGAGGAGAAATAAAGTTCCAGGGTCACCCCTAAAATCAATGGTGAACTTGGGACACCAGGCCAGGAGCTTACCATTTGTGATTAGAGACCAAACATTCCAGAGGGGAACTAGAATTGACATCTGTAACTGGGCAAATAACATGATAGTTTGAACCAAATAAAACACTGGCCCACAGTTAAATCTATAATGTTATAATGACCTCCCTGGGGAAACCCAATCACTCTGTCACTTCAAATTCAACTAGGGAAAAAGACACAAAGACTGGCCCTCAAGAAGAGCCCATGTGGGTGGAGAATGGGCAGAACGACCTGGCGGGTACCTCCAGCCCCTGATGTCTGTAATTCTGTGATTGAAGGGCCTGCCATTCGGTGTTTCGCCGCCACACAGGAACTCGCAGTACTAACCTACAGCTACGAGCAATTAACATGCACAATCTTGTGAGAATTGCTAAGAAAATCTGGCGGAATGACTCTGTGATTTTTCCCTCTAGCATGTGTTTTGCAAAGGGAATAATTTCTGTTGTGTTTCAGGTTTTATTCCTTGTGATGTCAACATGCATTTAGACCAGATGTTCTAACCGTCTTAGAAAATTCAGGGCTGCAGATCCCTCTTTCCCAAATTGAAAAGCTCAGCATTCCAGTTAATGACACCAGACTCCTGTCTGTCATGATAGCGTGCAATCATTCTGAGACTGAAAGAAAACACTTAGTTTTAGGGATCCCCAAGGGTCAGATCCCCTAGTTGGCCTCAGCTTTCACAGAATTCATGACTCTGTCACTTACAAGCAGTTTATTTTACACCTCTCCTAAGTTATCTAAATTTTCTCCCACTCATTTGTAAAATAATGATAATAAACTCATCAGAAAATTATTTAAAGTAAGAATCTCGAGGTAAGAATATGACAATTTGAATCCTGGCTCTGCTTTAGATAGTGGACTTAATATCTCTAAGCCCGTTTGTCATCTGCAAACAAAACAAAACAACAACAAAAACAAAGGAAGGGTAAAGATACTATAAAAGAGGGTTTGTGGTAAGTTACATAATAGCCATAAAATACTGAACATCATGCCCAGCACAAAGTGAACGCTTAATAAATGTTGGCTTTTAAATCTTATCAATATATTTAATAATAAAACTAAGAACGTGTGATTTCACTATATGGACGCGAACACTGATGCTTAACAAGGAGAAGGGGCTTGCCCAAAGACATGCAGCTAGGATTCAAGCTGGTCTCTCTTACTTCAAGGGTAGAACTTTGCAACACTTCTCACAGGAAATTGTGAGCACATATCCTTAATAATTATTACCACTATTCTTCTTCCAAATCTTTATGACTGGAAATTCCCTGTACCAGATTGTAAGTAGCAGAGCATGAAGAACCTTCCAAGTTCTGAGACAAGCTCCTTAAACATTCTCCAGGCAGCAAAATTTCAGGAAAGCTGGGAGCCAGTTTCATCACTGTTATTTTGTCTTTCTCAAAAAGAAAGGGCAAAAGCCAGGGACTGGGGAGAATTCTCAAGCTTAAACCGATTTCCAGCCATCAAATGACTAATCTCATATTACAGACAAGTTTAGAAAAAAAAAATGGTAACAAGCACTTTGTGAAACCACTGGACTTGTGTCTTCTTCTTGAACTGGTCTAAGCCATTTATTTATAGGGGAGAAAAAATATTCTGATGAGAACCATTTTCCAGTTTGACAATTTTATTTTAGTGTTACTTGATCTACTTGGAAGCCTCCTGGGAAATCAATGCTACATTTGACTTCTCTACATGTCATCGTGTGAGCTATTAGATGGCTAATTTGCTTCACAAGATATGCCAATATGAGAGGTACTCGGTTCGTATTAGGAGTAGAATTTCACCACTCAATGGTCAGATCTTTTACGATTAAGACAGAAGAGCAATCCAAACACAGCGGCCAATGAAAATGCTCCCCAATCACCTGTAATCACTGCTATTGGGTTTCTAATGGAAGTGGTCTCACTTAGCACTGATCATGCAGCTCTAATTTATCCTAAAAATAATAATGTGGTTTGATTTGGAAGTTGAGACTACGGGAAGCACACACACTTTCTCTCTTTCTTCTCCCCTCAATTTTTTCTATATTTCAAGTGCCATAAGGAAGACACCGAATTAAAGTAGACTGTGAAAATAGCAAAATGTGAAAATGAAAACACTGTTTTCTAAGGAAGCTCAGTGAAGTATGCTAGCTTTGGGGTCATATTGTCATCCTGGATTTTAAATTTGTTATTTATTAGCCATGTCAGTAAATGTACCTAAGGCTTGGTGTCCTTATGTGTCAAATGAAGATACATCTGAGAGTTTTTGCAAGGGACAACTGGAATGATGAGTGAATAGCATCACAAGCATGATAGGAATTGCTATCGAATCCCTAAGGGAATATACTGCCTTCACTATCCTGCAGTTAAACAGAATGATGTGGCAACCGGGAACAAGGTGAAACTTAACTAAAAGTTTGTTTTCAGACTGTAAGATCTTGGGGACTGAACAACATGTATTTTTGAATTTCTCATCCCATTATTTAAGAATCAGGATTAGCAAGGGTGGGACAAACCTCAACTCTGTGGTCATAAAACACTCTTCCAGAGACTGAAATAGAGGAGAGTTCCGTGTGTGTGTGTGTGTGTGTGTGTGTGCGCGTGCACACACACACGCATTTGACTCTACCACAGAGGAAGTATTTGAATAAATAATACTGGACTCCACTGTTGCCACAGGACAGAGGGAAAAAAGAGAGAGAGAGAGAAAGAAAGAAAGAAATCCAAAAAAGGGAGAAGTCCTCGTGTTCTTAAATTACCCAATTCTTGTGGGACCAGAGATGAACTGTCTAACTTTAGTTGGCCTTTTGTATCCATTTCATAAAATCTTAAGAATCTCCCTGTGTCCTTCCCAACTGTCCAAATACTCACTCTAGCTATCCTAGAAAATGTGAGAAAAATGTACAGCAAGCATTATGCATCTTGAATACTTTTCAAAGCAAATTCCTTCAAGTCCCTGGTGAAGAATTCAAGGAGGCAAATTAGGATGATCTAGACCCTTCTCCCATGTCTTTATCCTGTCTTCCCCAAGCTTTGCCTGGAGATAGTCTTTGGGGAGGAAAAAAGTCAAGTGACAGAGACTTTTGATGAAAACAAAGAGCCCATCCCCATTAAAAAGGAAAAGATGGGTGTGTTTCACAGGTACTCCAGTCTACAGTTTTCAAAAAGATTTAACCCTTCAAGTGTGAGTCAGGGCCCTGGGATACAGACATAAAATAAGACCCAGAGTGACAATGGCAGAACAGAAGAGGGAGAGAAATCTGAGGGTTAAAAGGCATCTGGAATAGACGCCTAGGTGCACCTATAGGGACTAATTTAATTTATGGGAAACATATTATAAAAAGGGGCTTCCCTGGTGGCTCAGTGGTAAAGTATCTGCCTGCAATGCAGGAGACATAACAGACTTGGGTTCAGTCCCTGGGTTGGGAAGATCCCCTGGAGAAGGGAATGGCAACCCACTCCAGTATTCTTGCCTGGAGAATCCCATGGACAGAAGAGCCTGGTGGGCTACAGTCCATGGGGTCGCAGAGTCTGACACAACTGAGCTACTAACATGTTCACATTCATATTATAAAAGGGCATATTTTATCAACATTCTTTAGATCCTTTGTGGATGAAAAATATATTTTAGCTGTTACTAAGATTTTTACTTTGCTAATCAAACATAACAGCAATGTTTGGCACCATGAAAGGATTCATCTGAATTTGTCATGATAGCTGCTGGTTCAGACACCAAACAGGTAGGCAACTGGGAGAGGGGAGAGGTCAGGTGGGCAGAACTAAGCCAATGGTAAGGCAGACTCCTTAAAAGGTGACCAGCAGAAGCAAATGAAATATTGGTGGTCGGGAAGGTCCCTGTTCTCTGAGTGGGGTATTCCAAGCAAAGCTGGATTTGTATTCATACGTTACAGTAGCATAACAGCCATCGTTGGGTAGGCAATCTGGGTATGGTGGCATCCATTCGTGCATTCATCTATTAATCACTTACTCAATTTTCTACTAAATGAAGTGGAGTACCTACAGTTAGCCAGGATATGGGATGGATGGAAGGGATGTCAAGGTTTGGTAACTGCTGAGGAGTTTGAGCACCAACCCAGCAGACCTGTATTCAGGGAGGGAGAAAACCAGGACTGTGAAAAAGTAGACGCAGCTGAGTGCTGAAATGTGCTCCTCTCCTGAAGTGGAGATATGCACTCCAGGGCAGCAAGGCTAATTCCAGTTTCCCTTTGACGGTGGCAATCAGTTTCATAGGACAGTCTCAGCCTTGATCATCACTGGTATAAAAAGTGGGTGGGACAGGACTTCAGGGCAGACTGAAGGTGATGGTCTTCAGCCCTTGAACCTAGATGATCTTTGGCTGGGCCATGACGTCGATGACAAAATGATACACCCTGAAGCATAAGCCCTGTGAGAATGTCCTCAAGCCTCCAAACTACTACCAAAGAAGAGGCAGAAAAGAGAATAAAAAACCAGAGTGATGTGTTTACAAAGGGAAGTTGTGTGATTAACTATGCCTGCACTTCATTTGCATGACCTTTTGCTTATAGGGGGAAAAATTGGCTGGTGGTCTAGAAATGACAAGGGAAGAAGCCTTGGCACCTAACTGGTGAGATGTTCCAAAGAAGCTGTGAGGCAGAAACAAAGTGGAGTGACAGCATCCAGCCCACTCTGAGTGGTGAGGCTGTGAGGAGGAGAACAGACCGATTAGTGTCATCTTAGAGGTGTTCGCTCTCTCCATTCAGCCGCATAATGCAATTATTTAGTAGTTCAGGATTCTTTTAATTCTGTTTGAAGAACTTAAGAGGTTAAGGGCTTGAAATGATAAATGCATTATTAATGTCGCCTCATAGAAACATCCAAGTCTATAATTTCTGAGGCAGAAAAAAAAGAAAAGACTAATAGGTTTTTACTCACTTTTCCCCCCCTGGTAAATTAACCTACAAGACCTGTGAGAAATGTATAAATTAGACATTATTAGAGAAAGTAATAATGGACCAAAAGCCATCAATTGGAGGTCTGATTCATTAGCAAGAGTGACGTACACAACTTAAGTGTTTGGCCCTCATCTTGTACCAAACTCTGCAGATCTGGGAAGAAAGGAATTAACAGCATAGGAAGTGGATAAGTTCACACCTGGAAGGGTATGTTCGTCTATATGACCTGATGTGGTCCCTACAAGACCATGTGATACTTAACGGAGGACAAAGGGTGTGGAAATAAAGGAAGGGCCTGTGTTTTGGGAGCCCAGCACACCTGGGTTCAAATATAAGCCCCACCAACTATGAATTGTGTGGCCTGGTAGACCCAGATAGACTGAAAATAAAAAGATGCAAAGAAGATGTGTGAAAAAAAATGCTAGTCATAAAAACAAAGCTGGATCGGCTGTGTTAATCCCGAAGTAAACTTCAAGACAAGGAGTATTACTAGAGATAAGATGTTTGAAAACCTGTTTCCAAGTCTTAGTTGCTGTTGTTTTGCTCAGTATCACAACCTTAACATGGCCTTGGTAGGTTTGTGGGATTAGGCCTTAACACATTTTATGTTAATATCCTTAACATATTTAGGATATCACATGTCTATGTAAAATCTGCATCTACTCTAAGCCACTCTGAATCTGATCGTTCATGGTGCTAGAGATTTGTATTCATAGCTGAGAATGAACCCTACATAGGAATTGCCCTGAGCCCTCCACAGATGAGAGGACCAAGAAACAATACTGATACAATTTCTCAGCATGAAAGACAGCTTTGGTACAGTTATGGGTCTTATGAATCACCTATGCAAATTTCCTTTATTTTATCTCACATTCTTTAAGCACCGTCTGTGTACCAGATATTGAGATAGATGCTATACACACAAAAGGGAATTTGGTCAAAATCACTGTCTTCAGAAAGTCTACAAGAGCCACCATAAGGTGACATTGAAACATATTTTACACCAAACTAATGATAAATTTGGGGGAGATTCTACTTTGACTATTTCCAAAGGAAAACCTTCACCAAATCAGTATTGGGAATGATACCTCTTTTAAGGTTTTAATGTCTGGGTATGAATCAAACTATGTTATAAGCTTTTTTTTTTTCCTCAGCTGTGCCCTTTACAATTTGGATTGGGCCACTCTTATAGGATGATTCCCAGCTACTCTGACTGGTCAACTTCATAAGTAGCCCCATTAGGTACTTTTGTGTTCTTATGTCTATATCTTTGTTCTTATTCTTTTATTCCTCATTCTGTTCTTTACTTATATCTTAGATTTCCACATCTGTGCCCATCACAATCCCACAAACCTACCAAGGCCTAAGGCCATTGCCACTACCTGACTCTAATACTTTCTATACCCTGCCTGTATCCTCTCAACACTCCCCATCTCCATGTGAATGGAACCAACTACAAGCAGCTCCAAATCTTTGCCCAAAGATTTTCTCCAGTCAGCAGAGCATGCTTAGCAAGCAAGAAGTGCTGGGGAATTAACCACCTGAGGGAGAAACCCTAAACCATCAACGGACAGGAGATGGTGGGAAGTATCCCCACTGTCTTGCTCCTTAGGAACATAACATAGAAGGCTATCTTACATGGTATCTGAAATTTCTCCAGGTAGAATGAATCCTGATTTCTCTCAGCAGCAATTTGGGGAATAACACTATTGTATTCTTCCCCACCCCTGACTTATTTCCCTCTCCAACAGGGCTTCCTGAATCATCCCAAATTGATCCTCTGGGGGAGACAACATAAGTCTGGACTTAACTACTGGGGAAGTTAAGAGGGTGACCAGAGGCTGACAACACCAAAATGGGAAAGCCAAGCCTGTGCCTTTCCAGTCTCACCCCAAAGCAAGGCACTTGCAGCAGAGATTCTCAGTAGTACCATCTCTTGAAGCCAAGGCCTGGGAGCCAAAGAGCTGCCAGACTCTCTGAGGACCAGAGGGCGGCAGTGTCTGTGATGCGCCTGTGCGCTGTGCTAGTGACCCAGGTGCCCAGGACAGTGCTGATCCAGCAGGAGGTGGACACAGAGCCGAACGCCTGTGCGTCTGTGTCAGAAGTGTTGTCCACCATGGACGGAATGTGCTCAGATCTTTACATCAGGGTTTGTTTCAGAAATAACTCACCTAAGAGAATCCGCTTCTAGAGATGGAGGCACTTGTTTTTCACCTGTAGTTCACCTGAGAAAATTTGAGTCTCTGTGTCAAATGCATTGAGATTATGGTCCAGACTCTAGAGACAGGTGACTTTCTACTGCAAGTGACTGCCATACAGCTCAATGCAATTTCAACCAAAAGCGGAGATTCATTTACTCCCATACTCAAGATGTCATGGAGTTTCATATGGCTTCAGACAGGGCTTCAAAGGATGCTGTTTCTTACTCATCTCTTGGTTCTGGCATCCTCTTTGGTGGCCGCATTTCCACCTGGACTCTATAAAGTAGCCAAGATGGCATGTGGTTTAGTGATTATTTACGTGACCAGACTTTGTAGAGGGTAGAGTGTCTCTTCTCTGTTTTAGCAATGTTTTGACTTATAGGGAGAAACCCTGAGTGAAATATCAAATCCAGGGCGATATTCCGTATTTTAGGCCATGACTGGATCATGCCTCTATTTCTGGTGTATTCTGTGATGTCAGACCCACGGAAATAAGACAGACTAAGAATGAGGGAGAGGGTGTTCCAAATGGTAAGAAGGATCTCTGTAACCAGAAGAAAACAGGCGGTGGTCACCGCGAGTTCTACTGATGACAACATTATTTAGCCTTATTGCTTAATGCAAAGCAGAGAGACATGGAGAAACATGAAGAAGTGACATGGGGCATGGGGCTGACTTCTCACTGGGGCTACCTTTCAAATCTGATTTCAATGCCACATTACCGTGACCACACAGTATTGTGTTTCACAAACTTCTCTGGTTAGAGAAGCACAAATAATTGTGATGCAATTAAAGGTTTAGGAGACAAACTAAAATGAGCACAAATTCATATTCCTGTGACTTAACAAAATATAAAATAATGAAACAGTAGCTGTTATGGGCTGAATTGTGCCCCACCCCCACAAAAAATTAATACGTTGAAGACCTAAGCCCAGGATCTCAGAATGTGACTATGTTTGGAGAGAAGGCCTTTAGACAGACAGTTAAGTTAAAATGAGGCCTTAATCCAATCTGACCAATGCTCTTATAAAAACTGGAAATTTGGAAGTGAAAAAGAGAAAGAACTATATGAAGGTATGCACAGAGAAAGAACTATATGAAGATACAGAGATAAGGCAGTCATCTGCAAGCCCAAGGAGAGAGGCCTCAGAAGAAACTAAACTTGCCAACACATTGATCCCAGATTTTTAGCCCCTACAGCCAGGAGAAAATAAACTTATGTTGTTTAAACCCAGTTTATGTTATGGCAGTTCTAGAGAACTAATACAATAGCTACTTGTATTATGAATATTATTGAGGATTTACAGGATTCTAGACACTATATGCACATTTTTATAGCAAGAGTATTCAAGTCCAGAAGTAGTCTCCAGAAATGTGATTAGTTTATATATTTTATAGATGGAGAAATTGAGTTTCAGGAATATTATAGAACCTACTCGAGGTCACACTGGCTCTAATCAGTGCCCACCTGAAACCTGCCCTTGATCATTTGAACACGACTACAACTAAACTCAAGGTCCATTCCCCAGACCCAGTTTTCCCATCTGGCATTTTTTCCATCAAACATCTTGATTTATAAGCCCAGGGTCTGAAGAATCATTTTTAACCAAACCCTGCCTCATCCTTCTAATTCATTATGGAACCTTGTTTATTTGACTTCATCTTCCTACACTCTGGTACAGAAAACACCCAATAAGAAATTATTAACATCATGGGGGAGAACTGATATGCTTAGTAATGGAATAGATAAGCATCAGTGTGCATCAAAAGAAAGATCAAGATTATGCTAAGATTTGAATTGAAGGCACAAAAGAGAGTCTTGTTCAGTTAGGTCAGCCCTGTAGGAAGTCACCCGTCCCTCCACTCTTTCTCCCTCTGCTCCCATCCAGGCCTCTCTTCCGTTCTCCACGCCCAGCGTGCCTGCCACGGTCCAGACCGTTCTCTCTCACGCGGATTAGCTCAGCATCTCTCTGTGCACCTTTTCTCATCATCTACCCTAGTGTATTTTCCATCCCAGCCAATATAACAGACACGTTTCCTTTCAAACCCTTCATGGGCTCCCCCACTGGATAAATGTTAGGCTCATGACCCACGAAACTTTACTGACTCTCACTATGACCCTAAACAGTGTCCCGATGGGGAAAATAACCAAAGAGCTAACATGGTCTGGCCAAAGCTGCAACCCAAATTATGGCCCAGTCACAAATCCATAGGCTCTTCTTTTTCAGTCACACTAAGTCACTTCTCAGGAAGCCTGGTTTACTCTATCAGTGATCTACAGAACAGACATCTCTTCATCTGGGCATGCAGAAAACAGCCTTCCAGAGATCAAGTCCTGCCTCTGCTGTGAACTAAAGGGTCACTTTGCAGATAAGCCAGGCCTCCCTAACTTGGCAGCTTCATCTGTGAAACGTTAGGCTTTGGGTACTGAACTCTGTGACCCTCTCACGTTTTACAAATAATTATAAAATCACAGGCCATGTTGTTGAGAAGAAACAAAAAGATCTCAAGATGAACTAGAGACAGAAGAAAACAACGTGCACTCAATTTGAAACACTGGTACTGATAAAGGAACACGTGGGTGCACTGTCTCAGAAACCAGTGATGAAAAAATCTTGGGTTTTCTCATGCCCTCTGAGTTTTCTCTATGCTTGCCCAAGGGAAGCAAAAAATAAGAGCTGGATTTTCTCCAGAAACAAAAGGGATAGAAACCAGCCCTCAGACATACCTCTCCCCACCCAGATTGAGCCTCAGGAGGTTGTAACCATGAGGGTAGGAAGCTGGGGCCAGATTCTCTCCCTTTTTATGAACATAGCTGCCCTCTGAAATC